>NC_024797.2:14386097-14712309 GCF_000309985.2 Brassica rapa
AAATATAATTTTAAAAATATTTTAATCATAGTATCTTTTGATATCTTTTCATTTTAAATATAAATATATTTATTTTAAAATTCTAACAAATCTGTTTAAGAAGATTTTTGCAAGATCTTCATTTTTGAAATTATATTTAAATATTTTCACTAATTTCAAAATTAGTTTAAAATATTATTATACATTAATATATTCAGTTATATAAAATGAAAAATAAAAAAATCTATAATATTTTAGTTATTATATAATCATAATCAATCATATTAAATTAAAATTATTATATTGAGATAAATATAATAAAATTGTATTAAATTTAAATATTTATATATTTTATTTTCGTAATTATAAAATATTTATGTTCAAAAATAAAATCTAATATGTTGGTAAGATGGGTTAACATTATCAAACTATATAATACATGTATAAAAATTAACATGTATTTTTTAAAGTTAATAATATAAAATCTTTGTAACTACTTTAATCATAATATATTTTAATTTTAAATATAATATATATGTATATATTATATTTTAAAAATTCTAATAAATCTGTGTAATATTTAAACAATAACTTAATGTATTTTAAGTTATCGTTTAGAAATGAAAATAAATAAATTATATCCTATTTTATCTACTTTTATAGTCATGATCCTGTTAAAATATAATTATTATACTAAAATAAATATGATAAAATTATATTCAATTGATAAATTTATAAATTTTATTTTCATAAATATAAAACTATTTATTTAAAATATAATATGATGATAGAACGACTTAAAATTAACAAACTATATAATACATATCTAAAAATTAACATATCTTACACTTTTATATATACAATAATAAATTACCTAAAATGAATAAGCATAAAAATATTGGTAAACAAGAAATCCAGTTTTAAAATACGGGCCAGAATTTAGCATAAATTAAATACAAAATATTTTTTAAATATATTTTCTCATGAATATATTAATTTGCTTAATAACTAAATGCAAATACAATAAGATAAATATATAATAAGAAGCGGCAAATACATAAGGTTTAAACAATTAATTACTTATAACATGTAAATTATAAAATTATTGTATTTGAAATAGTTATATAAATATTTAAGTACATGATTAACTTTAAAAATATATACCACTTATGTTTTAAAACAATAATTTATGTATAGAAAAGTGAAAACAAACATCCGTGCGGTTGCACGGGTCAAAATCTAGTATATGTTAAAAGGAATAACATTGAAAGGGGGGGGGGGGTTCAGCAAAGAGAAAAATGTAATTTATATTGTTACATAAATATGCAGTAGATAAGTTACAGATTTAAATTTGTTGTGAAATTAATTCAGGAAATTTATTTATTAGTTTCAGAAAAGACATGGAAAACATAAAGTTAAGAATAATTATTACTTTAGTGGCACTAATATCTAAATAAATTGTATTTTAAGGTAAATCTATATTTGTACTTCTTTTTTAATAATATAGGAGATAGTTATGATCAAATAAACTGACTCCCTTAGTCTACAAATTCGTTTTCGGCATTTTGCGACCCAACAAATTCAAAAGAAGCGTGTCTACCTCTCGATATATTTAAAAACTTCATAAACTCTTATAATAAAATGAGCATACAAATCTACATGAAAGTTATATAGCACCTAGTTATGGAGTGGTGCCACATCAATAAACTCAACAATCATATCAAATTATTGTACATGTGCGTGTGTACATGTGCTTAATTTATTTCCAACAATAGAGAAACGTACGCATAGTCAATACTTCACCAATAGAACTCAACTAATCAAACCTTTTATTTAGTACTATAGAGGTTTTTTATTAGTTGAATCTTGAAACTACCAAAGCATTTGTATAAACTCCCATAATTATGCGCACACATTTAAGCTCCGGAGACGGCACAATAAGCATGCAGAGTAGATCGAGCTCTACGGCCAACCTCAGTGTGATAGAAGCTCATCAAGTCAACGTAAGTTAATGGTTTGAATACACGTGGATGCTGCTCGTCCACAAGTTCCTTTGGTGGTTCTATGATGTAATCTCTATTTGGAGTCGAGAACAATCCTATTGAATATCTCGTCTTCTTTTTCTCCGTCACTCTTACTCGATGAAACGGGAGAAATAGTCTACCATTCATAAGTGCCTGCAATCAAAAAACATATACATTGCCAAGTACATCATTAGTACTTATTTTTGTGTAACACCAAGATCATGATCAGAAGAAAATAAACATTAAAAATGAAATAATTAACTTCGTCAAATAGAAAGTAAGCAAAACATGGTGTATAGACATGCACTAATTGTCTAACTGGACTGAAAGTGAAAGTGACAAGAGCAAATAAATCATAAGACATTAGAGCGATCACCATTGGTATAATTTTTAAGGTGTATATCTCAATTTTTAATATTAGTATACTTTTTTTTCTCAGCAGTATAATTTTATTATATAATTAAATTTTAAACATAGAATAAATATGAATACTTACATACTGACACATGTGATTTGTGTCTCTCATAGTTTTTTCAAAGAAAGTTTTTTTTCTTACATTTTTTCTTTCTTTCCCACATTCTTTTTTTTTTTCTATTTTTATTCTTTTGGCTATTTTAATGTTGATAAATTCTGCGAAAATTTTGATGTTAATATTTTTAAAGAATTTTTTATAATATAATTTTTTAAAAATAACAATGAATTTTTACTCAAATGCGTTCATCTTTAGTATATGGATGCTATATTTTATCTACAATAAGGAAATGCTATTTATTATTTTTAAATATTGAGACGAAAACAGTATTTCTAAAGTATGAAAATATAATATTTTTTTATTATAGAAAAATATATTAGAGTAAAAATTTGTTTCTATTTACAAAATTATATTATAAGAAAAAATAGAGATACGTTGAAGATAGTTTTAATATTGTTATATGTTTGGTTGGTCTCCTGGCCCCTGTGAATGAGAGAGTAAACATGAGCACATAAAAGTATGAAATCATAAAATATTAGTTCGTAGAGAAAGAGTGAACGTGAATTAAATAATATTTTTCTTTTTTTCTTCCACTAATTTAGTTACATTCCATTACTATAATACTTTAATTTCTCTATCTGTAATTCAGTTAGTTTAGATAATCTATGTTTTTTTTTTGAAGGCTAGATGATCAATGTTCGTGCACAATTATAGCAAAACCTTAAAACTTTTGGACAGATCACAAATCATCAATGTTTTTTTTTTGTCGGCAATCATCAATGTTTAGAAAGCAAATAACATCAAAATCGATAAGGTGTATTTACTTTTGTAACTATGTACATATCAATTAATATCTGTATGTATAGGCTCTGAATTTCAATAGTTTTCAAATAATACTACGAAACAGTAAAAAAGATTTGGCTTGATTAATTTAGAATATTAAAGGGTAAATTATTCCATAAGTATGTCATAAAATCTTGATTAATATGAGGAGTTAATATTTTATGCATGCATGCCATTTAAAAAGGAGTTAACTTACATGTAGAGAATCTCCAGCGATAACAACGAAAGTGTTATGAGATGGCTTCACTCTGATCCACTTTTCATCTTTGGTTAACACCTCCAAACCTTCAATCTCATATTGATAAAGTACTGTCAAAAGGTTTTTATCAGTATGAGAAGGTAAGCCTAATTTCTTCTCCTCAATATCAGCGCCAACATTAGCATTAGTATCACCATTAGTACCAACACTGACATTAGCATTAACATTATCAACGTCGGCGCTAGACTTAACACTAGCACAATCATTAGTATTAGCATCAACACCAGCACCAACGTCGCCATTAGCTTTAGCAACATCATTAGCATCATCATCAATATGAACGTTAGCAATACCAACAACAATATCATTAGTATCAGCACCAGCATTAGCATCATCACTAGCAACAACCTTGTCATTGTCACCAGTACTGGCTGAATCGCCAGCACCAACATCCGCACCAGTATTACCATTGTTATTCGTATTAGCACCATCACCAGCATCATTAGCACCTGCCGCAACATTAGTATCAACATCACGTGGTGCTGAATACTTCATCAGTCGTAGACGGTAATTCATTGACTTGAGGTTCTCATCAAAGTAATCCTCTATCCCAAAGCTCTCAAATACCATTCTTCTCACCATTACATCCAATTCTGCCATCTTCTCTGAAAACTTATGTATCCTTTCGCTGTTTTCAAGACATAAATTTCTTTGAGCAATTTGAATAGATACAAGAGAAGAAAACAACAAAACAAAAACGCAAGAACGTATACTATGAAATTAAAAAATTCAAGTCATTGGTTTCATATCTGAGTGAACTAGCATTTTCTCTACGGAACAATATATAAAAATCAAGTTTTCTATGTAGACAGAAAAAAAAAATTGTCACTTGTCTGAACTACACAAATAATACTATTTTGAGCGGAAAAATATATAACATGCTCTAACTAGAAGAAATTAACGAAATCCTAGGAACAATATATTCGATAATACTAACAAGAATTTACGTACAATTTACTTTCCAGAAATACCCAAAGATATCACTAAAACATCTTTTTGATAGAAAATAGTAAGGGAAATTTTTTTCAAAATATCATTAATTAAAAGTTTTAGTTCTTTTTATTTTATATTTGTGTTTGGGTTTAGTGAGTAGAATTTACAGTTTAGAGTTTAGTGATTATAGTTTAAGGTTTAACTAGATTTTGACCCGCGTAACCACGCGGGTGTTTGTTTTTACTTTTTTTATACATAAATTATTATTTTTAAACATTAGTGGTATATTTTTTTAACATTAATCATATACTTAAATGTTTATATAACTATTTCAAATATAATAATATTATATTTTACATGTTATAATCAATCATTTGATTAAAACCGTATGTATTTTTACTTCTTATTATATATTTATCTTATTGTATTTGCATTTAGTTATTAAGCAAATTAATATATTCATGAAAAAACATATTTGAAAATATTTTGTATTTAATTTATGCTAAATTCTGACCCGTGTTTCAAAGCTGTATTTCTTTTTACTAATATTTTTTAAAGTTTATTCAATTTAGATAATATATTATTGTATATACAAAAGTCTAAAATATGTTACTTTTTAGACATGTATTATAAGGTTTGTTAATTTTAAGCCGTTCTATCATCATATTATATTTTTAAAATAAATGATTTATATTTATGAAAATAAAATTTATAAATTTATCAATTGAATATATTTTTATCATATTTATTTAAGTATAATAATTGTATTTTAACATGATCATGTTATAAAGTGGATAAAATAGGATATAATTTATTTATTTTTTATTTTATAAACGATAACTTAAAATACATTAAATTATTGTTAAAATACTTTTACACAGATTTATTAAAATTTAAAATGAAAATATATTATGATTAAAGTAGTTACAAAGATTTTATATTATAAAGAAATACATGTTAATTTTTATACATGTATTATATATTTTGCTGAATCCATCTTACCAACATATTAGATTTTATTTTTGAACATAAATTTTTATACTTATGAAAATAAAATTTATAAATTTAATACAGTTTTATTATACTTAGCTCAATATAATAATTTTCTTTTAATATGATTGATTATTGTTATATAATATATAAAATATTACAGAATTTTTTTATTTTTTATTTTATAAACGATTACTGAATTTATTAATGTATAATAATATTTCAAACTAATTTCGAAATTAGTGAAAAATATTTAAATATAATTTCGAAAATGAAGATCCTCTAAAGATCTTTTAAAACAGATTTGTTAGATTTTTAAAATAAATATATTTATATTTAAAATAAAAAGGATATCAAAAGATATTATGATAAAAGTATTTTAAAAATTCTATGTATTATTAGTCTTAATAAAATACATTTAATAAAATTTCTAAGTGATGGTCCAAATTAAAAAAAAAATCATACATGAAAAAAGTCATGACTTCTCTTTTAATATATAAGATATTTAGAAAATGTGATTAGAGTAAGGGTTTAGGGTTTGGAGTAATTTAGTTATTTTATCTCTTAATTAGTGCTAGTTTAAGGTTCTAATTGGGTGTTTTTTTGTTACAATTTTTTTTTTGTTATCTAAGAGATTAATTTTCCCTTTTACTCTATGAAGTTCATAACAATACGGACCTGGTACTCTTGTTACCCTCACAATCAGGGCGTAGCAGTTGAGTAAATTCGTTAACTTTCTCCAAAACATTGGCATCCTGGATCCCCAGACTCTCGGAAATACCATTATGAGTCATATATCCAGTGTAGGGTTTGGGAGACACGTTTCTTCTTTTGGCCTCAACAGGTAGCTGGAAAAGCTCTTTCATGGCTTCCAAAACCGATTCCTTAAGCTCCTCTGACACTCTATCATATGACACCTCGAACGCGCCGTAGTCTTCAAGAGCTTTACGGACATCACTCCTCACTTCAACCCACTTCTCACTTCCTGGTTTTAGGGTTTGGTCCGAGAGATGGATGACTGGAAGTTGAGGAGTACTGTCTGAACCCATTCTTCTTTCCTTTGGTGCATATCCAAAAAAATACATTTACAAATGTAAATTAGCTTTTAACTTAACTCAATTTTTAGTTAGCTCTTTAATATATAACAACAAATGAAAGCGCGTTTACAAAAAAAAAACAAATGAAAGCATTCAAAACTTATAAGAGTATTACCGTTGGAGTTTTCTTTATTCTAGGAGACCAAGTTGGTTTTCTTTGCTTAAGGGTGTTTTGCTTTCCTGGTGAGAAAGTAAGTGATGGAGTGACCCATTTATACTGAAAATTTATATACATTTAAACACACGTGGGTTTATTATGAATATACAAAGGGAGGAAAGTTGGTGAATTAATTGTCACAAAAACATATATCTTTCTAAACGTTGGTGAATGGTTTCCGTCCTTTATAGCGTTTCAACACATTGCGTCTTTTTTTGAAACTAACACATTGCGATATCCTCAATATATTAATTGAAAAACATTAAAAAATTATAACATGTAGTTTGTGCTAATTAAAAAAAGTATTATGCTGAGTTGTCACGTAATTAGAATGCTAATTTTGCTTACATGGCGGCTTGAGAATCAATTGAGAATTTGTTAGTCCAAAATTAAACTGCTATGAAATGTTATATTATATAGTATGTCCATTATGGATCATTCATTTATTAAATTGAAATTATTATATATATTTTCCTTAACTAAAACCTACGGAATTACCTAATGTGATTAAGATATAAATGACAATTAATGATTTTAAATAATAAAGACTAGGATAAGACCCGCGCCTTGCGCGGGATTAAGTTATTATTTTTATTATATTTTGGAGAATGAAACAATAGTTTGGCTTCATTTGGATTACGGGTGTTCAATCCGGATATCAGATTGGTTTCGGTTCGGTTCGGTTTTTTCGGTATTTGGTTAGTAAAATATAACTACTATTCTAAATCCATATGTACTTTGATTTTAGTCTTTCACATACTTTTGAAAGATTTCAACTGGACGACTAAATTGATCAGCCAATCTTGTTGCTTTAAATCATTAGTGTGTATATATATATATATATATATATATATATATTATTTAGTTTGAATATTTATTAAATAAAAATTCATATGCGTTATATTTTATGATCATTTGTAACTTATTATAACAAAAAAATAATTTATTGATCACAAAATTTTCAGAGTGGGAATATTCAAATTTCTAATAATATATAGACGTTTTGAAAAATTCAAATATAACATATAAGAAAAAATATAAATGTTTTTATTATATATTTAATGTGATTTTTTAATATCTTTCAATAATATAAAATTAAAAAAAAAGAACTAAGATACCAAAATTGTTATCAAATATTTATTATTCATAATAATTAATTTTCATATATACGTTAATCATATTAGGTAATTTCGTAGATTCTAATTAAGGAAAGTGCAAAAACAAATTTGGTAGATTATTTATCAATTCGATAGTTAGTTTAATAAAAATATAATGTAAGTCAAGATGGACCAACCTATTTTTCTAAGAATAGTATATTTTATATAGTCATTTATTAAATGAGAATTTATAATCATACAGTTCTATGATCATTCATATCATTTTATAACTGAATATTTAAATCATCGATAACAAAATTTTCAATGTGAAATCTTTAATAAGTTTATAATTTATAAATGTTTTTGAAAATTCATTGAAAGTTTTAATATTAAAATATTTATGTAATCTTATGGTATATAGTATAATCTATATATATATAAATATATATGTTTTATTATTAAATGATATTTTTTACTCATATGGTTTTAAAATAATGTGTATCTTCTTATAATATTAAATAAAAGTTCATATTAATACAATTTTATGATCATTTGTAACTTATTATGACAAAAAAAAATCTATTGATCACAAAATTTTCAGAGTGGGGATCTTCAAATTTCTAATAATTTATAGACGTTTTGAAAAATTCAAAATATAACATATAAGAAAAATTATAAATGTTTTTATTATATATTTAATGTGATTTTTAAATATATTTTAATAATATAAAATTAAAAAAAGAACTAAGATACAAAAATTGTTATCAAATATTTATTATTCATTATAATTAATTTTCACATATACGTTAATCATATTAGGTAATTTCGTAGCTTTTATTTAAGGAAAGTGCAAAACATTTTTTGGTACGTTATTTATCAATTCGATAGTTAGTTTAATAAAAAGTGTAATATAAGTTAAGATAGACCAACCTATTTTTCTAGGAATAGTTTATTTTGTATAGTTATTTATTAAATAAGAATTTATAATCATACGGTTCTATGATCGTTCATATCGTTTTATAACAAAATATTTAAATCATCGATAACAAAATTTTTAATCTGAAATCTTTAATAAGTTTATAATTTATAAATGTTCTTGAAAATTCATTGAAAGTTTTAATATTAAAATATTTATGTAATCTTATGGTATATAGTGTTTAATATATATATATATATATATATTTATTTATTTATTTTATTATTAAATGATATTTTTTACTCATATGGTTTTAAAATCATGTGTATCTTCTTATAATAAAAATGTTAAACCATTGATCATTAATTTTTAACATAATAATTTTAATAGTTTTAGTCATTTATTATCGTTTTTAAAAATTCAAAATATAACATATACGAAAAAATCTAAATTTTCTTTTTATAGCTAATTTGATTGTTTAATTTATTTTAATAATATAAAATTAAACAAAAAATGATGGAGGAGATATACATTGTTATCAAATCTTTATTATTAAACTCATTAATTGTCATATATATATTAGTCATTTATGGTAATTCTGTAGGTTTTATTTAAGGAAAGAAAATATCATATCATATCATTATATCATATAGTTTGACCAACTTATATATCTAACAACATATAAAAATCGAATGTGGACCTACTTATTTTTCAATTGAATGTAATTGACTACCTAATTGAGTGACACCTATGCATTGGGGCATTTTTTAATTAATACAAAATTGAGGTTACATCTTTTCAAATGTTCCTCAATTAATATATAAGGGATTTGCAAACAATCTGTATACTTCCTATTATTTTTGTTTAATTATTTATTATTAAAGTAAATCACATTAATCATATAATAAAAATTTAGATTTTTTTTGTATATGTTGTATTTTGAATTTTTCAAAACGAGTATAAATTACTAAAACTGTTAAAAGTCTCACAGAAACTTTTGTGATCAAAATTTAATTTTTTTTCTATAATAAGATACAATGATTATGAAATCATATGAATAAATAATTTAAGTAAGTGTTTATGTTTAATAGGTGTTTATGTTTATATATGTATATATATATTTCATATCGTTTAAATTAAACTATACATCATATGAAAATACATACTTATATTTTGATATCTGCGTTGAACATATATTGAAAAGTTAATATTTTAGTTTTGAAATCTTCATTTTTTTTAAATGATTATTAATTATTGAAACCACTAAACATTCCACATTAAAAAAAATCGTTGGTGTAAAATTTTGTTACACAAATATGTAAATAATCATAAAATCATATGAGTAGAAACCTCATTTAATAAATATCCATATTAAAAGTATACTATATATCTATGTTAATATCATTTAAATTTAATTATATATCATATACGATAGATAAAATTGATTTTTTTATTTATTTACCCTAAAATGATTGCGAATAAACAAAAGCGGTCGTTTGATTTATATGAACACGCCAATTTATTACATAATAGTAATTGATTTCTTAGTTATTTAATATATAATTATTATTTTATGATTTCATAATATGCAGAGAAACATAAAATAAATAATAAATATAAAATATTTATTCTGCACAAGGCGCAGATCTTAACCTAAGTATGTATCTCTTTAATAATTTTAAATTTTAAATATTTTTTAAATCTTAGGCCAAAACAAAATACCGAAATGATAATACACTAAAAAATCAATATTTATATGGAGCAATAACCAAAATGAAAAAAGCGACACAAAAATGAGAAAAATATTAAAGATACATAGGATTGACACGTGAACGTAAACTTCTCATAATCATAATTAACTTTTAAATTTCTAAATCATGATATAAAACTGAGCTGACAGTTTCATTGTAACCAAAAAGTAGGCATGGGATTCTTCAGCCTAAACGTTAGGTTCTTATGCGATAAGTAATTTTTTGACTTAAAATATTTAAAAAAATAGGATCAGCTCATCAGTAAACAAATTATGTAATTAACAAAAAAAATTTAAAAAAATTGTTGAAGGGCCAAAATATTAATTCAATCAAGAATATAAATTTATTTTTCCATACGATATTTCTTAAATAATTTTCATATAAATTCACCATGCGCAAAGCGCATGTCTTATCCTAGTATATATTAAAAGCGAAGCATTGTCATTTAATGATTTCCCAGTACATTGGACATGTGCTGGCATCACGTTACTTTAAAAATACGGACGCTGATGTGTCGCCTTATAGAGCTACTCACAATAATGTTTCCTATTTTGTTTACAATTAAATACAACCACGTTTTATCGAAAACTATTGTATCATAATGTGATTGCTTGTGCTACTGACAAGAAGTTGAATATATTAGTAGTATTTGTAGGTTGATATTTTAAATGTAACTAGATTTTGACCCGCGCTTTCAAAGCGCGGGTTTATTTTTTTTTTTTTCAATTGAAATGTCATATTTTCATATATTTGTGTTTTATTTTATAAAAGACTTACACTTTTTATCTTTATTTATCATATTTTATTTTAAATGACTATTTATGTTTAAAAAATTAAACTTTATTTCTTTAATGAATTAAATTGGTATAACTCTGATAAATTAATTTTATTATGTGGTTAATATTTTAATAAAAAAATTATATACTTTTAATAAAGATTTATACTTTTCAATAAAAAATTCAATTTTTTTATGAATGTTTAAATTATATTAAGAAAAAAAATTAAGTATAGTTGAAAAAAAATATTTGAACTTGGACTCAATGGCCCAAAGGAAAAAAAATGTGAGAATTGGATCTGATTTCTTAATCGGCCCAAATGACCCAAGAAAGATCTGATGTGGGCTGGATAAAAAAAAATACCCAATATAGATGTGTTATTAAAATTACTTGATTGCCCTTAATGAAACATGCAATGTTAGTAAAGAAAGGGCAGGCTAAGGTCATTTTTAAAACAGGATCCTGCTTTAATAGTATAGATGTGATGGTAATGGTATTCTGTAATGAGTATACGATATCTCGAATTGAGATTGGTACAATTGTTATATACACTTATTAGTACATAACTTGCAGCAACAGAGTTGTGAGGGTTTTGACGTCTGTAGTCAACGTCGGACCATCTGACCCGAATGCTTTACTTCAATCCTTTAAGTTGCAGGAGACAATGAATATTGAGGTCAACAAAACAACATCTCTCTAATCCGATATAATGCTTCTCAAGCTTCAGCCAAATTTGTTCCTTCTTTGGGTTCATGGGCAAAACCACTCTTCTTCAAACCTCATGTCACTCCTTCTGAATCGAGTACTCCTCGAGACTATGATCCTGCTGCGTTTGTGAGAAATCAACACTTGCTAAATGATGAGATTTTAAACAAGCAACCTAAGAGCAAGCACCCGACTCGCACTCTCCAGCCTCTGATTGATAAACTTCCTCCTCCAGAATTAATTAAAAGCTGATGGAATTCTCCGATTCTGATGGGCTGCAAGGTTAGGTCCGCAATCACGGAATCTCTGCCCGGCAGCTACTCTGACTTATATACTTGATGGTACACCTGAGGTATATGTCCTCTCTAAAGTGCTTTGACTTGGCCCTGAGAATAAGGATGAATATATCGTAGGAAAATTCCATAAGTGTTCTCTACCTCCATGTGATCTTGTGCATGCTGTGGTTAATAGAATTTGGGGAAAAAGCTGTAAAATTGCTTGCAACAAGCTTGGTGATTCTTCATTTATGTTTCATATCCGTCACCAACCTACTCGTCAATGGGTTATTCAGCGAGGAATATGGCATATTGATAATTGTTTACTCTTTGTATTGTCGTGGACTCCGGAAGGATCTTTCAAAGTTCCTGAAATCTATATGCTTCCGGTTTGGGTCAATTAGAAGAATATTCATAATTGTTTCTACTCAAATTTAGGAATCAGTCGCGTTGCCTCAGGTGCTGGAGAACCTATACTAATGCATAAGCTTCGACTTCATCCTACCAATATGGGAGAAGCAAAGGTGTTAGTTGAGATGGAACTGGATAGATATTTTTCAAAGCTTATTGCTCTTGATGATAAACATAGTAGCATATTCCTTGTTAATGTTGAATACACGTGGATTCCATCTACGTGTGTGAGAGATGTGGTAAACTAGGCCACAAAGTGAAGAGATGTATCCTATCTTCTAAGCCTTTGCAGAATACAACCTTGCACAGAAGATACCAGTGATGTGATCTCTGTTGTGGACATTGATCTTATCCTATAACAAAGTGATAATGCTGTCTCATCACCACTGGCTCTCCATCAAAAGAACAAAAAGCTCATGAAAACCTCTTGCTTTATCCTTCATAAGCTGGTTTGCAACCTGTTTTGGAGGTTGTTCCCGAGCTTCCTTCGACTCTTTCAAATGCTTCTATGGACTGCCAGGGTACACCAGTAACAATGTTCACATCTATCTCTTCTTCTTCTCATGTCCAAAATAAGAATCAAGCTGTATCGCCTAATTCACTGAACATTTTACCCATATTAGTAGATTCTCATTCTACTCCCACTATAACACCAGCTATGGAATTTTCTCCATCAAACATTATCTACAATGAGGTCCAAGGATCGTTAGTTGTTGATCTCTTAATCACATCACCTCAAGTTAGTGGATTTGAAAGTCCATATCGATTCATAGTGCTATGAGTTGTGGATGAAATTGAGACAAAGGTTAGTAACTCTCTTAGTTTGACAAGGGGTGGGAGAGAAACAAAACTTTCTATCAAATATCAAGACATGGAGTGGAAGACGGTTCGAGAGAGAGGAAAACATGGCTGACGTGGTCGTAGTTCTTATCCCTAGATATCTCTTTTATTGCTTTGTTGGTTTTTCTAATATCTATTTTTGTTGCTTCGTAGATTTGAGATTTGGTTTTTGATGAAGCTTGTTTCATGCTAACTTTTTCAAACTGTAAGACTTTTTATTTTATCTTATAATAGTTTATGTTTTAATTCAAAAGCTTTGAGTGAAAAATAAAAATTCAAAGCCTTGATCATGTTTTTTTTTTTATCAAAGCCTTAATCATGTATAACTAGGTGTTCTGCCCGCATATGCGGGCATAGTGTTCTTATAAATATTTTTCTATTTATAACTATTAAATCAAAATAACATAATAAATTATTAATTATATTTTTAAAAAGATAAATCAAACACTAAAATTTATATTTTACAATAAAAATAAATATTTTCAGATAAAAACACAACATATTTAGGAATTATCTTATGTTTTAAAAATACATTTTATTTTTGAGAATTTTATTATATTTACTTATAGTCAATTATCTAATATAACATATAAATAAAATATTATTAATATATATTCATTAGATATTATTAATATATATTCATTAGTTTTTACCAAATATATAAATGATTATTGTTGTGTTAAATTTTAAAAACATTCACATATTAGAATTATTTTAGAAAATAATTAGCATTTAATTATAACTTGTTTTATATCTAACTATAAATTTTATAATAAAATATTATTTTCAGATAACAACATAATATATCTTATTTTTATTATGTAAAGATAACAACACGATATATAACTATTATCTTATTTTTTAGAAATATAGAATATTATTTCAAGATAACAACAAAATATATGAGAATTATCTTTTTAGAAATTTAATATTATTAATATAAAATTCGTTTTTAATTAAATTATTATATATAAAAAAATTTTAAGGGTAACAATAACATTAACCTGTCTAACTTTTAACGTGAGAGCTCGATTCCAAAAATTTACTTCGCAAATAATAGTATAGATATACACTTATTAATACATGATGATTTGGAATGACCACGACATTTGTTGTGTAACAAAGTCAAACGTGGCAACACAGCTTTGAACGCTTCGACCACACACACGTCAGCTTAAAAAACATATCCAACGGCAAAAGAGAGCAGCTTTTGCGTACTGTTACGAGTTGTCTCCTTCGTAATCATCTAAAGATCTGACCTTACCTTGTTTCTGTTCAAAAGTTCTCAACTTTGAGTGATTCTGTCTCTGGGTTCTTTCGATACTGCAACAATTAGGGTCCTGATGCTATAAAAGACCACGACTTTGATTGATTTTGAACTAGGGTTGTGCTCTCTCTCTCTTTCTCTCCAGTAGATTGATTGTTAAATTGATGATTGTTAGTATCGTAATCAGTAATCACTGATTGTTTTTTTTTATTTAGTTTTTTTTTTTTTGGCATCGTTTGATTTAGTTCTTGACAAGAGTGTTTCGCCCACTGTCTGAATGTCCATGGTGGTTACCTGCTGTAATGTTTTTTGGACCAAGTGAGTTTGATGTTGATGACATGGGTTATGCAATGAGTAGACTTGAGACTGAATCCGATGCTGGAAGAGACTTTTCTGGAGTTGGTAGTAGTAGTAGTGGTAGTCACATATCAAGTGAGCATTTAGACCATGATGATATCAACCAGATCACTAAGTTGAAGTCTAGTCCTCACCAACGGTATAGCCGTGTTGTCCCTGGGAGACATGAGTTACCTGTTTCCACTGTGAGGATGTTGGCTGGTCGAGAAAGTAACTTCTCTGGACGAGGAGGGAGATTCTCCGCAGCTGATTGTTGCCATATGCTTAGCAGATATTTGCCTGTTAAGGGTCCTTGGCTTGTGGATCAAATGAACAGCCGAGCTTATGTCTCTCAGTTTTCAACTGATGGATCTCTCTTTATTGCTGGGTTTCAGGTAATTTCTTCATCTCTAGGCTTGTGTCTTCATGCTTGGCCTTGACTTTGGTTTAAATGTTGCTTTCAGGGAAGCCATATCCGGATCTATAATGTTGAGAAGGGTTGGAAAGTTCAAAAGGATATTCTTGCGAAAAGCTTGCGTTGGACTGTCACTGATACTTCTCTGTCCCCTGATCAGCGAAACCTGGTAAGATTGTTGTATCGTAAACTACTGTGTTCATGTTTGATGAAACAGTTTCAAATATAATTTTAAAGTGCTATTTATTTTGGCCTCATTTTTTTATATTGGCAGGTGTATGCAAGCATGTCACCTATGGTTCACATCGTCGATGTTGGGTCTGGTACAACCGAGTCTCATGCAAATGTTACGGTATGGACCCACAATATTAGAATGAGGATGTGATCTCTGCTTCTTAATTAATTTGAGGTCCTTGTCTCTTGCAGGAGATTCATGATGGTTTAGACTTCTCTTCTGATGAAGATGGAGGGTACTCTTTTGGAATATTCTCTGTTAAATTTTCAACAGATGGACGAGAACTTGTTGCTGGGAGCAGTGATGAATCTATTTATGTTTATGATCTTGAAGCTAATAAAGTTTCACTCCGGACTGTTGCACACACGGTAAAAACCATTTCTTGTTTGGTTTTGTAGCTCTACATTCATGCTTCTATTTGAATACTGATAGCATATACTCCTCCATTGCTGCAGTCTGACGTAAATACTGTGTGTTTCGCCGATGAAAGTGGAAACCTGATTTTATCTGGAGGTGATGATAACCTCTGCAAGGTAAAATTTTCTGCAGAAAGTATGATACTTCCCCAGTTTCAAATTATATGATGCTTTGGTTGAAGGTACAAGAATTAAAACATACATTTTCCTAAAAAGTATCAGTAAATATATAAACCAAAACTAATTCAACCAATCATAAAAAAATTATAAAACATCTTTGGTCACACAATTTCAATAAAACTGAAATTAATAATAAAATATCAAAACATCATGCCTTTTGAAAAATCAAAAACTGTCCAAAACATCATTTATTTGTGTTTATTAGCAAAGTTGTAACAGTATCTTGTTCAAATAGGTGTGGGATAGGCGTTGTTTCATTGGGAGAGATAAGGCAGCTGGTGTTCTAGTAGGACACCTCGAAGGTGTTACATTTATCGATAGCCGTGGAGATGGTCGCTATTTCATATCTAATGGCAAAGACCAGACCATCAAGTTATGGGATATTAGAAAAATGTCCTCAACCCCACCTGCAAAGTAACAACAATCTTCTACATTGTTTTGGTTGCATCTTGTTCATTTTTAGAAATGGAAGTTGAATTTTTCTGTTTTCATAAACAGGCATGACGTAATCAGAAACTATGAATGGGATTATAGATGGATGGAGTACCCTCCAGAGGCAAGAGATCTAAAGCACCCTTTTGATCAGTCAGTGGCCACGTATAAAGGCCACTCAGTGTTGCGTACTCTGATCCGTTGCTACTTCTCTCCATCACATAGGTCAGTCTTCTCAAGTTCCCTAATGTTGCAAGCTTGACATAGAACAACTCTCTTTACATATGTCTGATTCTTTCTTTTTACAGTACTGGCCAAAAGTACATATACACAGGATCCAACGACAGTTCTGTCTACATATACGACTTGGTAATGGCTTTATCCTCCTCATTAACACATTCAAGAAACACAATCACATTAAAAATGTAGCACTTTATCCTTTTTGACCAATCTTGGAATCTATTGATCTGTTCTTAGGTAAGTGGTGATAAAGTGGCAGTGCTAAAGCACCATAGTTCACCTGTAAGAGACTGTAACTGGCATCCGCATTACCCTACGCTTATAAGCTCGTCATGGGACGGAGATCTTGTTAAATGGGAATTCCCGGGGAGGGGTGAGGCGCCAATCACGAGCAAGAAGAGGGTTCGGAGGAGACATTTATACTACTGAGCAACTACATTTACACATACTCATGTATGGGTCTATGTAAGTTAATATTGTAAAATGTAGAGAATAAGATGATTGACGGTATAAACACAAGTGAGAATCATCAAATAAGGCTTCCAAAGTAAAAAGGCTATGGTGTATGTTGTTTTAAAAAAGGTACCATTATTTTCTCAACCATTTTTAAGAAGTTTTGTATAATGATATGCAGTACTAATTTATTGCAAGTTTTGTCATGGATTGGTTTTCAGCTATTACTTCAAAGATTCAAAATAAATTATTTTGGGGTGGTCTTTTTAAAATTCATTGCCTGTTTTCTTTTATTTAAAATTTCATAAGATGTAATTTTGATGTTACTATTTTTTTTAAATTACCACTATCCTACCATAATAATATTTTAGGATTTTTAATGAAATAACCATTAAGCTATCCATCCTACCACTATATTTTGCTACCGCTCTGTGTGGGAGGAAAGCTTTTGTCTTTCAAATTTCAAAAGTACCAAAAAAGAAGTAACTCTTTTAAAACCTCCCAGGTAATCTCTATTTATATATATTATGTTTCCTAACCAATGCTTACCACTTTTATCATGATTCTTGACTTATATTCTTTTGTTTTTCTTTGTTTTTAAACATGAATCCGATCTAAATAAATGTTTGTTCTTTGATAACTATCCTATTGTTTAAAGTTTTAGGATCGAAACTAACTCTCCTTTTTTTTGTTGCAAAATTGAATGTTTAAAATGATAACTTTTGCCTATTTGATGGTTTAAAATGAGTTTTTTTTTGTGTGGATAAAGCTTATGTGGTTGTAGACTTGTGGTCGATGGTTTTAAATATATAATTATTTAAATATATGTGTATATATGCATATAACGGATCAGATATCCGTTCCAAAAAATATTAGTATCTGTAATTTGCTTTGTTTTTTATATATATTGCAGCATATTAATATTTGCTTTGATTTGTAAAGCTATGAATATCTAGAATTTTTATTTGAATAATGAATCGGATCAAAATTTGCGAATATTTTGTTCTAACTTGTAAGTGTTAAAAGGTGAAAAAATGTTAGTTGGACTTGGATCTCAAAGTATGTCGACAAAAAAAAAGTTGTTGGATCTCGAACAGTCTCAATAGTCTGAATGCAATGCTAAACATGTGCGAGCGATGTCCGTGACATGTCGGCTACTTGTGTTTTATATATTGTCTCGAAGCTAATTTCTTTTTCGCAATAAAACACACATAGTTTGTTAATGAAATTTGGCCAATTTTATTTACGTTTCTGGACTTGTTATACTTTTTTCGATAAACCCCAAAATCATGTAATGTGCTTAAATCACCGTAAACCTAATTAGATTTTATAGAATTTCTCTTAATTTCTCAAAAATTTATTTTATTTTTTATTTTTATATTCTTAAAAACCTTTTTGTTTTGTTTTTTTTGAACAGTAACCAAATGAATGAAAAAGACATTAAGTTCTTTATCATTTCTAAGAAATTATACAATTTGTTAGGAATAGTTTTCCACTTTTGTGTAGAACATTATAGAACAAAATTATTTCTTACTAAATTTGTAGAAACAATCATTTATCTTCATACTTTTTGAACATAATTTTAATCATTTTTCTTTATACTTATTATTTTATTTTTATTCATTATTTCATACCTATGGATACCAGCTGAAGCCTTTGTTCATTCTATTAGAATTTTCAATTTTGGGAAGCCAGTTAGGTGAGAAACACAATCATTCACAAAATATTATCTTTTATCTTTTTTTTTTAACACATTGCACAATCCATTTCACTTTCATTGGGAAATACGTGACGTGGACCAGCATTTTTTTTTCTCTTTAATATATTTAGAGTTTTCTTTTATTAACCGGACATACTAGCATTTTTTTCTTTAATAATAATCCTTTGCTTTATAAGAAATGTCATTTCATACATAAGAAAATAATTAAAATATATGTTGACAAAAAAAATTAAAATATATTTATATTTATATTAGTTACATATTTTTGACCAATAGTGTTTGATATAAACAAAATTTTATTTATTAAAATTAATACATTTTTCAGTTAATATTAAAGTAAAATAAATATAAATTGTATTGGAATTCTAAAATGATATTTTTTGTATAACAAAAAAAAAGATAAAATAACACTTTTTAAAAAACAAAAGAATGATAAAATGACACTTGACCTGTACTGGATTTTAACTAATTCTTCGCAAGAATAGTACCGACGAATAATTCCTATTCGCTCCCGAGTTTTCACATGAAACCTAAATCATAGTTTTATATTGTTTGGCCTAATATAGTAACAACTTTAAATTCATTATACAACTAATATATTGCTTAGCTCAAATCAGTCCCAACCAGTTTGGTTTAATATAAGAAGAGCTGTAAAAGAGTAAAAACGGTTTCAAGAAGCATCTAGATATGATCCTCCTTTCGGTTGGTTCCTCTTCCTCATCTCAGATCGCCGCCATCTTCTCCGTCACGCTTCTTCTGTTCTACTTCTCTGAAGCTACTCTAGGATCTCCTTGTCCGATCAATGGTGAGTCTCCCGCTTTTCCTTCTTCTACTCGCCATAATAAAATTGTTTTCTCTCAATCTCTAGCAACTTCATCGATATGTAGCTTCTGATGTTAATACTTGTTTTTTTTAACTATTGAATGGCGAATGCAGGCTTACCAATCGTGAGAAACATTAGTGAACTTCCTCAGGATAGCTATGGAATACCAGGTCTTACCCACATGACAGTTGCGGGGTCCGTATTGCACGGAATGAAAGAGGTGACGCTTAAGCTGTTTACAAACTCTGTTCATATGTTTCTTATTACCAAACACTAAGGTTTCCTTTTCTTGTTGTTCTGTCATGACTGGAAATCGTGTTGATGGAGATTTTGCTGCAAGTTACCCACATTGGTATATATTTGGTTTTTCAGGTTGAAATATGGCTTCAAACGTTTGCTCCAGGTGCAGCGACACCGATTCACAGGCACTCATGTGAGGAGGTTTTCGTTGTACTAAAGGGTAGTGGTACTCTGTATCTCGCTGAAACGCATGGAAGTTTCCCTGGCAAACCAGTTGAGTTTCCAATATTTGCCAACAGTACGCTTCATGTTCCAATCAATGATGCTCATCAGGTATGTCTTTAACTTCCCAAATAGTTTTAGATGATTTGGACCCTAAGTTTGTTACTATATATATTGTTATATTGATTAAATGTATTGGGAGTTTCGTATATATATCAGTTAATATCTAATAAAATCCTATTACGGATATTCTTTCATGTGTATATAAATGTAACGTTTAAGTGCAAAAAGTTCTCATATGTTTAGTTTACATTCATCTGTTACGGTTCTTACAGGTCAAGAACACCGGTAATGAGGACCTGCAGGTGCTGGTCACTATATCTCGGCCGCCTATTAAAATGTATGTAACCGTCTGTTCACAAGAATTTGCTTATTGATATTATATGTGCATGTGTTCTTTTTTACTAATCACTGCTTCTTCTTTAATTTCTAACAGCTTTACCTATGATGACTGGTTTATGCCACACACTGCTGCAAAGTTGAAGTTTCCTTTCGTTTGGGATGAGCAATGCTTCCAAGAATCTCAAAAAGACGAGCTCTAGAGAAAAGTCCAAGGCCAAATCCAAGAACGATCTTTAAATAATAAAACCATATTTAAGTTTTCTTTTTTTGTGTGTGTGTGTGTGGGTGGGACAGTTGATGCTGGTAAATTTGTAAGTGTTACATAAATGGTGTGAAGTTTAATAAGTGTTTTTAACTCTTAAGTCAAGTGAGTCTTGGTTTTGAAAATATGTAACAATGATTGAACACATCTTGATTGGAATTGTGGTTTAAATATATGTATACATATCTTAGCATATTTGCAGAAAGCTGTGAAATTAAAAAAAAAACATTGAACAAAGCTTGAAAACTTGAAGAATGACTAAAAAACTATATATTACTCTCACTGGAATATGGCAATGCCATTACTCTTAAGATTCTTCAACGGTTTTTTTCTGCTCCTCTCAGGCGAATCTGTAATGTTAATGACCTCTCTGACCGGTGGAGACTTCTCGGTTTGAAGCATTTTATTGCTGCTCCCAGCCCTCGCAGGTAATTAGTGTTGATCCTCTGTTCTGTTCAGTTTGAGGTTACTGTAGACTAACTCCTATTGAAACACCTGATTCTTGTCGATGATCTCTTCGGTTGTACTCGCTGGCTAGTAACTTCGAACGTTAGTGAAAAATGCTCGGTTGACAATGGAAGATCCTCACCAAACGAGAAATCTCCAAATGTGTTTGTCGTAGAAGGTATCTTTGAAGTAAATCTTGACCGTTGTTGATTCTCCTCGACTATTGTTAAACTTAACTTTTCATTGAGGATTTAGTTCTTGAAGATTGGTCTTGAACAAGTGCATTTATTAGGTCTGAACAATGTATCATGGATTCATGGGTTTTGTTCTATGTATATACATATCTTTTCTTGCATCCAAAATTTTGTGTGGCTATTAGAGCCACCAGAAACATTTTGGTTCAAGATTCTCAATTGTATCGAAGTGATCAACATGGTGCCACTAGAATGAACCGTCATCATCCATCCATTACATTCAGTTTATATGTAAACTACCCTTCTCAAGGCAGACTTAAAGACGTTGGATAAGCTTGATAACACAAAATTGTGATGCTGATGCTCTAAGGCCATATGCGTTAGGCCACCATCTGTAAAGTACTCTACTTTTAAAGACCTTATTTTAAGAAATGTTTGATGGTGCATGTAGTGTCTACCAGAGAAATGGGAGTGTTCTTCACTTCTTCTTCTACTATTTTGGTGTACTTTCCATTAACATATTTGGTTTCTACGTATTTTCTTACTAATTTTTGGTCACATGTCTTATACTTACTCCATTTTACAAAAATATGATTTTGATTTTTTTTCACACATATTAATAAAATAATTAAAATTCATTTATGTTCTTAATAAATACATCAATTTCACCAATAAGTTTTAAAATAAATAAAATTATTTAGAAAATCAAAATATTTGTAATTAATTTTGAGCTCAAAATAGATATAAATTATAGTATTGATATTTTAAAATAACATTTTTTATGTAACAAAGTTGGTCAAAATTACACTTTTTTATAAAGAGTTTTCTTCGGTTCACCAACCAATAATAGTTCTTTTTCACTTTATATTCAGTTTTTGAAAGAAAAAAAAACAAAATAGTACAAATTTGCCAAATTATATCAATTCTATTAAATCAGGAGCATGACCGATTGATAAATTATTAGTCCAACATCAAAATATGCACGTGAACTACTTAAAAACTAACTAACTATGCACGTTACAAACCTTTGTTTTTTTTGTTTTTAAGTTTCACTCTCTATCTTATCTCTTGGGTCGATAAAAGGTGAGCTCTCCTTCCTCCAGTCCGGACGGCGCGTGGCGGCACATACCGACGACCGAAGGCCTCTCCGTTTAGATTTCTCTCTCTCATTTTGCTGCTGCTCCTCCTATCCGCTCTCCTTCGATATGCGTGTTGTCACGAGTTAGGGTTTGATGCTGGGGAGTACTCCGCTGCAGAGGGGTTTTCTTCTCCGGTGGTCTCTCAGCTCTCTCTGGGATTATGGCGAGGAGGTAGAGAGGTTGGTGGTCACGGCAGTTGGCTTTTTGGGGTTCGATGGTGGTCGATTATTCTCTCTTAGATCACATCTATGTTTTCTTTGTTTGAGAGGAGGAGGAGCGCTGTGTCAAATCTGGATCTTTGGTGGTTCGCTGCTTCGGTTTCAGGGCGCCATTCGGCTTGGGAGGATGTATCTCGTTGGTTCATAGAGCCTGGGTTTCTTCTCCTTAGCGCGGTGAGTGCTGGTGGGTCTCTCTTCCACGGTGGCGAGCTGTGGGCTTGAGCACGCAGGCGGGTTGGTGCTTGAATTCAGTGGCCGGCTCACATAGGTCTCGTCAGTGGTTTAATGAGCGGTTGTCTATTCCGCTTAAGTGGCCTTTGTGGCTCCCCATCTTCGGTCCTCTTCTTTGCGGTTCCTACTCCGATTAGTATGCCATGGTTGTATTTCACGTCTTTGCTGAGGCAAGTGATGGCTCTAGCAGCTCCAGTTTCAGTTAGTTGGTTCTTGGTTGAACTTGGCTCATTATTTTGCGGCAAGTTGTTGTTGCGGACTTGGACTAGCTTCGAGAAAGCGGTTTTGGTTATTGTGTCTGCCATGTCCTAACTAAATTGAGTTTGTGTTTAGTTTATTTTTTGTTCTCTGCTTCTTGTTAATCTCTGTAATTCTGTCAAAATCCTAAATGCCTAGTAATAATATACATTTTTACCAAAAGAAAAAACTATACACGTTTCAATATATATTTTGTAATCATTTTTTAGTTCCGAAATAATTGGGTCCACTTCTTCCTATAGCTTCTTTTTGAACGACCTATACAGCTAAATCTCTGTATGTATCCTATATTTTTGCGTAGGTCGATTTTCTTTTTACCAAATCTATGTATCTATTCTATCAAATTAATTTAATTTTAAACATAAATATGATTATAAAAAAAATAAACAAAAAAAATTTCTCAAAAAAAAATTAAAACAAAAAATATATTCGTAGTTTCAATGGACGGATCACAATCTAGTTATGTTTAAAAAAAAAGTAAAAATAAATAAAAAAATATTAATAGCTGCAAAAAAAAAAGAAATTATTGTTAACGTTGTTAACACTTCCAGCAAAACACTAAACCCTAAATCTTAAAACACAAAATCCTAAACCCTAAATACCAAACTCCAAACTCTTGCGTAAACTCTAAACTTTTGGGTAAACCCCTTTGGGTAAATCCTAAACCGTATGGTTTAGTGCCTAGGGTTTATAGTTTGCTGACGGCATTTAGGGGTTAGTGTTTAGTATTTAGTGTTTACAATTTAGGGTTTAGGATTTATCCAATGATTTAGAGTTTACCCAAAGGTTTAGTATTTAATATTTAGGATTTAGAGTTTAGTGTTTTGTTGACGGCGTAAACAATGTTAAAAAAAAAGTTTGAAATTATTAATATTTTTATTTATTTTTACTCTTTTTTTTCAAACATAATTTAACTCGACAAATTTGAAATATTTTGTTTCTTTTTTTCCAAAGCTAAATATGAAGTGGTAAACTATTATTGGTAGGGAGTGAACCCAAGAAAAACACTTTTATAAAGCAGAGAAAGTTTATTGTTTACTTAACAAGAGATTGTGTAATTCTGATTGTTCTCTTTGTTAATCAAATAAACAATAGTTGTTTAGTTGTTTGCTTAAACATAATCTTCAATAAAAATATGTAAAGCTATAAGGAATTAGAGGAGACTGGAGAGAGTCAATCCTTGTTGATTAATTAAAGATCAGTTTAAAGACAGTTTCTTTGTTTATTTTATTTTAATAATGAACCATAGTTTATGTTGTTGTACATGTGAATGTGTGATTCTACTAAACATCTTAACTCGTATTTTGTTTTGTTTGATATGATCTTCTCTTTACCTTTTGTCCACAATATGATTCTACAGTATTGCCATTTGGTGTTGTAGGAGGAGAATTTTAATTTCTAAAGTGTTCTAGCGAAATTTGAAAGGTGCATCCTCCATTACACCACATAGGCTCCAAATGTCTTATCTAGCTTAGACCATCCGATAAAACACAGAACTTAAAGTGTTCAAAAACAATAACAACAAGTCATTCTTCATTCAGATCATTTTAGTACATGTCATTTAGCATATTTGAAGAAAACTATAAAACAGAAAATGTCAAAGGTTGAACAAAGCAAAAGAACTATGAAGAAAGACTTAAAAGCTTCAAAGACCAAATGTTCAATCCATTCCCTATGTATGGTAGTCCTCGATAACAGGTCCAGGAAAAATCTCAATGGTATCACCGTTAGCTACTTGGTTCATGCTGAAGGACTTATCATCGTCCAACACTCTCTCTTTGTGCAGAAGGAAATACCCGTTTGCAGGCAGGTCTAGCAGATACTCCAGCTCTTTCTTCAGCTCTTCAACGTTATCACTCTCGTTCACATCAACCCGAAACATTCCCCCAGGTTTATCATACTGCGTCATGATAAGAGTCAGCTTCGGCGGTTGTAGAGACTTCTCGGTTTGAAACACTTGACTGCTGCTCTCTGCTGTTGAGTTTGACTTTACTGAAGAATGCTCCGTTTCAAACACTTGGTTCATGTTTAGGATCTCGTCGAATGTACTCGCAGGCCAGTTACTATCGGTTAAAATATGACGGTAGTCACCAAACGAGAAGTCTCCAAATGTGCTGGACATATCCGTTTGAAACATGTGGTCCTCGTTGGCGATAGCTCCATAAGTGTTAGACGGAAGATATGGCTCCTTCTGAAGAAAATCTTGATTCATCTGGTTTCTCCTCAATGATTCTTGAATCTTGTTGTTGTCTCCAAAGGTTGTCATCTCAGGCCAGAAACCTTGCTTCATGCTGATATCTTGAGGCATCTCTGGAAACAGACCATCGTTGCTCACAAGCCTATCTTGATTATAGAAAGCTTCACTTGCATGTGACAGTGGCGGCACTTGGTTGCTCCTCGCCATCGTACGCGGATCTTGATTAAAGAAAGCTGCACTTGCATGTGACGGTGGCACTGGAGACATCTGCGTTTGATGAAGAACTTGATTGCTCCTCGGCACTTGATTAAAGAAAGCTGCACTTGCATGTGACGGTGGCAGCACTTGGTTGCTCCTCGCCATCTTACGCGGATCTTGATTAAGGAAAGATGCACTTGCATGTGACGGTGGGACTTGATCGTAGTTGCTCCTACCCATGGAAGGGACGAACCCTTGGGTTGCATATGGAGATTGATGGAGCATTTGATTGTTATCAGCAAGTACCAAAAGGAGGAGGCGAGAGTTGTTGACGATACGATATACGCTGAGCTGATAATGATCTACAACAAGTTTGATGCCATTGAAGTAAAGGGTTTGCCTGGAAACAGGGATACCTTGAGAGTTCTCGATACTCATTTTGATATCAAACACTATATTACGAGGGTCAAGATCAAAAGATAACGTTGAGCCAAACATAGTGACCACGAACACCTTCATAACTGTATCATGGTTTTCTTGTTAGTACGCTGAATATCCGGATTGAATATTCCGAAACAAAACGTGATGGAAACGATAATATAAGGCTGTAAGAAGTTTGAAAAAAAAACATAAGGAAATAGACGAATATGTGGAGTCGAGATCTGATCTCTTTCTTTAACTCAACCAATCGTTCGTAGGTGAAATGGTTTCTGTATAATTTTTGAATCATCGGATAAAACCATGTGAGACTGTTTTGAATCACCCAAACAGAATCCGTAAACTTAACATTTACGCTATAGTTTCGAGACTTACTTTAGAAAACTTGAGGCACTGTTGAGACTTTTGTATATGGAAGATTATCTTGTGCAAGATTTTTTATTCATGAGTGTATCTATGACGGCGAGAATAAGATGTCTATTTATACGAGTGATTTACAAATCTTAGTCATGAAGTAATTTGGACATCTGTCACTAAGTTTACTAAGCTTTGGCCATTTGTCATCAAATCATTTGTTAACTAAGCTTAGACATTAAAATAGCTTAGTCACCAAATTTACTAAGATTAAGCCATTTGTCGCCAAATAAACTTAGCTTAGTCATCAACTTAGAGCCTGACTGGGCATCATAAAAAAGGAGAATGGCTCGGCTATACTATCCAGCCAAGCCAGAAAATGTAACTGCATTAGGGATGCGGTTGCGGGCGGTTATGAATGCTGGTTGTTACAGTTTTAAGCGTTTTAAAAAGATTTGTACTACTGATACAATGGTTTGAAATTGTTGCGTTTACGAGATACTTACAACTCGTTAACTATCAAATGCATCATGATTAAATTATAAATTAACAATATATACATTTTGTATAATTATAAAAGTATTTAAAATCATTATATTATAATAAATATAAAATTATATTTATAAAATTATACTATTAAATTTTAAAAAACTATAGAATTTTTTTTGTTTTAAAGTTTTATAGTATAAATTAAAATATAATATAGACTTTTTATTATTTATATTATTTCAATTTAAAATGTTTATTGAATATTTTTATTTTTATATTGTTTTTTTTAATAAAAAAATTGTACCCTCCCGCAACCGTTGGAGGGAACCAGCTTTTGAATTTCAGAGGTTTAAAGCGGTTTGAAGCGATTTATAGTGTTTTATGTGATTATTACAAAACGTCAACAACCGCCATCAACCGCAAAAGCTGCGTTTGCGGGTGGTAGAGGGGAAATGAGTCATGCCTTTAAGGCCCGACTGGTTCAAGCGCAGCGGTTACAAGTGCAGGAGTTTGCGGATGCAGGTGGTAGCGGTTTCAAGTATTATTAAGCGTTTTGTATGACTGGTACAACGTTTAAAAATTGTTGGGTTTGCAGAATATTTGTGACTAGTTGATCATAAGATATTACAACGGTTTAGTAATAAATTACCAATATTAAGATATTATAGCATTATAAAAATATAAAAACATACTATTGTAATAAAATATAATAATTATCAATATAATATGATTAATAATAATATTATGTTTATTTATTTAACTTTTTAAATTAGTTGAAAGTTATAATTTTAATTTTTTTTTGAAGATTTATATTAAAATTTAAAAGAATATTTTGTTTCGTTTTACATATGTGTAAATCTTTATATATGTATGTATATTAATTTTTAAAAATTCTAATGAATAGTTAGTTAGTTTAAAGTTTTTATTAAAAAAAAATGATTCTGTTTGTGAATTTAAATTAATATATAAAATATGTATATATTTTTATTTATAATATTTTCATTTTAAAATATTTTTGAAAAATTTGTTATATTTATTTATCCGCCCACAACAGTCCGCAGCTGCCTGCAACCGCAAACACTAGCTAGAACGAGCCTTTGATTTTAGGAGGTACGGAACGGTTTGAAACGATTTATAACGGTTTGTATGATTATTTCGAAACGATGTCAACCGCAAAGCTGCGTTTATGGGTGGTAACGGAGAAACGAGTCAGACCTTTAGTAAAATGCTTTTACATTGTCCACAGACAACTCAACATTTTACTCAGCCAACGGAATTGGAAAAATACGGTGGCCTTTCTCCATTTAAAGTCAAACATTTACTTTATACTAGATTATATTTTTACACGATTCATTAGACTTGTAAAAATTCTATTCAAACATCCGTACTTATTTTTACTAGGCCCAATCGACTTGTAAAAATTAGTATCCCCCACATTAATAAAATTAGTCTCAACACATGTAAAAAGACTCGGGAAATTATGCAGACTCAACTAATTAGACATAACTAAAAATTAGTATCCCCTACATTAATAAAATTAATCTAAACACACAGACTTTTCGAGAGCATAAACGAAAACTAACTATATATGATGTTTTAGCATTTTTCAGCCTTGAACTACACTGTTAGTATATGCCGACTTTAATGTCTTGAATCCTCCAAAATTTTACATCCGAGTCAACAAATATAACACAGCTGTGGGTCACAATAGTTAGGGTTCCGTCTTGCTTTCCCATGCATCCGATTTCAAAGATAGATCCTTTTCTGAAGGTATCAGTAGGTGCTTGATAGAGTTATTGATTTGTAAATAGACAACTGCAAACCTAATAATGGGTCAACTCATGCACATGCATGTTCCATTAAAAAACTCACCAATCTAAGGAGGAAGTCCAGACTCGATCCATTACTACCGTGTTGCCTTTTAATTGCTTGGAAACCTTTGATAATGTGATATTTCGTTTTATTTATGAAGAAAACATTAATCTTCAAGAAAAGAATGTGAAGCTATAAGGAATTAGAAAGACCGGAAGTAGATCCTTGTTGATAAAGATCAGATAGAAGACAATTTATTAGTTTATTAACAATGGACCATAGTTTTTGTTTTGTTCGATATGATCTGGTCTTTAACTTCAGTCTACAGTATGGTTAAAGGTACATACACGCCAAATGTGTTCTTTAGATTAGACCATCCTATCAAACACAGAACTCAAAGTCCTCAACAAAACAAAAACAGCAAGGCATTCATCATTTAGATCATATTAGTGATTACATGTCTTTTAGCATATTAGCAGAAAATGCACAGAGTCAAAGACCAAATGATCCATTCCCTATGTATAGAAGTCCTTGATATCAGGTTCGGGCAAAATCTCAATGGTATCACCGTTAGCTACTCGGTTCATGCTGAAGGACTTATCATCGACCAACACTCTCTCTTTGTACTTAAAGAAGTACCCTTCTGCAGGCAGATCTAACTGATACTTCTGTTGCATCTTCTCCAGCTCTTTCCTCAGCTCTTCAACGTTATCACTCGCATTCACATCAACAAGAAAGTCACCCCCAGGTTTATCGTAATGCGTCATGATTACTGTCAGCTTCTGCGGCGGTGGAGCCAAATCTTGATTCTCGTTGTCTCTCCCACACGATTCTTGAATGTTAACGTTGTCTCCGGTTGTCCCAGGCCAGGAACCTTCCATTTTTCTGGTTTCTTGGGCTGTCCAAGGCAATGGAGCTCTTTCAAGAAACTCGTCCATGGAAAATGACTCTAGTACATCGGGTTGATGAAGCACTTGACCGTCGTTGCTCTCAAGCCGATCTTGATTATAGAAAGCTTCACTTGCATGTGAAGGTGGTACTTGGTTGCTCTTCGCCATCGTATGCGGATCTTGATTAAAGAAAGACGAACTTGCATGGGACGGTGGCAGTTGATCGTAGTTGCGCATCGCCATGGAAGGGACGAAGCCTTGAGTTGCATATGGAGATTGGTGGAGCATTTGATTGTTGACGTGATCATCACGTACTTCGAGGAGGAGGCGAGAGTTACTGAGGATACGATACGTTGGGAGCTGATAACGATCTACAAGAAGTTCCACGCCATCGAAGAAGAGCTTTTGCGTGGAAACAGGGATACCATGAGAGTTCTCGATCCGCTTTTTGATATCTGAAAGTTTATTGATGGGACTAAGATCAAAGGTGAACGTTGAGCCAAACTTAGTGTCCACGAACACCCTCATAACTGATAAACAAGAAAGAGAGAGCCAAGAGCGAGAGAGAGAACGTACGTGATGATAATCTGTAACGAGAGTTTGATTTAAATCAAATTATTCACGTATCAAATGGATTATGTGTCCCTTAAGTTAAAGAATCTTAAGCGTCAACAACTAAATTGATCCCGCGGTTAATAATAAGCATTCTTTTGTGTGCGGTTAATAAAATCTGATTGACTAAATACTGTAAAAACTTTGGAATGGGTAAATGTTTCAACAGCCTAATATAAACTACAAAACTGAAATAAAAATTATAAAATTTTGATTGCGCTAATCTGATTTGAACTAATAGAGTGTTCCTCTGGCTAGTTGGGAATCAGGCTATCATGATGAATGCGGAGAGATATAGATGACATCTCAGTGGAACTGATGTGTACCAATACAAAGGAGGGGTTGAGACGATTTTACATGTTCTTAGAGACTGTCCTGCAATGGAGGGAATCTGGAATAGATTCGTCGCAGGTACTAAGCGGCATGCCTTCTTCTCGATGTCTTTGTTTGAGTGGTTATATCGGAACTTATGTGATAACGATGCTCCAAGTGGGATACCTTGGACCACGACGTTTGCCTTGGCTGTATGGTGAGGATGGAAGTGGAGGTGTGGGAATGTGTTTGGGGATAATCGTCTTTGGAGGGATAAAGTCCAGTTTTTACGTAACTTGGCCAGCGAAGTGACGTGTGTGAAGAAGGCGGAGGAGGAAGACATGATTATGAAACAAAGGGTGGAGATAATGATTGGATGGACGCCTCCTCGGATGGGTGGATGAAACTGAACACTGATGGAGCATTACATGGTAACTCGGGGCTGGCGTCGGCTGGAGGGGTGCTGCGTAATGGTAATGGTGAGTGGTGTGGTGGATTTGCTCTCAATATAGGGAGGTGTTCTGCGCCTCTGGCGGAGCTTTGGGGGGTCTACTATGGCCTTGTGATTGCTTGGGAGAAAAACATAAGTAGGTTGGAGGTTGCTTCTAAAATGGTGGTGGGCTTTCTTTCGGCAGGGATCGAAGATACTCATCCGTTGTCTTTCCTGGTACGCTTGTGCCATGGCTTCTTGACGAGGGACTGGTTGGTCCGCATTGTTCATGTGTATAGGGAAGCTAACCACTTAGCTGATGGGTTAGCTAACCTTGCTATTTCTCTTCCTTTTGGTTTTCATCGTTTTGATGTTGTTCCAATAGAGCTTGTTAGTTTGATACGAGAGGATGTTGATGGCTCATTACAGCCACGACAAGTTCGAATGTAGTTTGAAGTTGTTCTTTTAATAAAATTGGGAGGCTCTCTCCCATCTTCTTACCAAAAAAAAAAGAAATAAGAGCTTGATATATATTTTAAGTGAGTAGCAAAATAATTTTGTCTATTATTATATGTATATTATCTAATTTTGAGCAATAAGCATCACTAATATAAATATTTTGAATAAAATGAGAAAAGTGAACTAGAAATATAGGATTAAGTATACTTATGTTTGGTTATCTTCGGATATCCATTCGAGTTTGGATATTATCTGTTTGGATTCAAATATTACCCGAATTGGTGAAATAAGTAATTTGTTTTGTTGTTCTAGAATTAGATGATATTTAGACTGAGCTGGTGAATATATACTAGAAAGACATTTATATTTTGAATCTGCATTTATATATTCTATAACAGCTTGATATATTAGATTTGAACACTAATCTGTTAATATAGTTTGCCGGTGATTTTTTCAAAATTTTGATTCTTAAATACTTATCTAGAGTGAAACTATTTTTTACAGATGTTCATTTTTTAAAAATTGACACTAAATTAATTCACCGAATTCATAGAAGAAGTTAAAAAAAAAGAAACTTAACTCATATCAATAAAACAAAGACGAGAATGAAATCATAATTTTATAGAGGTAGAAAATGAACTCACTTATAGAGAGTCAATAGTAAACAAATCGAGAACAAAAAACCTAATCATCTTTCATCATTATACAATCGATGTTGCCTATTTGGTTTTGGTGATTTGTGTCAGCCGCAAAACTTAATTTTATTTTGTGCATATAAAGTTTTAAAAAATAATTAAAATGAGATGTAATACGTTAACTCTTCAACAATGATGATATATTTAAGAAACCAACATGTATATTCGTCATTTTATAATTGATAAAGACTGTAGTGTTACAAAATGTTAAAACTATTTAATAAACAAACATTATTATAAGAAGTCACCTCGCGCATGTGCACGGGTTATCATCTAGTCCATAATTAATATGTATAAGTTTTATGACTTTTAAATTATAAAAAGTTAATTTTAACTACTAAAATCAATACTATTAAAATAGGATCATGTCCAATTGATAAATGTTTTGTCCAATTATTTAGAACCTAATTATTCATTGTACAACACAAATTCTATAACCATAAATGTTTTCTTACTAATGAAATAATTTTGTAACCTCCACTTTTCCATATGTTTCGGGAACCATTTTGTTCAAGTCGACAGTTACGAAAAAAAAAATATTATTATTTTCTTTTGGTGTATATACCAAATACGGATGATTAAATATTATTATTTTCTTTTGTTATATATTGCCACATTATTTTAAGAAGAATATGGTTTAATTAATGTTTTAAACACAGTCTAGATGTTGAATCTGATTACCATGTTTAAAAATATAGTAAATTTTTAATATTTAAAGTATTTATTTTCATTTCACATAAAATATAATTTAAACAGTTTTTATAACAACTTAGTATTACGACATATAATAAAAATACAATAATATCAAAATTAATAATTATTTAAATATCTGATTCAAACATTGAAATTAAATTTTAAATTTTAGAGAAAAAAATTAGATTATATATCGATCACCCATAGGTTCAACATGCAGCTTCTGGTTATTGTGGTTTTTGCGGATTTTATCAAGTTTTTAATTAATGGATATTTCTTGAAACTCAAAACGGATTACATATCGAATCACTGGGTTTATAGGTTCAGCCACAGATCCGAATTGGATTTAAGAAAACTGATTTAAATACACAAATATTTTAAATAGACAAAATCCCGACAAATTAGCAAAATATGTTATTAAATCATGATCAATCTTATTTTTTATCCACTTAAATATATAGTCGACTCCTAAATCTTTTAAGTTGGTGATATTGTAATATTTATCATTAATGAGATATAAAATTTAATTATGTGATGAGATTTTGGCTTAAGTCTAATGAGGTTTCGAATTTTTGGAAGTAGTGATTTAAATCTGATTTAGATATTTATAAATTTTGTTTCAGTTCATATTTTTACGGGTTTAGTTTGGCTTTGACTATTCGTTTAAATTATATAAACTAAAATATACCTTATAATTTTCAAAATTCAAAAATAAAAACAAGAAATGACATATAAATTTTATAATACATGAACAAGTACCTAAATTTAACATAAAATTACTTCTGTTTAAATCTTTGGTTAAAAACCCAATAAATATTTCAAATATCACCAGTATTTTAAGCATTTTGGATTATTATTGCAGCTTTTACCGGTTTTGTACAAATATTTTGTATCCACAAACTTATTTTAAAATATGATTATAGTTTTGCGGTTGTATCTAAAAATTAAATTTCTTGAAATTATTTTTTTTAAAACAAAAAATATACCCGCCCTTTAAAGGGCGGGTAAAAATCTAGTTTTCCTTTAAAACATTTACAACCTCTAAATTTCAGAGCCGCTGTAATTGGGTTTCGCTGTTTCCCTTTTCTCGGTTGGTTAAGTATAATATTGAAGTGTTTCTTTTTTACATCAGAACCAGAAGATTAAGTGTTGATTATGTGATTAATCCTGAGATAACAAAAAGTTTCACTTAGGGGGTATTCCGATTTTGTTTTAACAAGTTGTCTTCACAGAAACTTAAGGCCCAATAGTAGTTTAAGAACTACTAAAATGGGCTTATTCTGACTCGGGTCGGGTCAAAAAGAAACCGGGGCGGGCATTTCAAGAGAAACCCTCAGGCAACTAAAACCCCATCTCGCCTGTTTAGCCGATTTATCTTTCTTCCTCTCTCTCTCTCTCTCTGTGGCTCTAGCCATTTCTCTTTTGCTTAAAAAGTCAAAATGGCCTCCGTCGCTCTTCGAAACCCAACCTCGAAGCGTCTACTTCCCTTCTCTACTCAGATCTACTCACGCTGCGGTGGTTCCATCTCTTCGTCTCCCTCGATCTCTCACTCGATCGGAGGAGGAGATGATCTCTCTCCCTCAAGCTTCGGAGCTTCCCTGTGGAGATCCATGGCCACCTTTACACGAAAGTGAGCTCCTTTTTCTTGATTTTGAATTGGTTGGTGTTGATTCGTACCGACATGAACTGTCCTCTGTTGTTGTTGTAGTAAACCTCATGTTAATGTCGGAACGATCGGGCATGTGGATCACGGGAAGACCACTTTGACTGCTGCAATCACAAAGGTCTCTCCTTTATTCATTTTTTGTTTGTTTAATTTTGTCATAAATGGTGAGAAGTCGTTTTTTTCAAGTTGATATGGGGATCTTTACTTGTTGTTTAGGTTCTTGCTGAGGAGGGCAAAGCTAAAGCTATTGCCTTTGATGAGATTGATAAAGCTCCTGAGGAGAAGAAGAGAGGAATTACTATTGCCACGGTTTGTGTTTATATTATCTTCTTTTCACTCTGTTTTTCGTATCTTCAAGGCAGTATTTTTACTTGGTTGTGTAGGCTCACGTGGAGTATGAGACTGCTAAGCGTCACTATGCTCATGTTGATTGCCCTGGCCACGCTGATTATGTTAAGGTAAGGCGCCTACATTCCTTTGTACTTCATATAGGTGTTGCTAATAATGAGAGAGTCTAGAATTTTTACTATACTAGTTTCCTTGGTATATTACATGTTATGCATTTTTGAAGCTAGTAACTCCAGTTAAGTGATCATGGCTTTGAAGTATAACTACTGTAAGGATTATTATCTAGGAATGCATTTTAATCTTATTAAAGTAGAAACTTTAAACATAAATTAATATTTAATGTATATTAAGTCTATATAAATATAAACAAAATATTGTATTGTTTGCTTTTAATTTATTCCAAAAAATCTTTTGATTCTTTCTACACCAAAAAAATACATTTACAATTAAGATATTTGTATACACCAAATAATTGAATAAAATACTTGCTAGTACTAATAGTTCATGTTAATGGAGTAACATGCACAGTAGGGTTTCATTAGAAATATTTTCATAAACGCTTGAGCTTCATTGCTTCATTTTGCTAACTTTTCAGAATATGATTACTGGAGCTGCACAAATGGATGGTGGGATTCTTGTGGTTTCAGGTCCAGATGGACCCATGCCTCAGACCAAGGAACATATTCTACTTGCACGTCAGGTTCGCTTCCTTACAATCCTGAACACTTGAAGTTACTCAAAATGAGGTTAGATATTAATTTTGTGATGTTCCACAGGTTGGTGTTCCATCACTTGTGTGCTTCTTGAACAAAGTCGATGTGGTGGATGATCCAGAGCTATTGGAGCTTGTAGAGATGGAACTACGTGGTTTGTAAATCTTTTGTGTCACATATTTTATTCCTTTCAGTTAAGTTCAAGCATCTGAGATCAACTTTTGTCTTGATCCAGAACTTCTCAGCTTCTACAAGTTCCCTGGGGATGATATCCCAATCATCCGGGGATCTGCTCTGTGTGCACTTCAGGGCACAAACGATGAAATTGGAAGGCAAGCTATATTGAAGCTGATGGATGCTGTTGATGAGTACATACCTGACCCTGTTCGTGTGCTTGACAAGGCTTTCTTGATGCCTATTGAAGATGTTTTCTCAATCCAGGTATACTAATCTCTTACTCTTGGCGTTCATTTGTTTTAAAAAAATCAGTTCTGATGGTTTTCTATATCTTGAAGGGACGTGGAACTGTTGCAACCGGACGTATTGAGCAAGGAGTCATCAAAGTTGGTGAAGAAGTTGAGATATTGGGTTTAAAAGACGTGAGTGTGCCTTTATTAAGCCAAAGTGGTGATTGATTACTGAAAGCTATTGTAACTGAGCATGTTCTTGATTTGATTTTCAGGGACCTCCAATGAAATCTACTGTAACTGGGGTTGAGATGTTCAAGAAGATTTTGGATAATGGACAGGTAAAAGGCAATACTGAGAGACTACAAAGACTAATGATACTTGTGATTAATTTAACTTTGGATTCCATTATGTTAGGCTGGTGACAATGTTGGACTTCTTCTGCGTGGGCTCAAGAGAGAAGACATTCAGCGTGGAATGGTAAGCTTTAAGCATCCTTATAATGATAGCAAAGCCAACTTTACTGATGCTTTTCTCTCTCTCTCTGTTAGGTGATTGCTAAGCCTGGTTCATGCAAGACATACAAGAAATTTGAAGCGGAGATCTATGTGCTTACAAAGGACGAAGGTGGACGTCACACTGCTTTTCTCTCCAACTACAGGCCTCAGTTCTATTTGAGGACTGCAGATATCACTGGGAGAGTAGAGTTACCAGACGACGTGAAGATGGTTATGCCTGGTGACAATGTCACTGCTGTTTTCGAGCTTATCATGCCTGTCCCACTCGAAATAGGTCAAGAATCTATCAGTCACTCTACCTTTTTGTGATTCAACAATTTTAGTTTCTGACTTGCTAACATTTTTTTTGCACTATTGTGAAACAGGTCAAAGATTTGCCCTGAGGGAAGGAGGTAGAACAGTTGGAGCTGGTGTTGTATCAAAAGTGATGACTTGAAGACTTCTCAAAAGGCATCAATGATGTGATTTTTTTTCTTCTTTTTGTTATGCTGCTTTGAGATTTCAACTATATCAAATAACAGAGAGAAACATAATTTAAGTTTCCAACTCTTGATTTGTTGCTTCTACTCTGAAAAAACTATAAAATAGTCTCTTTAAATTCGCACTTTCTGCATTGTTTCTAGCGATTGGATTTTGAGTGATTCCAAATCTTTCTAGTGTGTTCATCAATGTTCAACAAGTCGCTAAGCGATAATTAGAAGATAATTGATTATGCGGATGCCTAAACCAGTTTTTTAAACACTCAAAAACCAATTTTTTTACTCTGTCAAGACTATAAAAGAGCAACTTCCTCACTTTCTGCAATTTGATTTTGAATTATTCCAAAATTTTATAGCGTATCCAGGAAAACAATTAATGATGAGATCTTGCTCATCAAACAAATGGAAGAGATTCTTACAAAACATTATTTCATTCTGCAAAATTCTTAGACCTCTTAGCTTAGGTTCTACAACCAACAATACCATCTTCACATTTATATGCTCAAGTACCAAACAAGTTTTAGTCATTTACAAACGACCTTAAAAGCTTTCCACTGAGTAGTAAAATCAAGATTCTGAAACCTTTCACTCCTGAGTCCTCAACATGCAAACCTAAGTGCAAACACAGCGAGTACAGTAGCAGCTCTGAAGTAAACCTCCTTGATGCTCCTCTCCACATTGTTCATGATTTCATCACCCTTCAAACTTGAGCAAGGCTTGTTTGCTTTCCTATTGACATGAACAATCACCTCCCTCAGTCTATTCACAGCCCAAGACAGTATCACCAAACTGAAACCAAGTCCAGTGTCGAAAAACTTGTTTGCGCAAAAGGGCACACGCCTTGAAGCAATGCTACACACCACTGAGAAGAGCACAGCCATTCCGGTTCCAGCAGCGGTGATAGAGAACTGAGTGAGAAGCTCTGAGAGCTCTCCGCATGATCTCTGTAAAGTGAGTATTGTAGTCTGTTTGTTTTGATGATCATTGCCTATCATTAATGACAGAAGGCTCTCGTAGGCGTGGAGATGGTTTCTTTTGTAGAGGTCTCTCTCTTTAGCTTTCCGCTTTGTGTTTTGTTTCTTTGGTGAAGGCTTGAGCCTGGTTTTCTCGGGACTGTTGGAATCAAAAGAAACCATTGTTAAAATATGAGTAACACTATTACACAAAAGGTAAAATGATATGAAAGCAAGTAAAAATGATAATCCATGCGTTCCATTTCCATAATAATTTCCATAATATAAGATGTTTTGCCTTTTTTTTATAACTTTAACTTTATTGAAAATTAGTTGGCCAATAATATTTTACTACATTATTTATGATTGACTAACTCATTTTCAATTTATATTATTAATAATATTATTATTTTTTATGTAAGTTTTTTTAGTTCTTGTGCTTTTAATAAAAACATCCATAAGTACTAGATTTTACCTCTTCAAAGGAGCTAATACTGTAACCGGTGTTAATACTTCACTGTCAAACCTGCTTGCATGAGACAGCACAATCCTTATTAAACACAAGAACAGAATCACACACAACATGGAAGTATAAACTGTGTGATGATCTATTACCTCTGAAAGTGTGGGATAAGAGGTGAGAGCTGTCTCCATTTTGTTGAATCTCTTGACAAATTGAACTCAGAAGCGATTGAAAGTACATCATTCAACTCAGCATTAAACAGAAGGCGACCATTCGAATTCAGAGAGAAGTCTGGATTCTCCATCATATCCCTAACGAGATCCAAAACCGGTTTCTCTAAATCTTGATTCAAGTAAAGAACAGAGGAAGCACCGTATGGAAGCAGCTGAGAACTTGATTTCATAGCCTCTACCTCCATCAATTCAGATAGCATAGACATATCAAACCCTCTTTCCTTGAATTCCTCTGACCGAGAGAGAAGAAACTCCATCACTTTCTCTTGTCTCGCGTACTTCTCGGCAATTCCAAAGCTCAGAACCAGAGACTCTGGTGCCTTGTCTGTACCCAACCACAAAGAAAGTTTATATAAATAACAAGAAAAGCTATTAACCAATTTGAGAGTACTAGAAGCAAATGAGCTTTTACCCTTACCATGAACATCCATGAGAAGAGGTTTCATCATGGCTGAGTCAAGCTCAACGAATTGGCTAGATTTGTTCAAAGAAGAAACCGGTTTCCATGGTTCCAAGTGGTCTGGATTCAGGTTGAAGGAGCTCGCAGGTATGATCTCTTGCTTTGCTCCAGGGTTCATCAGATAAGACCGGCTACTCTGCATCATTCATTGACAACGAACAATAATCAACAAGAGACTTTCGAACACAACAAGATAAAGTGGATCATTCAAGCTATCAAAACCCAACAAGACAGCAACTTTACACAAACATATATTAAAGACACACCAACTTTGCACAAACCCATATAAACTGAATCATTCGAGATGTCGAATTCAACAAGATATAGATGACAGAGACAACTTTACACGAACCCATATAAATTCAATCATTCAAGCTGCCAAATCCAACAAGACATAGATGAAAGACACAGACTTTACATGAACCCAGATAAATTGAATCAATCAAGATGTAAAACCCAACACAATACAGATGAAAGACACCAACTTTACACGAACCCAGATAGACTAAATCATTCAAGCTCTCAAAATCCAACAAGATACAGATGAAAGACACAAACTTTACGCAAACCCATATAAACTGAATCATCAAAGCTCTCAAATCCAACACGGTATAGATGAAAGACACCAACTTTACACGAACCCACATATATTGAATCATCAAAGCTCTCAAATTCAACAAGATAAAAGCAATAAATCAACTAGTTACCTTGATGATTTCGGTGTTACTGAGCTCGTGAGGAATACCAAGCCCACCAGGGATTGAAGTCATGAAGCAAAACTTCATCATTTTCTCGTTGATGAAGAGAAACCAAAATTCAATTCCTTTGGAAGAAAACTCTGCTCCTCTCTTTCTCTTCTTCGTTAAGAATCCATCGGGGAGAAAAGAAATAAGGAAAAGCTTATCTCTACGACTCACCTAAGCCGCAGAAACGAGATTTAAGAATCTTCTCGATTTTTTGGCTGTGAGAGAAGAAGACAGCTTCAACTTAGATTTTTTTTGCGGCTTACGTTTGTTCAACCAACAAACAAATTATACATACCCAGCCAGCTAGTTTATTATTTATGTCGACCACAAGACACACAAAATACTTTTGTTTTGACATCATAAATATATTTTTAACATCATTGTTAATTTTAAAAAATGCATCTAACTTTTGGCCAAATATAATAAATAAAGAAAAATAAAGTCATTTAAAATATATTAATTTTCTTTAATTTTTAAAGCGATTAATAATTAGAATCTGCTTTTGAATTAATAACATTTTAATTAAATTTTTTAAATTGAAAAGCGTTTTCAATTTTCAGTGTAAAACTTCTTAAAAGTTTATAATTTTAATTTATTTCAATATTAATTTAATCAAAAGATAATTAATGATATTTTTATTCTGAAAACTTACTATTACAATAACTTTTTAAAAAAATTTGTGTTCGGTCATAAACGTCAACTAATTAAAAATAATATAGTATGAATTTGTCAAATTTTCTTTTCTTAAAAATGCGGCAATACTTTGGTTTACCACCCTTTTGACTACTTAATTAAAGGATTTGTAACTTAATTGTAGGCAAAGTTAGAATCTTTGATAAAGCTGGCTATTAGTACACAACAAGCAAAGGTCTTGAGAATTTAATTAATGTAATGAAACAACAATTATATATCCAAATGACCAAACTTCCTAAACATATCATCAAACAAAATTTAAAACTGTTACAATATCAACAAGAGACACAACAGGAGCGCGTTACATTGTTCCAGGAGAGCCACTATGCTTGTTGGCTACAGGAGTGTTCGTAGTGCTACTAGCTTCTGAGTTGTATCTGGTCGTGGCTTGAGAAGTCCTTCTTGTTGGTACAAGAGGATTGCTCTCTTCTTCATCTACTACTCGTGGTCGGTCAAGGTCCTTGCCTTTGAAAACCGGATGCACGTAAGCGTCTTTCAGATATTCCTTGAGGTTTAAGTTTGGTTCTGTCGCTTTTTCTAGTGTATCCTTCACCATTGCTTCCTGTTAATACAAAAATAAATCAGTTTAAGCAGTTACATATATATCTTTAGGACAGCTATTGTCTCAAGAGCCTTGACTTATCACCTGCAAAGGGAATCTTGAGAAGGCTGATTCAAACCGTCCTGCACAGTATCTGTAAAACCAGATGGTCAAGATAGGCTGAGGGAGTAGCAGAACTGTTACTTTAGCTAGTTTCTTTGTACTGAGCAAACCCATCATCAGAAGCTGTGATATTATTAAACATATGGTCAATCGTCTATGCACGTCTGGCCAGTATCTTGCACCACTCTCATATTTCTGATCATAAACATTAATAACCTTGCAACAAAAGAGAAAGAACAAAGAGCTTTAAGTATACAGTCTCAGGCGCATAGTTAATAAAATTACTCTCTAGATTTTAAGGTACCTGATGCCGGAACACAACATAGGAGAAGGCGAAGAAGACGATAATGAATGGAAGAAGGATGGGAGCAACAGCAGCATATACAAGACCTAGCAAGAAATAAAACTGAATCCTAGGCTCAGATGTTGCAAAGTCCAAATGACCTGGATCCATTGCTTGCTGCCTGTCTTGTTCAGTCTTGACCAAAAAAGCATTTTTCAGATGAAAAACAACTAATGGAACAAGTCTGAGTATCTCAGCTGCAATGCCAGCCCAACCATCAACCATGATATATGTGATGAAGAATGTGGCTTTCATTGGGATTGAAACACCAACTGTTTTAGGAATCCTGAAGTAAAACGAGAAAAAGGTAGACATCAATGTTTTATGTAGGCATGCGGATTTTGTCTGAACCAAACCAGCCGAACCAAACCAATTTTTTTGGTTTTTAATTCGGTTACAATTTTGAGTTTGGTTGGATTTTGAAAATGCGGTTCTCGGTTCGGTTTCAGTTTTCGATGTTGAGAAGAAAACCGAATTATCCAAAACTAGCCAAAATAACCGAACTGAATTGACCAAACTAACACATTTATCTTTTTGAAAATTATACTGAATTCTAACTGAAACCAAGCAAATCAGTTATTTCGGAAATAAAATTAAAACCGAAACTAACCAAAAACCAAACCTAACTACCCAAGACCGAAACTACCCGACCCGAATAAACCGGCATGGCTAGTTTTATGTCTTACAATTCATGAACATTTCTAAGTACTTACTCTGTTGGTGGTTGCTCAAGGAAAGATTTAAGCTGCTGAAACGCTGTCCCTGTAATGATACTTCCAAGAAAGACATTGACAATAATGAACCAGAAGTACTTCTCTGCTGATCTTCTATCTAAATAAGAAAGTGATGTATATCCTTCAATCTGAGACATAGTCATCAGAAGAGTTGGAAGTATGATGAGAAAGATCTTCAAGGCTATTCCTGGAAGAAACCCTTGGATTACAGACTTTACAGTCTTCCTGAAAATGAACAAAAAGGTGAACAGAATAAGTGAAAATGTACTAATAAGTGGATAACTGAATGACTTACATCTCTATAAGGGGCTTCAAGAAAGGGAGAACTTTTTGGATTCCTTCAAGATTGGCAAGAGACTGAACGAAAGCTATAGGAATCATGAAGCAGAAAATAAGAAAGAAGAGTGCAATGGTTGTGAGCAGTCTTCTTATTGAGAGCTCAACATATGGAATAGCAAGATTATCCCAGAACACATCTCTTGGTTCAGGAGCCCATTCTGTCAACCATATTGTGGGGTTATGACATTGTTGTGTCTGAGCACAAACAGCTGTTCCCCACCGTGATCTGAAAGAAACAAATGCTGCTGGAACTATAGCCATTGGATCGTTCATGATCTTTTCTCTTTCTACAGCCTCCTGTAAACCATTTACAAATGCACCTGATAAGGTTATGATTAACATGAAAATGTTTAGTAAATGTGAGTGTACATACTTGCTCGGCTAGATTTTGTAGCTTGGAAGTATAGAAGTCTATTGCATCTACTGTAGTTCCCCAAAAACCTCCGTAACCTGTCTATATAATAAACTAAATAACTAAATCACTGTGGTCAAAAGAGGCTTGCAAGAGTCAGAGAGTACCTTTGTTGTTGGTCTACTTGATGGCTTCCTCTCGTATTTGTTCTCGTAATAAGTCACCCAATTTTGCATGGCTTTTCTCTGTGCTACTACTTTTGCAAGGTCATTTGCATTGTACACTACCTAAGAACATGCATGACATAGTTTCTTTAACCTCTATGTCAATTGTCAACTAATGAATTACAAAATGGTTATAAATCTCAGCCAGCTAAAGAAACATTACCTGATGACAAAGATAATGATCTGGATGATTTACACAGAAGAAGTGCTCAACATGCTCGTTAACTGATTCATCTGGATCTGGAGGAACATTTCTCACAAGTACCTACAAAAACATAAATGCCAATACTATAAAGAACAAAGCAAAAAGAGCATAACAGATAGATAAAAAGATGGAATAACTCACGGTGAGTTGATCAGGACGACGAGTTTCAGATGCTAAATGTCTCAGTCTCATAGTAGCCACAGTCTTGTACTCCATATATAACACGTAACAAGCCCATATTGAGAAAACGTATGTCATACTTAAATGTGCCCAAAACCTGCAACCAATAAACTTTAGCCGTCCTAGATGATAAAATACACAAAAAAATTGATAATACTTCAATGGAAATCAAATCCTTTTTTTAATGTGAATATATATATGTTAATGAAACTGTATTTAACTTGCCGATAACAGTCAACCAGATATAGACATGTATCTAATACCTCGGTGATCCTGGTGGAACATTTGATATTGATAATTTATCCACATTACTAAATGTCAAGTCATCGATCTTATCTAACGTTTCTCCAGTCCAATTAACAGGAACCAATACTCCAAAAGCAAATACTGTTATAGGGACAAACATTTTCAACCTGCATTTCAACAAAAGAACAAAAACTTAGCCTCTCCATGCCAAACCAAGACAATGCATCTGAGAAACCAAAGAACCATCTAAATCACGTTCTAAGCCTCACTAGAAACTTTTTTCTTGGATAGTTACATACCCAAGAAGGTAACAAGAAAATACAAAAATCTCTAAATATTCTAAATTATCTAAACTACCTTAACACATGTGAAAAACCAACTGACTAATTTCGGATATTTTCGGATGTTCGGATGTTCGTTCTATTGTACCTTAACCCGAAAGTATCTAACTCTAAGGCCCCATTTAAGTATTTCCTTATAATGGTTCAGATCGGATTTCAGTTTTTTCTATTTGGATTTGGGTTTGGTTCGGATTTCGGGTTTAGTTAAAAATGCCTACGCCTAGCCAAGACAATGCATGTGAGAAACCAAAGGAGCATCTAAAACATGTTTCATACCTGAATAGAAAGTGTTCTGTAATTAAAAAAAAAAGGAAAGACCAGATACTAAAAACTAGTTGCGTACCCAAGAAGGTAGATGCGGATGTATACAGCAGAGTCAAGCCCTGCGTGTTCTATAAGCTCAGGCTCAGGCATTCTAAGAGCTGCAGGCATCCAGTTAAGAAACTTGACGTAAGTAGTCCAATCTAAGTTAACGAATCTGTTCATGACTCCTCTGGAACGCGTGGGGCTTCCTCGTATCCCTTTGAGATACCATTTAGGGAAGTAGACTCTATCGTTAACAGGTTGAAGCCTAAGCATAGCAAACGCAAAGAGGAACGCAAATGCAGACATTAGGTTTATAGCTGCAGAGAAACCAATGTCTTGTAACGAAGCCATCTCTTTGGTAAGATCAAGAAAATCAAAAAATGGGAGAAACTTGGTGATTGGGTTATGTTTTTCTCAGATATTTTCCCGAGAAAATGGAATGCGAGAAAGGGAAAAAAAGGTTGGCGTTTTGGGGAGAGAAAGAGTGTTGGAGAATGGATTCATGGGAGAAGAGGAGAAGACGAGAGAGAATTGCGCCTTTGAAAATGTTTAGGTTTGAAGATTTTTGTGGACCTCTCATCTTTGCTGAATCAACCAACGGTCTCGAGGAAGGAGATGATGACATGGCGTAAAACAAGACAATACAACAGTACATTCTCATTTGTTCTGTACCGTCCTCCAACAGTCCAACATAATGCTTCATGTTCCTCCTTCGATCATCCCTCCGAGGATAAAAATCATGAAAAAGCAAAAAAAAAAAACGGTGTCGTTATAGTACCATTGTAAAAATTCTAGTATCAGTCTTAAAAACAATTTCAATATTACCATTGTCACCTTAGAAAATCGAAAAAAAAATTATGCTTGGTTAAATCGATGTCGTTGAGCTTCTCATCACTGATTTCATAATAGTGATTGGTCAGCTCTATATCATAAAGTTGATAAATAAACTTAATATTAAGAGATTCATCAACATGTACGATATATTCAACATTCCATCCTGGACAATGTCTTAACAATCCTCATGTATGCAAGAAACATAAAAGGATAATTAGTAATTTGATTACAAACTAGCAAGGCTTTGTTTGCTACTTCCAATAAGAGTAACAAAAATAAAATAAAAAGTAATGAATCAAATGTACAACAAGAGAGAAGAAAACAAGAAATCAATACTAATGGTGTAGAATAGCTCAACGATCCAAGTTTTGCTCTATAAAGTGAAGAACAAACGTATTTTTGGTTCGTATCTGATTTCACTCAAGGTCCTTGGAGATAGGCAAGAGCTAAATGCAGTCGAGATAGCTGCTGCTTACTAGTTACTGTCGTTTGGCGTAGGATACTATGTCAACTCTATAAACAAGCCAAAAGGTTTTGGCCCTTCTTTTAGATACCAACAAAAATAAGTCATCGTTATTAATGGTGTAATTTAAAATCTAAGTTTAGGATCAGTTCAAACTAGTTCTGAATCAAATGACAAAAACAAATAGACAAGAAGTAAACAAATGTAAAACAATAACAAATTTTATATCCCACCTAAAACTCTGTTGGGGTGCATTTTATGAAAAGACCAGATAAACTATTGGATCCAAAAGAGCAAAACTGGTAATTAAAAAAAGTGCCATCAATCTTCCTCAAAGGTCACTCGAATTCGTGGATTCTCTTAGCCGATGTTAAAGTGTTGGATAGAAGCATCGCTATGGTCATTGGTCCTACACCACCAGGAACTGGTGTGATGGCTGATGCAACTTTGCAAGCCTCCTCATAGCAAACGTCCCCAACCACTCGACGGCCACGTGGAGCATTTAGATCCTGCAGTTCATAGTATATGAATGTCACACACTACATTGATTTAAACCGCCACCGTATAACTGCTTTGTTCACTAACCTCAATGTGATTAATCCCAACATCAATGACGACTGCTCCTGGTTTTATCCAGCTTCCTCTAACCATGTTTGGTTGCCCAGCCGCTGCGATTAGGATATCAGCTTCCCGTGCGATTTCTTCAGGGTTCTTGGTTTTTGAATGGATAGTGGTAACAGTTGCATCCTCATTCTACACAATTTACCAAAAAAAAATGTAACAAATTAATTATCAAATATCCAAATGAAAACAATAACAATAACAATACCAATATTATGCATCATCTTAATTACCTGCAGTAAGTGAGCAACTGGCATACCAACAATGTTACTCCTTCCGATAACAACAGCTCTTTTTCCTTCGATCTCAACGTTGTATCTGTGCAATAACTCGATGCATCCCTTTGGAGTACACGGAACAAAATCGGGTTCACGTCCCCGCATGGCAAGAAGTCCCATATTAAATGGGTGAAATCCATCAACGTCTTTCTCTTTTTTAATCACATTCAATATGTTTGCTTCATTCAAATGCTGCATATACATAGCATTGCTATTAGTAATAAATATGATGAAGATAAAGACTTAAGAGTGAGAGAAAATGTATTACCGATGGTAGAGGCAACTGAACAAGGATTCCATGGATAGAAGGATCATTGTTGAAGCTTAAGATATGTTTCAACACATCTTCCTCTGAGGAATGTTCAGGTAGACAAACATCAACCGATTTAATCCCAGCAGATCCACAAGCTTTCTTTTTGTTGCTTACATAACTTGCGGAATCTTGGCTATCCCCAACAAGTATTACAGCTAATCCAGGGACCACATGGATTGATGCATCCATTCTTGAAACTTCGATTTTGATTTCATCACTAATACTTTTTCCCTCTTTCTTTCCATCAATACAGGTAAATCCAGCATCCGGAGAAGAAGAGGAGCGAATGGAGAGAGTGCAGCCACGTATAGATGGAGTGGTGTGTAAACGAATGTGGCCGATGCATCTGCGGGGCATGAAAGCATTGTTGCGGATGCTAGGATGGAGGAGAGGAGACGTCGAAACAGTAAACATCAAAGACGCCATTATAGACTGCTCAACTTAGGGTAATGAGAATAAGATATGAAGATCGTATAAACTAACAACGTAAGTCTCAAGCTATGTTTATGTTAAAAAGCAAATTATCCCTATAGTCCAATTCCTTTAGGGCTTAACAAAATCAAGTAATTATCCTCGGATTTACCCTGTCGTTAAAACTTGTAAACACGTTTGGTTGTGTGATAAAATGATATAATCATACAAAAGATGAGATAATCATCCAAACAGATAATATAATATAAAATATTATAGAGCAAATCTCTTAAATATCACAATTTTTTTAAAAACAAAATAATATACAAGAGAAAAAAAAATCCTAAATAAGATTCACTAAATGGTAAAATGATTTAAATTACTCTACCCTAATTTTACTCTCTAAGTACTAAATAATACTTTTAACCTTACCCAAAGAAAGTCTTTTAATTTGTTTTGTGATTTTTTAAAACAAAATATATTATATTTATATTTAAGGTATTTCAACTTAGGGTAATGAGAATAAGATATGAAGATCGTATAAACTAACAACGTAAGTCTCAAGCTATGTTTATGTTAAAAAAGCAATTCCTTTAGGGCTTAACAAAAGCAAATAACTATCCTCGGATTTCCTCTGTAGTTAAAATTTGTAAACACGTTCGGTTGAGATAAAATGATATAATCATACAAAAGATGAGATAATCATCCCAACAGATATATTATAATATAAAATATTATAGAGCAAATCTCTTAGATAACACAGAAAAATTTATAACAAAATAATATAAATTAATAAAAAAGAGCAAATACTAAACTTTAAACCTTACCCAAAGAAAGTCTTTTAATTTTCAATAAACGTGATTTTAATTTATTTTAGGTGATTTTTTAAAACAAAATATATTTATATTTATATTTATATCCAAGGTATTTCACAATATTATATATTAATAAAATTATGGATAAATGAATGATGAGAAGTTCAGGATGAAGCTTTTAACAGAAAATAACAGATAATATGCACAAGAAAAATTAAGCTGTTCTTGTTCCTTATTTCACGTTATAGTTTTGCTCTGCAAAGTGGATATAATAAATGTAGAACCCAAAACCCCTTTCACATCTCTTTTATTCTTAACACCAGTTTATTTCTATAAAGAGACTGAATCTTCTTCTATGTAGAACCCAAAGTCTCATTTAGAGCTCTATTTCTTTGTCAAAGATGTCCCAGCCATCTTCCAGGAGCTCCTTACGTTCGTTCTCTTTCCCCTCGTTAACTGAAGCTTCTGCGCTCTTGTTGTTGTTTCCTGAGGCTTCAGGTGCTTCATAAGATAGATCAAGAGGCTTCTCAAGCAACAAGCTCTTCATGGATGATACTGAAGAAGCTAGTTTACAGCTTGTCTGGCTTGAGGTGATTGATTGGCTCAACGGCACTCCATTGTCGAACTTCTCTTTCAAGAGCCGGATGTCTTTACAGATCACATAGATTTCTCCTCTGTTCAAAAGGAAGAGCCAAGACAAATAAGCAGACAAGACTCACCATAATATGTATCAACATTTATCTATATATATACTTTCGCATCCTGATGCTTCACAAGACAATGAACGAAATTATTAGTGATGAGTAAAGAGGACTTACTGTAGAGAATCAACTATCCGACCACGATCCATAAGGAACTCTCGCAGCTGCAGACACATAACAAGATATGTTATAAGAAGTTGTGACTTAAAAATCATTCTATCAATCCAAAAGGTACTGATGTTACCTTGGAGTTTTCCTCAGCCTCCTTCTGTAGAAGCTTCGATTCTTGGACAACTTTGTCCATGATTGCTTCTTGCTCAGCAAGTGCCTTTCGTGCAGAACCTTCTTTCTCTTGGATCTCTTTCTCAGCAGCATTTTTAATCTCCAGGGCTGCCGCTAGTCTCATTTCGAGAACTCCACGCATCTACAAGTAGAAAACAAACAACCAGCTAAGTCATCAAGCAAGGAATATTAGGATAACATAAAGGGTATGACTTGTACGGACCTCATCAAGAACAGAAAGAGACTTGTCACGTTCTTCTGATAAGCTGAGCAAGCGATTCTCAAGCTCATTAACTTCAGTGGCTAAAACTGACCTCTCCCCATAAACTTCTCCAGCATCCTGTGTACATTAAAAATGATTAATTCCCCAATAAAAGTGTAAACACATTAGCAAACGCTTATCAGCTAAATGAAGTTACCATGTCGTTCCCCTCCTTGGCATGTGCCAGGATCTTCTTCAGGTCCTCAACCTTTTTAAGGGTATCAAAGCCTCCTTTAGTAGCGTCTTCCTTCACCTTTTCTGCATCCTTCTCTTGAAGCTCAACTTCTCTCATCAGATTCATAATCGATTCCATCACAATGAACAAAGTTTTCTACACAATAACAAAATACAAATAAGAAACGATATTACATAATTTCGTCAAGGAAACACAATACCAAAACATACCTTGTTACTTTTGGCATCTTCAATGATCTGTTCGAGGTGATCGATTTTGCATCCCTGAGTTGATCTGCTAACACTAGAGCTAAAAGCACCAGCCAGCTCTGGATCACCACTTTCAACTGCCAAGGAACCCTTCGAAGTCTCTTCCACAAGAACTGAGCCACTCAACTCTGCATCACTGTTTTCACCAGTCAATGAACCACTTGCAGCCTCTCTCACATCATCTGAACGCTCTGATGAATTCAGTGTAGATTCCGAATTGTCTGCTGCAGGTTTATGCACAACACGTTTTGAAACTGAGCTTGTGCTTGACTCTGCTTGATTACCTGTAAAATGAAAATCAATACCTTCCCAACAATCGCTAGTCAGTTTGATTCCGGCATGTGCTGAGGAAACCACTCTAGACTCATCCGATCCGATCATTGATTTGCTCTGAATATCAAGATCACCATTTGTTAACCGGTCCTCAGTAGAAAGCAACTCAGTAACAGGGGACCTTGTTCCATCAAGAGCAAGAGGGATAGTCCCTGAAGAAGAGGCACCCGTCTCTGAACCACCGTTTGGTATATCACGTCCTACTGCATTTACAACAGTCATATTCATCAGCATGATAATTAAAAAGAGTCCAGATGGACAGAACATAAACGTCTATGAATCTTAGTAATAGAAAAGAAACAAGTACCTTCGACCTTCAATGCTGGTGTCTTGTTGTGCTCATCATCAGGGAAAAACTTGGGAACAATCTCAGAGATAACAACAGCAGCAGCAAGATCAGCGTCTTTAGGGTGCTCAATAGCAACAGCTTTCAAAATCCTAGCATCAATCTGCATCAATCACATTAGATTAACTTGATCGATCATAGCATAGTAGAATCATCAAAATGAGATTAAAAAAAGATGAGACCTTTTTTTGTTTACCTGAGGGAATAACTCGGTGAGAGATCGAAAGACGATTTTGGAACCCATCAGTGAATTTATGAGATCAATTCTGCAAATTAAAAAAGTTTCTGTTTTTTTTTAAGGATTAACAAAAGGAACAATAAAATTAAAAACCCTAACTTTTAAGGGATGCGAGTGCTGATCAAAAGCAAGCAAGCAAGCCTATATATTCCGATATTTCTGGATTTATAATAGAGGCTGAAACAAGGAGCTGGTGATAACGAGATTTTGAACAAGAATCCGAATAAAAAGGCAAAGAGGAAGAAGATGAAACGGACCTTCCCAGATTTTGCGTTTGAGGTTGATTTTGACAGAGCAAATGGGAACGGAAAAGGCGCAATTCGGATTGAGTCCTTTTATTTTATTTTTTGAGAATTGTGAGAAGTTATTAATTGAGAAGAAGACCGAACCCAAAGTATAGGATTGGAGGTAACTTTAGGCGGCTAAGAAACAGAGGGAGAGAGAGGCTAGTTTCGTTATTTGCTCGCAAAATATAAGGGTATTTTTGTCAGCTTCATGAATTAAGACCGACGTGAATTATTATTAGCGGAGGCCTAAATTGATGCGGGCTTCGGCCCATTTATTGGTTTTTGGTGATAAATTTCTATTTCTTCTCGAAATGAAAAATGGGGGAAGGGGAACAAGTTGTTAAAAATAAAATAAAGGAATAATTGTTTTGTTTAGACCAACAAAAAATGCATAGATTGTCCTAATATAATAAAGGGAACTAGGATAAGACCCGCGCCTTGCGCGGGATTAAGTTATTATTTTTATTATATTTTGGAGAATGAAACAATAGTTTGGCTTCATTTGGATTACGGGTGTTCAATCCGAATATCGGGTTGGTTTCGGTTCGGTTCGGTTTTTTTCGGTATTTGGTTAGTAAAATATAACTACTATTCTAAATCCATATTTACTTTGACTTTAGTCTTTCACATACTTTTGAAAGATTTCAACTGGACGACTAAATTGATCAGCCAATCTTATTGCTTTAAATCATTAGTGTTTATATATATATATATATATTATTTAGTTTGAATATTTATTAAATAAAAATTCATATGCGTTATATTTTATGATCATTTGTAACTTATTATAACAAAAAAATAATCTATTGATCACAAAATTTTCAGAGTGGGAATATTCAAATTTCTAATAATATATAAACGTTTTGAAAAATTCAAATATAACATATAAGAAAAAATATAAATGTTTTTATTATATATTTAATGTGATTTTTTAATATCTTTCAATAATATAAAATTAAAAAAAAGAACTAAGATACCAAAATTGTTATCAAATATTTATTATTCATAATAATTAATTTTCATATATACGTTAATCATATTAGGTAATTTCGTAGCTTCTAATTAAGGAAAGTGCAAAAAAAAATTTGGTAGATTATTTATCAATTCGATAGTTAGTTTAATAAAAAATATAATGTAAGTCAAGATGGACCAACCTATTTTTCTAAGAATAGTATATTTTATATAGTCATTTATTAAATGAGAATTTATAATCATACAGTTCTATGATCATTCATATCATTTTATAACTGAATATTTAAATCATCGATAACAAAATTTTCAATGTGAAATCTTTAATAAGTTTATAATTTATAAATTTTTTTGAAAATTCATTGAAAGTTTTAATATTAAAATATTTATGTAATCTTATGGTATATAGTATAATATATATATATAAATATATATGTTTTATTATTAAATGATATTTTTTACTCATATGGTTTTAAAATAATGTGTATCTTCTTATAATATTAAATAAAAGTTCATATTAATACAATTTTATGATCATTTGTAACTTATTATGATAAAAAATAATCTATTGATCACAAAATTTTCAGAGTGGGGATCTTCAAATTTCTAATAATTTATAGACGTTTTGAAAAATTCAAAATATAACATATAAGAAAAATTATAAATGTTTTTATTATATATTTAATGTGATTTTTAAAGATATTTTAATAATATAAAATTAAAAAAAGAACTAAGATACAAAAATTGTTATCAAATATTTATTATTCATTATAATTAATTTTCACATATACGTTAATCATATTAGGTAATTTCGTAGCTTTTATTTAAGGAAAGTGCAAAACATTTTTTGATACGTTATTTATCAATTTGATAGTTAGTTTAATAAAAAGTGTAATATAAGTTAAGATGGACCAACCTATTTTTCTAGGAATAGTATATTTTGTATAGTTATTTATTAAATAAGAATTTATAATCATACGGTTCTATGATCGTTCATATCGTTTTATAACAAAATATTTAAATCATCGATAACAAAATTTTCAATCTGAAATCTTTAATAAGTTTATAATTTATAAATGTTCTTGAAAATTCATTGAAAGTTTAAATATTAAAATATTTATGTAATCTTATGGTATATAGTGTTTAATATATATATATATATATATATTTATTTATTTATTTTATTATTAAATGATATTTTTTACTCATATGGTTTTAAAATCATGTGTATCTTCTTATAATAAAAATGTTAAACCATTGATCATTAATTTTTAACATAATAATTTTAATAGTTTTAGTCATTTATTGTCGTTTTTAAAAATTCAAAATATAACATATACGAAAAAATCTAAATTTTATTTTTATAGCTAATTTGATTGTTTAATTTATTTTAATAATATAAAATTAAACAAAAAATGATGGAGGAGATATACATTGTTATCAAATCTTTATTATTAAACTCATTAATTGTCATATATATATTAGTCATTTATGGTAATTTCGTAGGTTTTATTTAAGGAAAGAAAATATCATATCATATCATTATATCATATAGTTTGACCAACTTATATATCTAACAATATATAAAAATCGAATGTGGACCTACTTATTTTTCAATTGAATGTAATTGACTACCTAATTGAGTGCCACCTATGCATTGGGGCCTCTTTTAATTAATACAAAATTGAGGTTACATCTTTTCAAATGTTCCTCAATTAATATATAAGGGATTTGCATTAGATGACTATAAAAACATATTATATTAGGTATATGGAAAACAACTATTACAAATTCCTTATTTCCACCGATGCCTTTCATGAAAAGATTACGTCTGACAACATATATGATTGTATCACATACACGCGTCAAAGATAATAATTTTCTGTGAGAACAAATTTTTTTATATCTTGGAAAATTGCAAGAAACCAAAGTTTCCAGTAAGACTTTACTCTTCTCTTCCGTGAACAGGAAAAGACTAAAACTCCAAAGAATTTAAGATCAGAAATTTCAGATCCGATTGGCTTTGGCGAAAATGGTGGCTTCCAAGATCTTCGACTTACGTGATTCATCTGAAACCAGCGATGATTTGGCGATTCCAGACATGATATTCGCGCAGGGAGAAGAACCCCTCGGGGTTAGGGTTCTAACTTACCAATCTTCTAGAGCCATAAACTTCATTCTGAATGCTCTTCATGAAGATGAGATTGAGGCTATTTGGGCATCGGCGTTTGGGAAGCTTGTGGAAATAGCTGACAAATCTGCGTTCTCGGGCAGGTTTACAAAGTATTTACTATCTAGACAATTGAAAGTTAAGAAGAAGCATGAAGTGTGGTTCCAGTTTGCTGGTAGTCCCATAAGATTTTCGTTGCGAGAGTTTGCAATAGTTACAGAGCTTCCATGTGGTAAGTATCCTAGGAAATCGAAATTGAAGATGAAGGCAAATCTCAATGAGAAGCCATACTGGCCGACATTATTTGGAAAAGTAGAAGTGGTTAGCGTAAAATCTGCTGTTAAGATGTTGAGAAAGAAAATGGTGCAGGATACAAATATTCGGATTAAGATTGCTTGTCTTGCGCTCCTATCCTTTGTCCTTCTATCAACAAATCTTAATATGAAGATAATGAGATAGCATGCGGAGGCGATTGAAGATATTGATGAGTTTTTCCGGTTTACATGGGGAAGGATGGCGTTTGATATGCTAATGTCTAGCATTAAGGAGAGGGATGAGATAGCATTATCTCAGAAGTCCATCGTTGTGAAGGGTTTTGTGTTAGCTATCCAGTTAGTTGTGGTTGAATCAGTTCCATCGCTGACTGAAGTTGTTGTAGAACATTGCTCCTCGTCCGAATCAGACAGTGACAATGATGCTGACGAATGTAGACATAAACTTCGGAAAAAACACACACTCAGCCCCGGACATGCTCGCCTTGTTGATTCCAAATCCGAAGTAGATATCATTTATTTATCGGCTTATAGATTTAGGATTTAAAGTTTAGAATTTAGGGTTTTGTTAGACATCATTTTTTTCCAACTATTTTAATTTCTTTAAATAAAATTTAATATTTTTTATTAATTATCTAGGTGGCAATTTAATTGGTTATAAGAGGGATGGTGAATTTAAAGGTTCATCATAAGGTGTGAACCTAAGTTTTGTCCTATTAAAAACATATTTCTCATGTAAACGCAAACGCAGAACTTGCCTCTAAAACAAGAGAAAAAGACTAGAATAGCACCAAACCAAGTTTTTGTTCCCAAAGTAGCACTCAAGGCTCAAAGTCACAAAAATAGGTTTCATTAAAGAGGTAAATATACACTTATACCCCTTGGGTTAATTAATCCAAACCTTAGGGTTTAGAGTTAAGGGGGTGGGGGTTTTGGAATTAGGGTTTAAAATTTTATAAAAAATAAATACTAAAATAAAAAATAAAAATTTTAAAAACAGTTTCAAAAAGTATTTTTAAATTATAAAAAAAAAATTTGAAAAAAAAATAAAAAAAAATTCGAAAAAAATATTCAAAAAAAAATTATAAAAATTTTGAATCTAAAAACACATAATCTGAAACTATAAAAAATTATTTTTTTTTCATTTTTTTATTTTTATTTTATTTATTTTTATTTTATTTATTTTATTTATTTTTGTTTGTTTATTTAATTTTAAACCAATGGTACTAGGGATATTTTACCCTTTAATGAATGTCATTTTTGTGACTTTCTCCTTCTAGTGCTATATTTTTGAGACATAAAATTCAAAATGTGCTATTATTGACAATTGCCCCTAAAACAATCAAGGTCTTATTTCTACATTTATATTCGGATATATATAACTGTATGCGAAAGTTGTAAAGAGGCAGAAATCAAAAGAAAGAAGAAGAGGTATGGCCATAAATATGATCATGAAGAAACCTGTGAACTACTTTGTGGTAACTGATCTCTCTTCTTCTTCTTTGTATTTTTTTCTCTCTCTTTCTAATAAGGTGATAATGTTTTTTAAGCATCTCAAGATTGATGATGGTTGATAAACAGGTTGATGCATTCACTGACTCAGCCTTCAAAGGGAACCCAGCAGTAGTGTGCTTTCTTGATAGGGAGAACAAGAGAGACGACTCTTGGCTTCAGTCCCTCACCGCTGAGTTCAACCTTCCCATGACTTGTTTTCTTACTCCGATCACCGGATCCAATCCTCTTGATCCCCCACGTTTCATACTCCGGTGGTTCACACGCTTAGTCGAGGTCTTGCACCGTTCTTTGAATCACTTATGATTTGCATTCATTTAGATTATCAGTCACCATTTTTTTTTGACAGATGGATATTTGTGCCCATGCAACATTAGCATCTGCTCACATTCTCTTCTCAAACGGTTTGGTTGGTTCCTCTGACACAGTCGAGTTTGCTACCCAATCTGGGATTCTGATTGCTAAAAAGGTTCCAGAAGAAGGATCCTTCTTGGTCGAACTGAGTTTACCTGAGATTCTTACATGTGAGTACAACTCAAATGATGTCTCCATCTTCTCCAAAGCCTTAAGCGGGGCTACCATTGTTGACATCAAAGGAACTACAACAGATAGCACCGTCTCAAAAGCCTTGAATGGAGTTGCCAAGGCAGCTTCAACCGACAAAGTCATCGTATGTACTTCAAGAACCTTTAGAAAAATATTTGCATTATTGTTATTAATCTTAATAAAACGTTGTATATATCTATCTTATTAAAGGTTGTACTTCCATCTTGGGAATCTGTCAAAAAACTGCAGCCAATAAGGGATGATATCTTGAAATGTCCCGGTAAAATGTTAGTTGTTAGTGCTGCTGCTCCTCCAGGATCTAACTATGATTTCATTACTCGTGTCTTCGGCCCCAAGATTGGAGTTGATGAGGTTAAAAGATCATATGTCCATCTGTATTTACATTTGTTAATGGATAGATTATTTAATCTCACCGAAGCTGCTTGTGTTAATTCAGAGCCCTGTCTGTGGAAGTGCACATTGTGCATTAGCACATTATTGGAGCCTCAAGATGAAAAAGTGTGACTTTGTTGCTTACGCGGTCAGTCCCCTCTCACTCTCTCTAATATGCAATTTACAAGCATTTTAAGGCTAAAATGTTTTACTTGCCATACTAATAGTGATCTGAAATTTTGAAAATTGGTTATAGGCTTCGCCTAGGAGTGGAACACTCAAGATTCATTATAATAAGGAGAAGCAGAGAGTCTTGCTTACTGGCAAAGCTGTGACTGTGATGAAAGGCTCTGTCTTAGTATAACCTTTGCCATATTACCAAAAAAAAAGCTTGATCAGATTTTTGATAAAATAATGCATATGTTTATTTATAATAGAATGTAGTGGTCGTTGAAGAGTGTCGTTTCTATATCAGACTTGCAATAACGTTGAGTCACAAAGCAAGATTTTATAAAAGATGAAATATAATTTGTTACAGCTGTTACCTATAACAAGATACGGTACTAAAAATATAGTATTTGTGGTAATTTTCCATATGTCTTGTACATGATGTGTATCAATAAGAAGATATGGTGCTCCTCTGCGATGTAATAAATGGGACAACCAAATCAGATCTCCTCCGCATATTTTATTATATTAAATTAATACTAAGAGATCTGTCTGGCCTAGCTGCTTTTGTATTGCTTGAAATCAATTGATTATGTGTATTGGTTGATACTCTGGTTCTGCATGTGTGCTCATCATCACTTGCAAACAAAGAAACAAATCGTTATTTCTCTCTTAAAAAAACAAATCGTAAGATTATTTTTTGGAGCAAATGCACTAAATGCAAGAAGAAGAAACTAGGAGAAGCACCATGATTCGTAATCCAAGACACAAGAATCATGATTCACAATGCTTCAGATCATTTCAGAGAAGCCAGAAATTAAAGCTACATACGCAAAAGAACACACCGTTTTTCAACTAGCTTTGTCGTTTTTATAATAACGTACCTAAATCTCATTGCTGGCCATTGTTCTTATACGGTGAGGTATAATTAATTTGTTTGATTTATTTACATATTCATTTCGTTTCATAATAAAAGAAGTTTTATAAGAGATTTACTGTTCCAAAATATAAAATATTTTGCTACTTTTAAAATATTTATTTAACTTTATTCAAAACTAGTTGAGCAATAATATTTTATTACACTATTTATGATTGGTTAAATCGTCTTATATTTATATTAATAATAATATCATTTTGAAAAAGTAAGTTTTAAAATTTTTGTGATTTAACCAAAATATTTTTTGATTAAAAAAGAAACAAATAAATACCATTCCTTCTGTTTCATAAGATAAAATATTTTGGATTCACAGATTTATTTGTTTCTTAGAAAATCATTTTCTTAAGTATTTATTTGGTTCTTAAAGAATCATTTTCTTGGGATTCTGCTTAGGCTTCGGTAGGACAGAAGTGCCAGCTCTACCATAAGGTAAATAAAGCTTGTGCTTTAGGCCACATAATCACTGAGGCCACAATGTATTAAAACGATTGTAGTTCAAAACTAAAACTATAAATAAAGCAAAAATCAAACTAAAGATTAAGCAAAACTAAGTTTTGATAATGGCAAAGTATAATATCTATAGTTCGCTTAAATATATTGATTTATAATATTTGAAAATATTTATGTAATTATTTGATTAAAAATAATTATAATAAAAATAATTTTTGTTTTCTAATAAAGGTTATCTTGCTTAAGATTAAATTTTAAAATATCTTATTTGATATTTAAAATAAATACCAACCAAATTTTGTGAAGTTTTTGAGAAATTATTATTATGCAAAATTTATAGATTTTAAATTTGGTTTAGAAAACTATTATGCAAAGCATATGTTAAAAAACGCATTAATATTAGTTTTAAAATACTTTAGTTCATTAAAAATATTTCAGTTTATGTTATGTTATCTAACTTAGTTTTGATCATCTGAGAATTATATTTTGATATAAAGAAAATATTGTTATTACTTTTAAAATATATACTATGTTATTTAAGATTACGTTTTTAAAGGAATATATTTCTAATATTAAGATTATTTTTGTAAACTTTCCTTTTTATGAAATCAAATTATGTATGTGTTATATTTCGTCTTAAATTTTAGAATCTTTTCTTTTAATAATTTTTTTTTGTGAAACTTTTCTTTTTTATGAGTCAAATTATATATGATACGTCTTTTCGTTTTTAAAGTTTATAGTTCATTAACTAATGTTTACTTTATTATATATTATTTGGAAAGATAATAAAGGAAAGGAAAAATTTAATTAAAAATAAATAAAAATTTAATAATGGCAATCATATATAATATTTTTAATTTATTAAAAGTATCTTTGTAATCGTAACAATTAACGTGAGCGCGACACCGAGGAAATTGACTTCTCAAATAATATTATAGAGATAAAAAAAATAATAATACTCTTAATTCTATACCCTAGACCCTCCCTACACCTTAAACAATAACTCATAAAACATATCCTTTAAATCTAAATTCTAGTTCATAAACATGTAACCTTATAGATATATGTGTATTTATATTGAATGTTAATTTGTCATTTCTCTTTTATATGCTATTCTTTGGAACAAATACAAATTTTAGTATGTGTTCAAGATCATATTGATTTTTATATGAGAGATCAATAAGAATCAATGATGACGGATGTATAACGATTGGTAAACTATGCATCTATAGCCTCACTTGGTTTTCAGTTTTCACTTAAAAGTAAAGAAGAGAGTCATCAGAAAGAGGCTTGTTTCTTTTTCTTTTTATGCATCTATAGCCTCGATGTGTAACGACTGGCTAACTTTTTTTTTCTTTTTAGGTGGAGATCTGTGGCGATGCATTTTTGGAACATAAATAATGGGTTGATGAGGGGAAGAAAAAGATACTTTACTCCTGAAACGTGGTATCAACCAGATTTTAAATGTTTTGAAGGCTATAGCCCAAACCTTGCCTGTTTTTTTATAACAGAACTAAGCATATTTGGATGCTCCTCTTTTCTTGAAAATATAGGCTACGTGATTCACGTTATTTCAAAAAGTTGTGTGAGTTGCTGAATATAAGTAAACGTTGAGAGAGATTCAGAATTCATAGCAAGAAGAGCAAGATCATGAAGAGGCCTGTGAAATACTTTGTGGTAATTGTATTCTCTTCTTCTTTTCGTTTGAGTCTCTTTCCAAAGCTTTCTTCGTTTCCATTTCCAAAGAATGTTTGCTAAACAGGTTGATGCATTCACTGAGTCAGCCTTCAAAGGGAACCAAGCAGCAGTTTGCTTTCTTGAAGAAGACCATGAGAGAGACGACTCTTGGCTTCAGTCTCTTGCTGCTGAGTTTGAACTTCCGTTGACATGTTTTCTTATTCCCATCACCGGCTCTGATTCTCTACATCCACGATGCTTTCATCTCCGGTGGTTCACCTCCACAGCCGAGGTATGTCTTTTTCGAACATTTGAATGTATTCTCACATGATTCCTATATGGATTATGGTTTTCAGTTTAGTAACTCTTATTAGGCATAGCCCGCGAGTCCACTATTTTAAAATTTTCAGCTAGTATTCTTCTTATATATATATTTGGGTTCTTTTAACCTAATGTAACCCCAAAAAATTAATAACATCTCTTAATCTCTATTTCTTCTAGGACATAGCTAATTTGTAGCCAGTTTTTGAATCAAGTTAAATATATGTATGGGTTACTTTATTGTTTATGTTTTTCTAGTTCTTTTCACATCCCTTATAATAATTTACAGTAAAAACTTTATAAACTAATAATGTTAAGACTATAATATTTTATTATTTATAGAATTTTTAGTTTACAATTTTTTTTTAGAATTGTATCTTTTATTTTAGTGTGAAAATAAGAACAATACTTGATTATGTATTTATTAAATTTTATAGAAATAAAATTTATGTTGTTTTTATTTGATTATTTGGTATATAAAAAGTATCTAACATAATCAACTAATCATAGATGCATTTTTTTTATAAAATGACATCAAAGTATTTTGAAGTGTTTAGAATTTTTTTTTTTAAACTATACAATATATTTTATATTTTATATTTATATAAAATTTATATACATTAATTATTAATTTATGTTTACATTATGACCATAAACAAATTTCAAAAATTCATTATCTTATTGATATGTATTCTATTTTATACTATCTTAACTAGAGACTAGTACAATTTATCGTATTTAATAGTTTATCGAGTTTTTGCTATAAAGTCGACAGATGCTGGATGCAATTTGTTGAAAAAAGTTTAACTCATCTGGACAGATGGATATATGTGGTCATGGAACATTAGCATCAGCTCATACTCTCTTCTCAAACGGTTTGGTTGGCTCGTCTGAGACTGTCGAGTTTTCCACTAACTCTGGGATTCTAACTGCTAAAAGGGTCGATGATTGTGAAGCCAAAGGATCTTTCTTGATCGAAGTTAACTTCCCTGTGATAACAACTTGTGAGTACAGCTCCAATGATTTCTCCATGTTCTCTAAAGCCTTGGACGGAGCTACCATTGTTGATGTCAAGGGAACTACAAAGGATAAACTCGTATTTCAACCGTTGAAGGGAGCTACTAAATCAACTTCAACAGATCAAATCATGGTTATGCAAACATATAACTTTGTAAGTTTGGCTGGTTTAACTATGTTCTAAGTGTTTCTTTCCCATCTGATTACAGGTTGTGCTTTCATCTTGGGAGTCAGTGGCTGAGTTGCAGCCAAGAACTGATGAAATCATGAAATGCCCCGGCAAAGTGATGATTGTTACAGCAGCTGCTCCTGAGGGATCTACTTATGATTTCTGCAGTCGACTCTTTGCTCCCAAGCTAGGGCTCAATGAGGTTAAGAAACTAATCCTGCATTTTCCATGGGCAGAAGCTTTGAGCAACTCTCCAAAAGTTAGCTTTACCTCTTTTACTCTGCTCTCTGGTCATTCAGGACTCTGCATGTGGAAGTGCACATTGTTCATTAGCACATTACTGGAGTCTCAAGATGAACAAATGTGATTTCATCGCCTACACGGTGACTGACTCCTCTCTCTGTAACTTGCTAGCAATCTAAGCACGCACCACACAGTTTAATGATTGAGCAAGTGTTTTTGTAGGCTTCGCGTAGTGGGGAACTGAAGGTTCATTACGATAAAGAGAAGCAGAGGGTCTTGCTCACTGGCAAAGCTGTGACTGTGATGAACGGCTATGTCTTAGTTTAACCTTTGACTATATCCAGATTCTTGGAAAAGGTCAAAACCAATAATCTCGAACCTTTTGAGTCTTATCAGATTGTGTAATAAAGTAATGAACTCAATAATAAACGAAAGTGAGTGTTTCCGTGTTTGATTAGTTTGGCAATAACGTATCAAATTTTAAAATCATGAAAATTTAAAAGATAACAAGACAGAAAAAAACTTGGGATCACTGCAAAATGCTTAACGGCCGCCACGTCCACGACCTCTACCACGCCCACGTCCACGACCACCTGGTGGAACTTTACCTGATACCAATGACAACAAAAAAAAAAAAGATGATGAGAAGAGGAAAGCAATAAAACCAAAAGGCATGGTTAAGAATGAATGGAGAAGTAGAGAAATAAAGATGCTTATATGTTACCTGCAGTTGGTTTTTTCGGTTTGATTCGTGGTGTGTCTTCGACAAGCAAAGTCTCGAGATTCAAGGAGTCTGGAAGAATATAGTAGCGAATGTTGTTTCCCCTGACACTTAAGTGGTCTAGGGCGACTGGATTCTTCCCTTTCAAAGTGAGTTTCACTGCTTTTAAGTGAGTGTTCATACTAACATCTACACCTGCATTGTAAGTAGATATTAACCGCCTAGTGATGCTTGCATTCTAAACAAGAGAAAACATTAACAGTAGAGACAAGTCAACTTGTATTGCTCAAGGAAACAAAGCACTCCTAGGGATAAAAACAAAACAAAAAATCAACACTTTGTCTAATCTAAAAGCAACACAGGTCCATGGTAGATGAAGCGTGTACCTGTGATGGTTCCGTGAACTATGGTTCCGTTCTTAAGCTCTACTGAAACTGTTTCATTGTTCAATTTCATCAAAAACCTGCGAATAATCAAAATCCCCATTCGAAATCAAGCAACCAAAAAAGAATTACTCAAATTATAGAAAGCGAAAAAAGATTAGCAGATAACAAAGAAATTACATACCTTACGAGCTTCATGGCGAGAGATGAAGAGATCTAGGGAGAGCTCGATACAGCAATGGCAAGAAGCGGGAGGAAGATAACAATTGGGGATTTTTAAGAAATTTAAAGACTCTGTTCAACACCGCCATGTCTCAAAATTCTTTAAATATTTGCAATTTTCTCCGATTTGTTTTGAATCTACAGAAAACACGCATCTTAGTTTTAAATTTTATCCAAAACAACCCCCCTTAAGAAAATACACTTCTGCCTATGTTTTTTTTTGATCAAAAAAAAAAAACACTTCTACCATGTTTTCTTTTTGTTGACAAGGGAGAAGCCCAACTAATTTCTAACTTCAGCTCATCCTCATTTTTAGTGGTGGACGCTTGGTTATCCATTCGGATTTCGGGTTTTCGGGGTCAAAGATTTCAGACTCATTCGGGTATTTCTAAACTTCGGTTCAGATTCAGTTTCAGATCTTTGCAGGATCGGTTCGGGTTCGGATAATCAATTTAAAATATTTTAAAATTTTTTAATTCATTATACAGTAGAACTTCTATAAATAATGTTGGGACTTTAAAATTTTATTAAGTTATAGAGATATTAATTTACAAAAAAAAATTATTTAGATTTATTATTTTAAGATATATTTATTCTAAGATAAGAAAAATATTTGATTTTAGTGTATAGACATTAATTGTTTTTTTAATTTGACATTTATATTAATTTTATTATATTATTTGGTGTATATAATATATATTGTATAGAACTTAAATGTGGTTTTAGATAAAATATTACTAAATCTCATCAAAAATGTATTAAGTGTTAAAAAATATAAAGATAATTCTATTGTGAATATAATAATAGGTCTTTATTTATATAAAATATGTATACACCATTTACTTAGTGTATTTTGCAATGTTCACTTGCAAATTTATTTTGACATTCAAAATTTTAGTCTTCCACAATTATACTGGTGTCACAATTAAATCATTTAATGAGATAAAATTAGAAGTGTATGCTTTATATTCAAATTATTTGCTTGTTATTGTAGTATATAACTTTCGCTTATGAATTTTTCTCTTCTTACCAAGAAAAAGGTTTCATGTTAGAAGCCAAAAGTTTTGTGCCAAAAAAGAGGCCTAAAATAAGTTATATGTTTACTTTTGCATCAAATGAAGAAGTCTAATTCATTCTTGATTCGACCTTATAACAAAATGAATATGCACAAGTCACAAACGGGTTGATCTTATTCGGATATATTACACTAACCCAATGGCAAGCATACACGACACAAGAATCCACATTACAATCTTTCATTATCTTTTTATTTGATTCTATTCATTCACATTAATAAGTAACATTGGCCATCAATAAATCCATTCCTCCGGGAGAAGATTCTCCGGCGAATCAATCAGAGTTTCGACTTCAATGTTCGCAGGTGTTTCCACCATCTCGCTCTTCTTCTTCGAATTATTCTCTAGCATTTTTACATTTAAAGAAAAAATTGAGAAACTTGATGCATTAAACTGAGAAACAAATATTTCTACGTACATTTAAAACAAAATAAAGTATATATTTAAATATTGATTTTTTTTCTACTTAACGTGCTGCATTAGAAAAAGAAAAAAAAAAAAGAGAATGATGAACAGAAGAAAAAAAAACCTGAACGGGGAGAAACATGAATACGCTTGTTGTGAACGTTGAGATTGAGAGCTTGAACTACACGCACCGGGAGAAGCACCGTTGAACAGGCTGTGGGCAAATATTTTTTTTGTCATAGCTAAAAAGTTTATATAACATCAAATAAATACATTCATGAGTCTAATTAGTATCGAATTCCATTATAATAACCTGTTTTTTTGGTTGGCAGATGACAAGCGCTGGCTGGAAGAAAAACTCCGGTGCCAGAAGCTTTACGGGCCGGCGGAACCAAGAAAAATGCTTGCATTTGGTCCTCTCTTTTACTCATTTGCCAATTGTTTTGCTGCGTTTGTCAATGTACGTATTATAGTTCTTCATAACATCAATTTCACAAACAGTAAGATAATTTTATTTTGGACAACAAAAAGTAAAATTAATTGAAGTATATAGTAATGCCTGAAAATATATTTCTAACCCCATCGATAAAAGATCTAAAAATCATTTCAGAAATATTGAGAAAAAGTCATTTAAATAAAAAAAAATTGATAAAGGGTTTGCTAAAATAAATAAATTACCCAAGGAAAAGTTTCTCTGAAGGAATTTGAAGGTGGTGCACCGGGTCGACGGAATCCCTCGCTGCCATGGTGGTTGTGGTTGATGAAGGAGTTATGCAACTGTGTGAGAGAAAATAATAAGGTAAGAACGATTTTGATATACAAAACGAGATCAAACTAACATGATGATAATAATCAATTAGTAAAACTTAGATAAGAGACTATATAAACCTGATGTTTGTTAGAATGATCAAACAAGGGATCTTGGAGAACATGAGAGGGTAACCGTATCTCCCTATCACTGTGACCGATGATGTCACCCATTTTTTAAAAGTTAAATGACTTTGAATTAATCTTGTAAGAAGAAGAAGAACATCAAGAGAGGATCAACGAGAAGTTTTCTTGGTCCACAAAGAAAAAGAAAGAGGAGAAGAGGTTTGATTTTGCCCAACTTCTAACCTGAATCGTAACTATAAATATTACTCACGATGCGTTTGGAAAGTAGAGGGAGAGCCGATGACGACAAACTTGGTATTATTTTTGGATAATACTATAAGGAGTTGCTCAAAAAAAAAAAAAGGATACTACATATAAGGTTTTTAATGCCACCATTTAAGTTTTTTACTTTTTAGCTAAAAAGAATTTTTTTTTTCTGTTGACAACAGAAAAAGAACATCAATGGTTTCATTTTTGAATTTTTATTTTTAGTTATTAGAAGGATGGAACTAGACTTACACACCCTTTTATTTCAAATTTTCAATATAGACAAAAAAAAATTAAAAAAATCTTTAGTATAGCTAGGGATTTCTACATTAAGTAAACATAATTGAGGGGTTTTACCATTAAAAAAAATTAAAAAATTAAAATTTAGAATATTATCTAAAAACTAGTAACTTCAATTTAGCATTTTTATTTTTTTTGTAAATATATGAGCTTGATGTGTTTTTAGCATCAATATTATATATGTTTTTTTGACAGCCAACTTTATATATGTATAAATTAAAAATGAAAAAACTCAGAAAATATAATAAAAATTATCTAAATATTACCTGTAATATAAAAGATTAAAAATGTAAAAAAAAAGAAAAAAATAATAAAATTTTATCTTATCTAATAAAAATGTAATAATAAATCTTTAGATAATTTTTATTATATTTTCTAGGTTTTTACATTTTTAATTTATACATATATAATGTTGATGTTAAAAACACATCAAACTCATATATTTACCAAAAAAATTACAAACTAGTAGACTATAATTTTGCTTTTTATAAAAAAAAATTAATATCAAACAATTTCTGTTTTAACTTTTATTTAGATAAAAAAATTAATTTTAAAAAAGTTTTACTTACGACTTATGATGTTTATATGAACCGCGTAGTAATCCTGTGATAAAGCCAATTTTGGTTTACTTGATCAATATATACATTGACTTATTCTAATATTTTATAAGTTAACTTTTAATAAAAGAAAAAAAAATAGATAATGATAGTTTTATTATTAAACTTAATTTATGGTAAATTATATACTGATAAATCTAATTATTCGTTAAAAATATATTTACTTTGCCTGGTTTAGAAACTAAATCATTAAACACATGCTCATAGCATGATTACATAGGCAACTCTCTAAACTTAATATCAAAGCATGTTTTTAAACAATAATAAAACATACACGTGAAATAACTACCGAAATAATTCTACAATACCTAATTCATAATTTCATACTCTGTGTAGCAAAACCGATTTGCTCATAGTCTTTCAAACTCTAAAACAAATCATAGAACTCCAACTAAAAAAAAAACAAATATCAAAAGTACATAAATATAGATGTCAAAAATTATAATCGAAACAACTTGAAAAAAAATGAGAAAAATGAAACTACAGAGTTTAAAACATCTTACATCATATAAAAATAAGAATTGGTCCTAACTTGTTTGTATAATTTTAATTCCAATTAGAAATTTTGAAATAGTTGTATTTTTTAAATTAATAAATTAACGATTTAAGTTAAAACTAATAAAAATCTTGTGAAAATTAAAATAATTATAATCATCATTCCAATTAGAAATTTCAAAATATTTATATTATTTAAATTAATAAATTAATTAGAAATTTCAAAATATTTATATTATCTAAATTAATAAATTAACAATTTAATCTAAAAACTAATAAGAATACGACACATAAGGAGAATTAGCTAAAATCATGGAGAATGTGACAAATCAGCACAATCACTTTATAAATAATAGTATAGATGCCATCTTATGCAAGGTTTATAAAAAAATCTTTGAGAAACATACACCTTAAGGAGATATAGATCTAACTTTTTTTTGTTGTAAAATTGTATTTGAGCTAGTTACGAATTTACGATACAAGATATGACCAAAAGAAAATATATGTTTTAATTAATAGTAGTCTATTATGCTTTACAGTATATGATGCATATTAAAAGGAGAAAGAAAATAAAAACTAAAATAGTAAAATCAAATGACCAACGGCGCCACTTCTTCTTAACAACCTTCACCAACCAACGCAAGTTTTTCAAAAAAAAATTAGGAAGTTATATTAGTTGATCTTATTCTTACCCCAAGTAGCGGATCGAGAAGGCAACTTTAGTGATTAGTTATTACTTATTCCGAAGTGTGTGATTAAACCTGCCAATTATAGTTTTACAATTAACCATGTACTTAAAATTTAAATAAAAGGAAGAATAAGATTCAAACACATCCAATGTTTTATGAAAACCCAAATATAGTTTACCTAACACCTTAGAAGCCAATAGAAGGTTACAGTCTCCTATAATATTTGGTGACTAATAGAACCATGAAGACTATTCATATTTAAGTTAAAAACCACAATTCTAAAGAAAATATTTATCATATATAGTCAGATTCAAATAAAAATTTTAAGCAAAATTTTAATTATTATTATAACCGAATATGAATTTCTAAATGATTTAATTAGGAATTAAAATTTTAATACTAACAGGTGAAACTCTGAACACCTAATTTTTCTTATTAAGATATGCAAATCAATATATGCTGGATAATGGTTAAAATAGTTGACTAACTGTTGGAAGTGAACAAACCCACTTTGGACACAAGTCTTTGAAGCTTACATAAGCTTACACAAGTCATAACTACCCAACAAGAAGAGTAGAAGTAGGTTTTTCAGTTAGTCAACCTCTCAAGATCATTTGACATCATCATCATTCTATAGAGATAAGAACCAAATATAATAAAAAATTTGATACCAACAACCAAAGAAAAGAAGATAATAACTCACAGTGATCTTTTCCAGTAATGTCATTCCTTTGCAGCTTTGGACAGATCACTCTCCTCGAGCTCTAATTGTCCGAGCAAGCAGAACATTACTGCTTCAAAGAAAAGTATTTCAGAATTCCAGAAAACGGATCATCACTCCTCTCTAAATATGACAAAAGGTTTCATGGGTGCTGCAACCTTCCCCTCCAGGCTAAGAAATGATGGTCGAGATTTCAGTCACGACCAGTGGCTGAGCCAGCCACAAAGCTCATTGGGGTCAACAAAATTAAATCATGGGTTGAAGTTAACTGTGAGCAAATGTTACCGGGTTATTGTACTATTTTTTCAACATTTCACTACTTTTGAACTCATAAACAGAAGCAATTTAAAAAAAAAGAAGCATAGGGATCAAGTCTTAGTATAAATGCTTAACGCTTTAAACAGCTCCTTAAAGCGCTTGTTAGACCATTGCAAATATTAGTAGTATAGGCTAATCATCTTAAAATTATTACAACAAACCAAGGAATGATATTACAAACTTTATATTCTTCGAGACCAAGAAACTGCTCAAAAGCTTATGTTTTAATCAAATACCCAACCAACACAATTATTACAATAAACAGTGGAATGATATTACAACTTTTATATCTTGGAGACAAAGAAACTGCATCCAAAAATGTCTTTTATCAATCAGTGTTGTTCTTCTTCTTCTTCTGCTTTTTCAAAGCTTTCGATGAGGGATTTTGAGACATCGAGAGCCTTTTCTTCGTGTTCATAATCGATTTCAGCAAAAGGGGATGAGAAATCTAAGCATAAACCTTGAACAACTTGTTCATAAGAAGCAGAGAGATCTTCAGATGTGATCTGATGGTACTCCACCATCTGGCGAAGACACTGATTCTCTCTAACCAGATTCGCGTTTTCATTCGCTAACCTCGCTTTCTCCGTAAGCAACACCTCTAATTGCAGCCTCACCTATAATCAAAAATCACCATAAGATGCAAAACAGAGCATAACAGAACATGAAACAGAGCATTTTTGGAGGTTGTGCAGTACCAGATCATCTTCTTCAGGTCTAACGCTTTTCACAAACCCTTCTCTGAGTCTTTTGTTCTCTTCTTCAAGCAATCCACAACGTTCTTGGATGAAACTCAGGTCGGATTTTATGGATTTAAGCTCTCTTGCAAGCGAATTAGCCTTCGCTGCCATTGATATCGCAATCTGCAAGAAAGAAACATTCAATCTTTGTATAAAAGAAGTATTAAAAAACAGAGAGACTTTAAAGACTGAGTCTTTACGTTCTTAGCTCTTTTCATGATCTTCCTCTCTTTAGGTCTCTTCTCATCTTCATCGGAAGAATCTTCTTTTACCTCAGCATCAGATTCGTGTTTCCTCTTCTTCCCTTTACTCTCCTCTTCTTCTTCCTCTCTCTGTTCTTGTTGTATTTGATCAGCTTTGAGATTGGAGTGGAGTATCTCAGACAATGTAGGTGGCTTAGCTAATTCTCTAACTCCCTGAGTTTACAGATTCACAATGTATCATCAATCATGTGAGAATGAACAAATCATATTAATTGATTTTTCAGTTTACCTGAAGAGCATTGTCGAGATTACTGGAAAGCTGAGAGAGAGTATGAGAAACAGAGTCAAACCCTTTAAGCAAAAGCATTGAATCACTCTTCAACCTCTTTGCTCTCTCTGACTCTCCAACACTCTTTTGAGCTACCAATGGGGAGTTAGAGATGGGTTTGTGGTCTTTGCTCTTTTCATCGAGAAGAACATCTATCCTGTTACGAAGACTGCTCCAGAGACGCTTGTCGGAGGATGGAGAAGATTCAGAAACCATGATCAAGCTTCTTCCACTTTCCTGTGAGAAAACAGAGATGATTTCATGAAAAATCTTCAATTTTGAATCATACCCAATTTTAATAACAGAGAAAAACTTACCTTGTTAGTATGAATAGGTGATGGAGTTTGTACAGAAGCAGCCATTGATGGAGGTAAAGAGAAATAGGGTTTAGAGAGTGAGAGAGAGAGAGAGATGTAACGGCTAGTTTATTGAAGATGAGGGGGAGATCAATCAAAGAAGAGAGATTTAAATGGGATCTCGAGAGTTGGCCCAACGTTCTGATTTTCTAACTCATTTTGTTTTTATCTATTTTGTATGTTTAAATAATCAATAAATGGACAAGAGTAGATGAGATCGAACAAGAAGTGGGGCTTGTGCTTGGTCGACGACTGACTTTTCACAAAAAGTATCTACCTAGAGATGTATTGGTAGGTCCTCTACTTTTGAGTCCAACGGCTGTGTTTCTAGTCTAGATTCTTTGCTCTATTTATTACATGGTCTAAACTAGACATCCACTGTCTAAAAGTCCAAAAATAGGTCTTCCAAACTGAGTTCATTTGGACTTTACATATTTTGGGCTTAACCCAATTTGAGATAAGATGGATCCAAAAAACCTAAAACTTTACCTACTAGTTTAGAAAATGTCATTTTTTTAGAATCATTCTTGTACTGATATACCCACATATAAAAGTTTTAAAATTTAAATTACATTAATTTTTTTTATGATTTGCATACAATATTTAATTTAAAATTTTGATTTAATTATATGTAGAAATTAAGGAAAATAAATAGTAGTTGAAAATTTTATATTTAGTTTTAGAAATATATTTTTATCTATTTTTGGTTAAAATATATTGAATCAAATTTTATAAAATTAAAAGAAAATCTTGTAGGTTTATAATTTTTTTTATACAACAGAAGGCTTTAGGTATATAATTATCATAAAACTAAATAATATTTTCAGAATTTGTAAATATTAAAAAAAACTAATGGTATTAGGATTAATATTTTTTTAAACTGCATAAAATTTTGAAGAATGCTTTTGGTAATAAAAATTATATAGTTGAAAAAAATAATTAAATAATATTTCAAAAAATGTAAAATATTATTATATTTGTATTTGTACTATTATATTATTTATACTTATATAACATATATTAATAATTTAATAATAAAATATTTAAGAATTCCAAAAATTTAACAAAATTTCTCAAATAAAAATGCCGGACTAGATTTTTTGAATTGTGAAATACTTATCAACAGATATTTATTATCAATTTATATTTAAATTTAAAATTTAAAATATAATATAATTTTTTGTTAAAAAGAAAACCTACCAATTTAGATTTTATAAGCTTCTAAAATCACACATTTATTTTTCATTTAGTTATATGTCAATATCTAATAAATAACTCAGAAAATATATGCAAGCTATATGAACATATATAACCATGATATCAAACTCGCTTCTAAAATCACAAATATAGTTTTTATTTAGTTACATGTCAATGTCTGATAAATGATTCAGAAAATACATGCAAGCTATATGAATATCATATAACTATGATATCAAACTCTGAAATTTTGTTTGAAAGAAGATTTTTAATCCACTGGACAACAATAACATTTGCAAAAATATCACATCCTAATGCAATAGTTTTGAAATTGAGATACCTAAACATTATGATCAGCTATATTATGCAACTTCCTGATTTTACATTAAACAAATATGCTCATATTAGACTTTTTAACACGTTAAGTTAGCGACTGGTGTTGTTATACCCATTCACATTCAGTAGCCCAGTATATTTCTTTTATATCTAGGAATATAAAATACATCACATTTAGGCATTTTTAGTTCAGAATTTTGAGCATTAAACGCTATACACAGTCTTGTTCACAGTGGAGGTCTCTCCAACGAGATATACCCAAATTTGCCCTTGCGAAAATCCGACAGTATTCTAAATGCAGCCTGATGACTATCCCCACCAAACAAATCAAGACCAAGCGTCTTCACAAATCTGCAAAAGAGAGACAGAGAGCATAGAATCAAGAAAAAGCCATAATGAACAATAGTTACCAAAAGAAAATGAGATCTTGTTGTGAATAAGTTTTCATTACTTTTTACCGCAGCCACCATCCAGCTGAATCTTGTACCGGCTGTAAAGCGCCCTTGAGCCTACTTCAGGAATCCGTGCTAGCATCTGCACAAGGATTCCAGCAACATCAATGAAGTCGTAAGCTTTCTCTCCAATGTCATCGCAAATAGCAAGCTTTATAGCAGCTGCTTGATCATCAATACGCATAGGAAGCATTCCTGGTGAATCTAACAGATCAAGACCATCCCCAAGCTTCACCCATCTGTTTTACAGTATGATATGAGAAACGACCAGTGACAAAAATTAAGACAATGATTTTGAATATGTTAAAGACAAAGTGTTTATTACTTCATCTCTCTAGTTACACCTGGTCTTGGTGCTGCTGCGCAGATTTTTCGCTTTAATAGACGATTGATCAAAGATGACTTTCCAACATTTGGGTATCCAATGATTCCAGCTCTTACCTGCATAATATGAAGTATACTTAAAACCAATATTCAGGAAATTGCTAGGCAATAGTTAGGTGTTCTAGAGAAGATAAACAGATTATTTAGGGTTTAAATTATTTGTATATTGATTATATATCTTATATTTATTTTAAGTTTTTGCGTTTTATTAAAAAAATTACTTTGATGAAATATTTAAAAATTAGATATACTATAAAGATACAAAATTGGAGGGGAAAAAATCATCCCTTGTTTAATGACAAATTGATAGTGAATATGATATACTTAAATTAGTTCTAATCCACTTTGATGTTACTTAATTTAACCGATTTTAGAACATTGCTTAAAACTAAAACTATATACATAGTGCAACAGAGAATAATAGATAAACAGAGGTACATTTACTCACTGGCCTAGGGAGAAGACCCTTCTCTCGGCGTTTCCCATTTACATCACCTGCTAAGCTTTTTGCTAACCGACCTAGCTTCATAGCTCCCTGTAACCATCACTCAGAGATATTATTAAACCAAACAGTTCCAAAAAAAAAAGAAGCAAAAGTAAAAGATTAAACTTGTAGAAAAGCATACCATCCCAAGTTTGCCATTAGTGAAAATGACCTTTATCCCTTGCTTTGCAAAGTATCTAGCCCAATCATTTCGATCCTCAGTAGATATCATATCTTCTCTGTTCAACACCAATATCCTTTTCCTATTCCCAAGCCACGCATCCATCTACAACAAACACACACCACGTAAATGGTTTCCAAAAGGAGTATGTTAACGACAGAAAGAAGTAGGTTCCACAAGACTTAAACTTTCCACTACAGAAGAAATGATTCAAAAAGAATCCAAAACTCATCTATATGTGTCTCTCTAGTCTGATGAAAGGCGGCTAAAGACACAAACCTTTGGATGAGTTGTGGATAAGGGTATTCTCGCATCTCTGACTTCAATCACAACATCCATTAGCTTAAGCTGTTCCCTAAGTTCCTTTTCAGTTTTCATTATGTGTCCTGGATACCACTGTAGTAAAAACACAACCCAACAAAGTTCATAACTTTACAAGAAAAGAAAAGCAAAATTTAATCAATCCATTACCTGAACAGGACGTAACGCTCTAGTCCATAAACGAATATCAGATTCAAGATTCATCCAATCGATTTCCTCTTCATTTGCCTCTAACGTGAAACCCTTTGAATTATTCTTCCTTGTAACATCCAAAGTCGAATCCTTTCCTCCAACAATCTGATAAAAGCTGCGAAATTTAGATAACAACTGAAGATGAGAAAGTAGAGTTAATGAAGATGTTTGCCTGAATTGGTGGACGGGAGGAGTTGGCGGTGGGAGGAGAAGCGGCGACTGCGAGTGTGGAGTTTCGGAAGGTACGACGGTGAACGAAGTGGGTTAAGTTCGCCGGGGAAGGAGACGGCGATGGAGATAACTGTGCGAGCATGGCTGACAATACATTACAGATTAACAAAAGGACAAAACTAAAACCTCTTATCCCCTTCAGACATCTCATGGACTTCCTTCAAAACTATGGGCTTTGTCTAATTTAGGCTTTTTGGTATGTTAAAGGCCCATATATTTACAATGGTCGATTAGTTAGATCTCCATTTATTTTATATATCCGAGACTCGAGTAATGGTCAACAAATGTTCCAAAGTCCAAACATACAACTATGAAAAGTATAATATGCAAAAACTCAAATTAAAAAATATAGAAGCGACTTCAAAAGATTGAAAATTAACATGGTTAGAAGTAAGAAATAAAACAAGTTTCTAAAATATTAGGGTAAACATAAACTAATTCTTAGAAACCATCTAAAGTCCTAGATTGTCTAACGTGAGTTAAAAAAATAATAAATTTAAATCTTGTTGAAAGATGTGTACTATTAAAATAAAAATTAATTTAACATAATAAGGAATTTTCTTAGTGGATTTTCTCTAGAGGATGTATATATTTCTGATAACTATATAAATTGATTTAATGATGGATCAAGTTACATTGATGTTTAATACCCCTTTATACTTAGTTCAAACAATTTTATATCTTTTCTGTATTTTATATATGTTCTTATAAATTTAATTTTACATTTAAATTAAAATAAAAATATTAATTTTTAAATAAAAGCAAAGAAAAATATTTAAAAATATTAAAAAATATTACAATTATACTTATATTCAAGTAAACTTGATCCCAAACCTTCAATATCCCAAAATGACAATAAACGAAAATGCTCAGTTTCAACAATTTTTAACTCGTAAGCTACAAATAAAAGATAAAAAAATTATTTATCCCTTCAAAATTTCAAATGCACTATTTGGTCATATATAGAATTATTATGAAAATAATAATATGTATTATTTATTTTAGAAAATGTGATTTTGTTTGTAATTCTTTTATTTATATGTAGTTTGCTATTAAAAAAGTACTAATTTATTAATAAGTATTGTTTGTAATATTTATTGTATGTCTTCGGTCGTTATAAAAGTTATATGCTTTTATTTAATTTTTTGTCTAAGTAAAGACTATACTGTACAAAATTATAATTTGTAAGATGTATTTTAAGTTTTACTGGAGAATAACATCTTCAAACTTCAAATATTAAATTTAGTAAAATTCAGATATAAAGTTGTTCTTGGAGATGCTTATATATGATTTTAGATTGATATCAAAGTAAACCAAACTTATTTTACCAAAAAAAAATAGAAAAAATAACCAAACGTTTACACAATCTTGAAACATAGCCGGCGAGCCACTATACTTCCAGAATCAAAGGCCGTAAGAAAGGTCTTTCCTTAGAGCAATCTTTTTTTTTTTTTTTTTTTTTTTTTTTTTTTTTTTTTGTAACATCCCTAGAGCAATCTATAATCTAACTTTGCTTTAACAGAAATCATTTGTTACCTTTAATCTTTATATCTAATAACAGTGTGATCTGAATCATATGATACGATTGACAGAAGCAAGCCCACGTATGTGTCCTTGGTTTTCGAGAAAAAAACTGAACTTGTGAATTATTAGTTTCTAAGAATTTTTCTTTTAGGAAAATCAATTTGTCAGATGGATACGAGAACCGTGGTCTAAAATATTATTGTAGGCGGCGTTTAAGGGTATGACTGGTTTTCCCGCTACCACCCGCAAACGCAGCTTTTGCGGTTGGTAGCGGTTGCTGGCGTTTTGCAACAATCGCTCAAACCTCTCTAAACTGCTCCAAATCGCTCCAAATCGCTCTGAACCTCATAAATTCAAAAGCTGGTTCCAGCTAGCGTTTGCGGTTGCGGGCGTTTGCGGGAGGATAAAAAAATTTTTTTTTTTTCCAAAACAATATAAATACAAAAATAAAAAAATTCAATAAAAAAATTAAATTGAAATTATAAAAATGCTAAAATATATCAATTAAATTTTAATTAATATTATAAAACTTTAAAATAAAAATATTTTCTATATTTTTTAAAAAATTAAACTATAACTTTCTAAATATAAATTTTATATTTATTATAATATTATTATTTTTGATATTTTTATAATTGTATAAAATGTAAATATTGTTAATTTATTATTTAACTGCTGCTGCATTTGGTAGTTAACCAGTCATAAGTATCCCGCAAACGCACAAATTTATAACCGCAGAACCAGTCGTACAAATCTCTTAAAACCGCTAGAAACCGCAACCACCCGCATCCGCAAACTCCCGCAACCGCAACCGCAACCGCTGCGGTTAAACCAGTCAGACCCTAAATGTCCGACGAGTAGATCTAAATAATTATCCGTGAGAGAGAGCCGACATGACACTAAGCTAAAAGTATAATATTTTTATATTTAAAATTTTCAAAATATAATTGGGTTTTTCTGAAAAAATATAATTTAGTTGAGTTTGACAATATTTGTTTTGAATAGTAGCAAACTAGGAATAGACTACGAAGAATAAGAAGTTCTGTTCACTAAAACGTTTTTCATGCGCCCTGGTCGGTGCTAAAAATTATTGTGATCACATCCTAATTGAGAAACATTACAATATTTTTTTTTAGCTATGTGTCATCATGAAAATAAAATTCAGAATTTTTAGAAAAATAAATTGATTCATCTTAATTTATATTATATTTTATTACACTAATTATCAAATTGATAGATAATATACAAAAGAATATTCTCGCATTTTTTTAAAAAAACCAACAAAATTATATAGGAGTAGGCGTTTAGGTACCCATTCGGGTTCGTTTCAGATCTATACGAATTTTGGGTTTTTGAGTTTAAAGATTTCAGCCCCATTCGGGTATTTCTAAATTTCGGGTTGGGTTCGGTTTGGATCTTTGCGGGTTTGGTTCGGGTTCGGATAACCCATTTAAATTATTTTTATAATTGATGTCAAAATACCTAAAATTAACATATAAATTAGTTTGATTTGAATAATTAGATAGATAATCAATAGATTTCAAGTATTTTGGTGTTTTGAATATATTTTAGCTATTTTAGACATTTACTTTTGACTATTTATGTATATTTTCAAGTATTTTAGACAATTTAAAAGTATCTTATATATTTTGGTTATTTTTAATATATATTAAATAAAAAATTATGTAATATATTTAGGTATATAAATCTATTTCAGTTACATTCGGGTACCCGAGATACTTCGATCCGGGTCATGTTCGGTTTTGGTTCTTTAAGGTTCGGTTTTGGTTCTTTAGATACCAAAATTTAGAACCCGTTCGGATATTTAATCAATTTCGGTTCGGATTCGGTATTAATTTTTTGGATCGGGTACGGTTCGGTTCTTCGGATCCAGTTTTTTTGCCCAGCCCTACAATTACCTAATATGATTAACCCATATATGACAATTAATGATTATGAATAATAAATATTTGATAATATTTTTTGTATTTTAACTCTTTTTTTTAATTTTATATTATTAAAATATATTAAACAATCACATTAACCATATAATAAAATAAATATTTTTTTATATATTATTTTTTGAATTTTTAAAACGACTAAAAATAACTAAAATGTTAAACGTCTCACAATAAAATTTTGGGATCAATGGTTTAATTTTTGTTTTTGTAATGACAAGATACAAATGATCATAAATTAGACATTCATATTCTACATTAATACAGTTTAAAATTAAACTATATAACATATAATGTAAATATGTTAATTTCTAAATTTGTATTTAAAAATTATTGAAACCTTAACATTTTAAAACATTAGAAATTTTGTGTTTATCATATAAGTACAAATTTTTAATAAAACTTATTTATATTAAAATGCGTTATATAATTTACATATTTTAAACCCGTGTGACAACAAATGATTGTCGTTGAAATTTAGTTATGTTCTAAAAGTTATAAGAAAAAACAAAACTTAACATATTATATTCTTTTTTAACACTGGATTGTATTATTAAGCTTTATCGGTAAAGAGTTCTAAACAATGAGAACAAACAAAACAAATGTAGAAAATAGATACACCAGTAGGAATCCAATGTAAGCCAATACACATCTATTTTGCGTATGGATGACTAAAGATTTTTTATATAAAAGCTCCATGGAGTAATTGAATCTCAAGGAAGTTAATCTTCGTATATCAAAAAACACCACACTTCATACTGAACTGAGAACAATTGTCACGCTCTTTTTAATACTCCAGTAGGAGCCACCGAGACAAAACAACTCTTTATATTGATCTATTGATAACAATAGAGTCAAAGAGATTACCGTTCCATAGAATTTGATGCTGCCTTTTGAAGTAACCATAGTTTGCAGCAAAAACTTCATCACCATCACGTGAAGAACCATCAACGATTGAAGCCGGTAAGATCCGTCACCACCATCCACAGTAGATATGTCAGTTACCTTTTCTAAATAGTTCAATTGAACCGAAGTTTTTGTTTTTCCAAATCCATTGAAAAAAACTTACAAAAGAACAATCAAAACTTTGTGAGATTTAAGATAAATTGGCAAACAAACTAAGTAACCAGGAGTAAATCAAATCAAAGAAAGAGAATCAAAACGAATAAAACAAACCGATGACGATGCTATAAAAGATTCCGACCAGCGGCTTGAAACAATAAAAAATCTCTTCTTTTTTTCTTGACGGCTAGGGTTTGACATACTATATTCATGGAAAGAAGATCTACTACACAAACACATTCACATGCATTCTCTCTCTCTCTCTCTCTCTCTCTCTCTCTCTCTCTCTCTCTCTCTCTCTCTCTCTCTCTCTCTCTCTCTCTCTCTCTCTCTCTCTCTCTCTCTCTCAACATTATCATGAGCCCTTGGGAAACCTTTTTTTTTACCCTAAAATTATTTGTAAACAGAAATTTTTTTTTTGATTAAAATATTTTATACAATTACATTTATTAATAGTATTTGAATTTAAAACTAATATATACTTGCTCTGTTTCCGAAAAAAGTATCATTTTAATTTTTTTTCTTATTACATAAAAAATACCGTTTTTGAATTTTAATGCAATGTATACTTAATGTCAGCTAAGTATTAATTGAAAAGTGCATTGATCTTGAATAGAAGTAATCAATGAAAATAGAAATACATCTCAATTATTTTTAATATGTATGAAAAGTAGGGTTGAACACGGATACTCGATACTCGGTTCGTACCAGCCACTTGTCCCGTAAATCAAGTACTTGTAGTGATCGAACCAAGTAACAAGTACCTCAAATGAAAAACTTGCAAGTACAAGCCAAGTACCAAGTCTTTAAAAAAATACAACTACTTGACTCGTTTGTACTTGTTACTTGTTATAAATTTTTATAGTTTCACAATTTTAATCCATTTACATTTTAAAATTAGATGAGTCATGTTTCTTTTACTTATCTTGTTTGTCTTATTTCACTTAAAATTCAAGTTCTCGACATTGTTAACACGGATAATAAGTTAATAAATCTTATTATTTGTAAATGTAAGTCATCAAATATATTTTTATCTTTTAATATTTGCCTAGTTACTATTTTTACCTAATATTCGCTACTTGTTTCAAAATTTTTATTATATATTTAACAGATTTTATTTATTATTTATATTTTAACTGAAATCAAATAAACATATTAGATTCGAGTAAAACTTTTTAATAAAAAAAGTAAAATTCATTGTACGAGATTATGCTTTATTTTACTTATTGGCAAATAATAAATATTTTAGAAACAAGTATTTGATTTTATCAAGTAACAAATCGGATCAAGTAACTTACAAGTACTGATTTTTTTTCTCGAGTACTTGATAGCAAGTACTTGTTTTAGACAAGCCAAATTCAAGTCTCAAATACGATTACTTGAACGAGCCAAGCCAAGTATCAAGCCTTCAAAAATTAGCAAGTACTTGGCTTGTGTCCACCCCTAATGAAAAGTGTCTAATTGACATTTTTTATAAAATTAAATTAGTATATTTAACAGAAAAAAATTAAAAAGATAAAAAAAATTGAAATGGGCACTGCAGAGGTCTCACTCACTCCTAACCCCGCCCCCCCGCCCCCCCCCCCAACTACATTAAGCCGGCTCTGAGTCAGTTATGTCCTTATATAATCCCATCAGAACTTCTCCCTCTCTCACTATATCCATCTTTTCTCTCTAGTTTCTCAAATCTCATCACTTATTTTTCTCTTCTTCAAGAAGACTGGAAGAACAGAGGAAGACCAAAAGGCTTCTAAGCCATGTCTTTTCAAGACTATGCTCTTAACTCTGTTCAAAATAACAACTTTTTCAGTACTAAAACAGCAATATTTCCTTGTTTCCGTAAGATATCAAGTGAGTGATCTCTCTATCTGTCTAGTCAGACACAAACAGATTCTTTCATTTATATATCATCGTTCAATTCTTCGACTTTTTGGTATGCCTGTAAATGAAATTCTCTCCTGGGTTTCAAGATGACCCATTCTTATTTTTTTGGTGAACATGTTAATTAAATGATCCGTTATTTCGTTAAGTTTTCGATGAAAAATTAAATTTTTTTGCTTGTTTTCGTTTTCCCTAGATAACTAAACAATGCAAAAAGAAAAAAAAAACAAAGTGAAGACTGTTTATATTGTATCTCAGTACCCACGCGTGAGATATGTTCATCATCAACAATGACTTCAGATTTTTAATATTTTCTACTTTACAAATGTAATAGGTTAAGATCCGCGCCTTGCGCAGGATAAACATTATATATATAAATTATTTCTTATATTATATGTCTCTAACATATTATGAAATAATAAATATATATTAAATAATTAAAAATTCAGTAACTATTACTTATATAATTAAATTGGTCCAAACATATAAATAAATTTTATTAATCCAAAAAATATTTTGTCTATTTGGTATGGTATATAATTAAATTTAAATGATAGTAACATATATATAGTATATTTTAATATTAATATTTATGAAATGGTTTTTTTTGCTCATATATTTTTCTTATCATTTGTATATGTTATAGCAAAAAATTAAAATTACTGATAACAAAATTTTCACTATAGGATTAATAGGTTAAGTAAGTTATAATATTTTTAAAAATTAAGTTGTCAATATGTTTTCAAATTTTTTATCAAAAAAATTGATCAAAGTAAATTTCAAAATTAAGATATTTATGTATTTTTATATGGCATATAATTTAATTTAAAATGATATATATATATATATATATATATATATATTTATATATCATATATACTTTAGCCATATTAGGAAATTCTGTGATTTTATTTAAAGAAATAATGAAGCACATTAATAGTGTATTTATGGTTAGTTTAATAAAAAGCTTATTACATATTTAGATGGAACAACCTATTTCTCTAAAGATTCTAATAATCATTCTTGTGATGACACGTGGCTACAAAAAATGTTGTAATTCTTCTCAAAAATATATAGGGGATTTCGAATCAAATTTAATATTAACGTATGTTTCTTAATTTGTATTTTTCGTTTCGAAAAGTTGTTATTTCCTATTTTGATGCAAATATATGTGTATATATATATATATATCAGTTTAAATTGTGAAGAAAAACCATAATACATGCATATTAAATATTGAACTTTTTACTAAACATGTGCTCAGTTAACAGTGTGACTAGATTTTAATTTGCAGAATTAAAATTTTAATAAATTTTAGCTTAATAAATAGAATGATATTGAAGATGAAAAGTAGAATGATATTTTATTTAACAAAAAAAATAAAAATAAATATTGATTAAAATAAAAGGATTTAAATTTAATTTAAATATTAGTAGTTCGTGGAGGTATATTATATTAAAATAAATATATTAATATAAGAGAAGTTTCATTTTGAATCTTTTTTATTAAAACATAAACATAGAATAAACATAACTTTTAGTTGACCTGTTATTTATAATTTGTTCCACTATAGATTTTCTATTTTTATATGTTCATTAAAAATAATAACATTTCAAACTAAATTAAATTAATTAGTCAAAAATAAATTACATAATATTTTTTGCAGTATTTGTAGTTATATATTATTTAATATAAGACGTTATAAACATATTTTAATCTTTATTATTTCATAATTAATTTATTAAATCACAAAATATTAAATATAATTGAAAATAATTAAAATATGGTTTTAAACCAAATTATAATATTTACCTCAGAAGAATTTATATAATGGTTAAAATTTAAAAATAAAATTAAGTGATATATATATTTATTGTATATATATATATATTTTTTTAAACCAGATATATATATATATATATATATATATATATATATATATATATATATATATATATATATATATATATATATATATATATATATATATATATATATATATATATTATTTACTATCAAAATTGGGAAATAATATTATTATCGTCTACACCAAAAGATTGAAATTGATTTTCACAATTAATGTATTTATTAATATAAAACGCACAAAAATATTGCCAGAAAAAACAATTTATTTTAAATATATATATATATACTTAAATTTTTTTAAAAAAAATATCATTCTACTTTTCATCTTCAATATCATTCTATTTATTAAGCTAAAATTTATTAAAATTTTAATTCTGCAAATTAAAATCTAGTCACACTGTTAACTGAGCACATGTTTAGTAAAGAGTTATTATTGGGGTGAACCTCTAAGTTTAATATAATTCGTTATTTTATAGTCAATATCTTTTAAAAAGAAAACAAAATATTCTCGAGTTATATTATGTTTTTTAAATAAAAAAATAATAAATAAATAATAAATAATAGTAGTTACAAAAAAAATATTTTTAACGTCGTTAGCAAAACTCTAAACTCTAAACCCCTGGATAAATCTTAAATCGTTGGATAAATCCTAATTTCTAAATAAAAAAAACTAAACACTAAAACCTAAATCCTAAACTTTTGAATAAATACTAAATCTATTGGTTGGTGAACCTAGAGATTTTCAATGGGTATGAACCAAAAGAAGTCTTTAGTAAACACTAAACAAGTAATCATTAGTGAATAGATTGACATCGTATCGTATCTTACTGTAACTGCCAACACACAAAGATCCCCTTTAGGAAACCTAATAAATTAATGTTTCTTTAGCGACAAAATAATATTAATTTATTTATTCATGGCTGTACGTAATATGAAAATTATACTCATTATTAATCAGTAATTTATAATTTTCTTATTTTGATAGGATCTCTTTTCAGTGTGTCGAAAAGCAAACCCAGAGGCTGCTCCATATCTTGTTCAAAGGTTTCAATTCAAGGTCTAATCTAATTTTCTTCCGTGTAAAGTCTAATCTAATTTTCAACATTGAGTATAATATTAAAGTCCATATATATATTTTTTAATTTCGATACTAAAAGTTCGATACTTCTATGTGCAGAATCCAAGAATTCTCAGGAAACTCAACATGATCTATCTCTTATCCAGTGGCAACATCTTCAAGGAGAAGATGCGCCTCAGGTGATTTTTTAAATAATGTTTCTCTTTTTTAAAAGGCAGTTGTTTGTTAAAATTTCTAGTCAATTATAATCAACAAAAAATCCACATTAATACATTCACTTTTTACATTGATTTGTAATTTTCTCCCTGGAATATATACGTTATATTCCATCAAAATAGATTGTATGTTCTTTGACAAAAATGCACAAAATATTTTTATATTGTATGCTGTTTAGCTTCAATTCTTCTCGTGACTATATGTGCTAATTTATTTTGCATTTGAACTGTAGATTGGTATTGGAAGTAGTAATATTGCAATCGAAGAAGCAGTGAAGAGAGTGAAATCGATATTGAAAAACATAAGTGACGGTGAAATTACAATATCAGCTTATGACACAGCCTGGGTTGCATTGATAGACGCCGGAGATAAAACTCCAGCGTTTCCCTCCGCCGTGAAATGGATCGTTGATAATCAACTCTCCGATGGATCTTGGGGTGATGCACATCTCTTCTCTTATCATGATCGTCTCATCAACACACTTGCATGCGTCGTTGCTCTAAGATCATGGAATCTCTTTCCTCATCAAAGCCAGAAAGGTAATTTAATTTTGTTTGTAAATAAAAGTTCAGAAAAACATGGAAGTAAATCTTGTCTTTCTGCAGAATATACAAAACTTTTTTTAAAAAAAAGTGGGCTAAAAAGAGAGTATAAATTGTTTAATTTATGACTTAGAACATCTTCTTCTTGAATACTTTGAATATTTTCCCCATAATTATCTAAAGTTATATATATATATATATATATATATATATATATATATATATATATATATCTTTAGAACTAAAATCATTTGACATGTCTAACTTTATATATTTATGAAATATATGTGTTAATTAATTATTATCACTGACTAATTCAGGAGTTACGTTTTTTTGTAACTTAGGAATCACGTTTTTCCAAGAAAATATTGAAAAGTTAGAAGAAGAAAACAATGAGCATATGCCAATTGGATTCGAAGTAGCATTTCCTTCTTTACTTGAAATAGCTCGAGGGAAAAACATTGATGTACCGTACGATGCTCCGGTCTTGAAAGATATATACGCCAAGAAAGAGCTAAAGCTAACAAGGTTTGTATGTTGGGACAAAAATATACACACAGTTCAATATTTTATTCTTTTGATACAATTCAAGATTTTATTTTTTATAAATATATTAGAAATATGTATATATATCTCTCTCTCTCTCTCTCTATATATATATATATATATATATATATATATATATATGGGTCCAGTATACTTCACTTAAAGCCAAGAAAAAGAGTTATACGATAGTATATTTGCACATGTAATATGACTAGAAGAAGATATGATTTAATGAGATTTTTTATAGGATACCAAAAGAGATAATGCACAAGATAGCAACAGCATTGCTGCATAGTTTGGAAGGCATGCGTGATTTAGATTGGGAAAAACTTTTGAAACTTCAATGTCAAGACGGATCATTCCTCTTCTCTCCTTCCTCTACCGCTTTCGCATTCATGCAGACCCGAGACAATAAGTGTCTCAAGTATTTGCGCAATGCCGTTGAACGTTTCAATGGTGGAGGTTTGTTAGCTAGTAACCACTTGCCCTATTAGTATCTGTCGACTTATCTATTTTGTCTACTAGCATTCATGTGTCTATGGTAACGTATAAAATCTTTTTTTTTCAGTAACTTTGTTTAGTTCTAGTTTTCAGTTCCCAGTGTCTTTCCTGCGGATCTTTTCGAACGCATTTGGATCGTGGATAGGCTACACCGGTTAGGGATATCCAGATACTTTGAAGAAGAGATTAAAGAGTGTCTTGACTATGTTCACAGGTTAAAAAAACGATATATATATTAACTTCATTTGTGTAACAAAGTAGTTGTAGTCTAATGATGATGATGATAAAATACCAGATATTGGACAGACAAAGGCATATGTTGGGCTAGATGTTCCCATGTCCAAGACATAGACGACACAGCGATGGCATTTAGGCTATTAAGACTTCACGGATACCAAGTTTCAGCGGGTAAATATTAGACATTTTCTTCTAGTAATATATTTTCACATTTTAACTAAAGTAAAAGTTTTAACAATGGTTGAATTTTAGATGTATTCAAGAACTTTGAGAAAGAAGGAGAGTTTTTTTGCTTTGCGGGGCAATCAAACCAAGCGTTGACCGGTATGTTCAATTTATACCGGGCATCGCAATTGGCGTTTCCAAAGGAAGAGATATTGAAAAACGCCAAAGAGTTCTCTTCCAAGTATCTGAAACATAAACAAGATAAAGACGAGTTGATTGATAAATGGATTATAATGAAAGACTTACCTGGCGAGGTACATTACATGTAATATAAGACCATAACACACACAAATTACAAATGGTTCCAAAAACATTACATTTGCACTTACAGTGCGCATGCCATTTTGGGCCATCTGATGGAGAAAGAAAACGACAAGCGTGTTTGGCTTTTTTTGTGCTTATTTTCGGTTTTTAATATAATATTATGCATGTTAGATTGGGTTTGCGTTAGAGATTCCATGGTACGCAAGCTTGCCTCGAGTGGAGACGAGATTCTATGTTGAGCAATATGGTGGAGAAAACGACGTCTGGATTGGCAAGACCCTTTATAGGTACTTCTTATTTTCAAATATATTTATTTATTTTGTATTGTCCAATGAATGCAAAATAAATGCATCGCGGTAACTGTTAAAAAGGATGCATGACATGACCATGTATGTGTGAGAGATAAGGCATTTTAAGTCATTTAGTTTATGAACACGACCTAGGTGACCATGTGTACTCTTCTTTCTAAGTTTAAGTTGATCAACTAATGTTGGTGGGCAATCTAGGATGCCATATGTGAATAATAATGAATATCTGGAATTAGCAAAACAAGACTACAACAGTTGCCAAGCTCTGCATCAACTCGAATGGGACACCTTCCAAAAGTAATAGCATCTATCTACACTCTTCTTCCAATAATTATGGCTTTAAATTAAATTAGCACTATAGTATTTGGTTAATAAGCTGAGAAAAAAATTATTTAGTGGTTCCAGTTAAAGTGTTAAACCTACCTTTAAATTTAATTTTCTTATTTCTCTATATATAATTAACAATAAGTTCATAATTTTGTATGCAGATATATGGTATGAAGAAAGTAGGTTACATGAGTGTGGTGTGTGCAGAAACGGGCTCCTCGAGTGCTTTTACCTAGCGGCTGCGACTATCTTTGAAGAAGATAGATCAGATGAGAGAATGGCTTGGGCCAAATCAAGTGTATTGGTGAAAGCCATTTCTTCTTCTTTTGGAGAATCCTCTGATTCAAGAGTGAGCTTATTCGATCAGTTTCACAATGCTCGACGAAGTGATCATCACTTCAATGACAGGTAAACTACACTTATGAGTTATGAAGCATGTTACATGAGTTTCAGAAAAAAAAGAAACACATGGTACATATTTTTGTTTTAGTATAACTATAACTATATATATATATATATATTATAAACGTCTTGTATACATCAACTGAAATTTCTATGATAATAAAAATAGCATTTTAGTTTCAAAATAATAATATTCTGCTAATAACATAAATTCACTATCATCAACCTACCATCTCAGACTTGCCTACTTGTGTGCTCAAGCGACATGAGTATTTAATTAACATTGCAAACAACCAGGTCTATCTGATGTCGATGGACATGCTCCCAAAAAATTAGTCGGTAGGATTTTCACCCACCGAATACCCCAATTATTAAAAAAATACAAGAGAAAGTGAAGAAATCTTGACTTATACTAAAATTGAATAATTAAAATATAATATTTTGTAATTTATTTAAAGTAAATAAAAATTTAAATGCAATAACTTATGCAATTTAAAATTTATTACTGACAAAAAATAATTTTGTATTTTTTGAGTAAATATCTTGAGTTTATTTGATTTAAGTGATGAACTTATAGCAATTTACAATTTGAATAAGTAACTTTAAATAACTGTTTTCTTTGAAGCTGGCAGTATTTAAATTTATAAATCTATTGGTTTAGGTTCTATCTAGTGCTTTTACGTTTAAACCTAGGGTCCGATTGGTGTTAAGATTTTGAGAATTTTGTGAGATTAGAAAGTCTCTAAAGCTTCTTTTTTACCAATCAAGTTTTTTCAAAAATGAATCATTCTAAAATCTCTAAAATCATTATAAGCTTCTCTCTCTTCTTTTGTGTTGTTTTTTATAAAGCCAACAATACGTAATTTCTGCAATTTATTTTTTCTTTTTTTAATATTTTCTCTAACAACATTTTCTTTTTTTCTTCCTTTTGCCACTAAATCCTTTATTTAAGTCTGTAACAATTTTATTAAAACTTAAGATTGACAAATTATTCATTGAATTTTTTTCCTCTTCATTTAAGATCTATATAGTACTATTTTTACAATCATATATATTTAGTTTTTTAATAGCTGTATAATTTTACTTTTTAAGTAACATATATTAAATATTATTCAAAACTTCTACAATTTTAACTACCAATTTAATTTTAATAAAATTTAAACTAAGCGCTAAAGTTTTAACAGCCAATTTTTCTATAACCATCATTTTAAAGCTAAAACTTAAAGCGAAAGTTATTACCAATCGGACCTTTAATTCAGTGAGATAAAGGTTATAACGGCTGTTTGTTTGTTTTTTTGCTTCTCTTTTGTTTTTTTTTAACGACTTCAAATCATGAATGATACGACCCAAAGGGGAAAGTGATGAAACAAAACAATAGAGACAACAAAAGATAAGCACTCAATCTTAAGAAAAAAAATCTACGAGTGAGTAAGGTTTGCTTCTCTTTTGTTTTGGCCAAGACTATTTGTATTGCGGCAGAAAACACCAAGCTGTATTTCAAAATTTTGTCCAATTAAATAGTATAAAGGATAAGCTCCTTCGGCCTAATTTAGTTTTCATAGAAACAAAACACGGCAGTTTCACTGATGATGTGCAGACAAAATCATTTATTTGAGCATGTCTATTAGCGAGAAAGCTATCAAATTATCTCACATAAAAATATTAATAATTCAATATAATTTATTATTATTTTAAAATTTTAAATATAAAAACCAAGTTAAACCATTCATGAGTGATAAAAATATATATTTGGAAAATTATCTTAAACTTTTTTTTGTTGAATTTCTTAATGAAAACTCTCGTCTCTTTTTTTCAATATTTTTTTTTTTGTAACTGATTTTTTTCAATATTTTCAATATTTTCTTTATTAAAAACATTGTTTGAAATACTATAAGTTGGTTACCAATTTTTAAACTCAATCAAAAATATTACAATATTTTGATTTAAAGTTTAGTGAATATTGTTATGGTTTTGTATTTAAGGGTTGGATGGGTATATAATTTTTTATAAGTGATTATTAAACATTTATAAATGATTAAAAACATTAGTGTAGTCTTTTTTTAATCATAAATTCATTTTCAAGATAAATTTGAAAACTATATCAAATTTATAGTAAAATTAGGATTGCCAAAAGAAAGAACTTCATTAATTTTAGCTTCTTTAACAAAATACTAGATTTTGACCCGCGCTTTGAAAGCGCGGGATATTTTATGTTATAAACATTGCAATGTTTTGGAAATCAGACCGGGCCAACCACTCGAAAACAGTCCGACCATGACTCGTCTAATAAGTTGAGTTCGATTCAGTTTAAAATTTGGGATTTGAAAAAAAAAATAGAAAATCCAGTAAAACCGATGACTTGAAATTTTGTTGTAAGAAAAAATATGTATGGTGATTTGAATGTTAGTCTTATGTATGTCAACAATTTAAGTTCACATAGAATTCATTTTTTCCTTCAAACATGGTATATATACATATATAATATACAGTAAAATTTTAAAAACCCGTTAAACTGATCAGGCCAGTCAACTTGGATTTGAGAAAAACTGGAAAAATCCAGTAGAACCGATGATTTGGAACAATAAAAACTGTATTTGAAAAACTCCGGCCCGGATAAAAAAACCATGGATTCTGCTAAACTAAAACATAGTTTATAGTCTTTTAATTGTTCTAAGAATTTTGTTATGAAACTGTTAGTGATTAATTAGTTTTTGTCTTTTCAGTTTTCACATATTATTTCATACGAAAAATTATGTCTTATTCCCACTTGTTATCTAAATATTATATGTTTTCAAATTTTTCCATTAATATAACATTTGAAATTTTGTGGTAAGAAAAAATATACATGGTGATTTGAATGTTAATCTTATGTATGTTAATAATTTAAGTTCATATAGAATTCTTTTTTCTTTCTTAAAGCATATGGTATATATACATATATAATTATAAAAAAAATTTAAAACTCGTTAAGCAGGTTAAACTGGTCTGACCAATCAACCAATATATATACTGAGTCGATCTTGGTTTGGTTTTCAAAATGTTTAGAGAGTAACATGATAAATCAATACTATTAAAAAGGAAGGAGTCTTAAAAAATCTACCTAACAAAGTTGTTTGGACACTTTATTTAACTCAAACTTAGACTAACAATATGTTACCATATATTTCTCTAACAATAATTTATTCAATTCCTTTATTTATTCAAATACCACTCTTAAATCTTAATCATTAATATTATTATGTTTACCATTTTGACTTTTAATCATAAAAACATTGAAATTAATGTTTTATATTATCACTTTTATCATATAATATATAATTTAAAGCAAGAGAAGCTACACAACATATAAGTGTACATTTTAACTTCCTCTTTCCTTTATAATAACGTAATCATATCATATATAAATTTTCCCACTAAAATCTCATATTATATACTAAACTTTCAACCGTCTATAGTTTGATAGATATTTTCATATTTAAAAATGAGTTTTCTAAAATATATTTCATCAATCATGTTTTTGTACAATTACGTTAAAAATCTATATCAAAAGGTTGTTGGACCCGATATGGACGTAATGAGTCCACATCTCCGGGTATTTAGGATCCTAAAAAGATTCGAAATATCTAGAAAATCTGAAAAATATCCGAAACACGAAAAGTACTTGAAACTCCAAACAAATACCCAAAAAATTCAAATACCTAAAAATTCAAAATCTTATTCAAAATCTGACACTGAACTGAAAATATCCAAAATTTTATCCAAATACCCAAAAAAAAAAATTAATTTGAAAATTTACCTGAAATTAAAAACTATAATCGTAAACCAAAAACCTAAAAAAAATATTCATAATGCCGGAAACATATTCAAAATATCTAAATATACCAAATAAACACAACATATTTATGATCGGGTCTAGGGTAGGACCCGGACTCAAACAAAGACATGCGGGTCCAAAAAAATCCCAATAGGTTATCTTCTCTGGAACTAAACCTATATTTCCGGGTCGGTTTGGTTTGTTTTTTTGATCCGGATATAATTCTCATGCCTAAAAAAACTTACGTAAAAGTGTACATATAAAATATCAAATAAACTAATTCATAGATTATATAACTGTTAAAAATTATATTTTTCGATATAATAAAACTTTGTATTATAATATAATCCAAAAAACCCGTGTTTTCCAAGCGCGGGTCAAAATCTAGTGTTTTGTTATAAATAAATAGTTTTATATTATTATTTTCTAACGTGTGTATAAATATTACCAATAATTAATATTTCATTAATATTTTATAGAACTATACAATTATAGTGGTCAACTACGTTAAGTTAATAATTTTGCTAAAAACTAAATGGTGAAGCATATTAACCGTGGTGGTCAGATATGATGGTCAGCTATGGTGGTCAATTAAATCTTAAATCGTGAAGTTTGCATATATTGTGGTCAACTACATTAAGCTATTAATTTTTCAAAATAACAACATTCCTTTTAACATGGAAGTTAAGAGATATTGTTGATTAAACATACAATTTGGGTATCGTGATTTCTACACATATCATGTATCTATTTCAATAACTAAATTATAGCAACTGAAGTTTGTTTGAACGTTTTATGAATGATTTTTAAACAAAAGGATTTTCTGCTTTTAATTAAAATAAAATTCAAAAATACAAAATTTAATTGAAATCATAGATTAAAAATAATTCAGTGGCAAAGAATGGTAAATACTTCAAAACTCCAAGGGTACCTCAAAAAAGGCCCTTCAGTTTTAATAGTATTGATTAATTAGATCCCTTTGTTAGATTTCTTTCAACATCAAAAAGTTATTCTATTAGCTAAGGTAGAAGTGGTCATAGAATCCAAATCTGTATATAAAAACCAAACAAAAAATAAATAAATCACGATAAAAAGTACGAGCATATATACCTGGTTAAACCATCTGCTGTCCGATTTTTCATTCTTGGTATGTGGGACATCTTAAAATCTGGAAATATTCTCGTAAAGATCCATTTGCTCATGCAATAGGGTTGCTTGTTATACATATGTCACTTTTTCCGAACAAATATAATTTTAAGTGAACGTAATTTTGATTAGTTAACATTAAATTATTTTTTTGACAAAAAAGAATCTTTTTATTTGACCAAATTTCCTGACGTTATAATAACAGTAAAAAAACATCACGATGCTGTAAATAACTACAGTTTTTTCTTTGAACGGTTGTACTTGTAAGTGTCTACAGTTTTCATCCCATACTTTATTTGTAAAGTGATTTCACTCATTTTGTTTAAGTATATTATCTACAATTATTTTCATTAAAATGTATGACATGAATAATAAATAAATGTGACATGGACGATTACATTTAATTTTAATTTATATTTTCGTGATTTTTTTATAATATGATAATAACTAATAAACCATAACTAAAAAAATTCTATTTAAATATAAAATTAAACAATATAACAATAAAAATATAAAAATATTTTTAAAATTTAGAAATATAGTTAATTTGATTTATATAATTATACAATTTTATTATTAAATTTTTTTAAATTTTTTTTACGATTATTTAAAAAATTAAATTTTAATCGTAATATCATTAGTTTCTTTTATATCTCCAAAATTTTAAAATACTGTTTACTTTTATTTTTGATAATTATCAATTTTTATCAAAAATATTTTTCTTAATTTTATACAAGTTGATTTAATATATTTTAACCAATAAATTGATAAAAATCTATCTAAATTTAAATATATTCGTATTTATTAAATATAAATTAAAAGTTAAAACATATTTATTTTATCTTAGTTTAATGTTTAACTAGATCAAAATTTATACTAAATATTGATAAAATTTAAAATATCAGCACTTTTATTTTAAAATATAATTAAATTGTAAATTTTTATTGTAACATACTGTGCATGAAAACACCTAGTACAACAAACTACAAAGTAAAAAGTGGACTTACACGAATGTTTTTTTATTTTATGTATTCGATTTAAAATGTGAAAAAAACTTAGCAGAGGTCAACGCAAGAAGAAATACCTAGTAGAATCAGTTGTTCCCTATGATCATGTTACTCCGGCTTTGTTGAAAACCAGTATTGATTGAGAGGTTGATTGTTTGTAGATTCTAGAGTAGTTTTTAGTTTTAGTTTTTTCAAAATCTAGTTTTCACCCAATCAAGATTTAAGTAAAATAGATTTCTTTTTTTTAGGGAAACCAGATTTTCAACTCTTTAACCATTTTGTACATAAAAACCAGAATCCACATTTTATGAGTTTTCCCAAGTGCTACGACAGTTTTCATCATTTTGCAATACATTAATTATTTTATATATAAAAAAATCACATCTAATATATACTATTAAAAAGCATGATGGGGATTAAAAATTATAGGAGCATGATATTGGACCGGCCAGGATTGGTTCAGCCGAGTCTGCTTGTCGGAATCTTAATCAGAACTTTGAATCAAATATCCTTCGACCTCTTCGTGTCTGATGGGCGTGACGTTAAAAATCTCATCTATCAGTTGGTACGTTTCTCTCTCTCTTTATCATGTTCTTAATTAGGTATATATATATATATATAATCAAATAAATAAATATAATTTGTTGTACATAGTAAAAATAATTCACAAGTTTCTTAGTTTTAAGAAGAAAAAAAATTGAATCTAGAACGTTATCTGTTATACAATAAATAATAAATTATCCTCAAATAATTAACGCCCTTGTTGAAAATTATAAGTTTGGAACGAAATTGACTGATTTCTCGTTTATAAACTCGAGTCTGAGAAACATTGTACCTACTGGGTGTGGTTCGGAAACACTGTATACGTGTAATTCCTAATGTTTTTTAAAGATTAAAAACAATAAAATTTGGAAACATGTAGAAGATTATACAATTGCATGTGTCACTTATCAAATGTATTTTTAGTGGGAAGATTGGCTGGAGAAATGGAAATTAGTTGGAGAAGGAGGAGAAGGAGAGCTCATGTTGAAGATGATACTTTCAATGAAGCACAATGACCTAACTAGCTTATTCTCTCATCCTAACTTTGTTCGTCTCTCAGAAATCATCAACCGAATCTATCTTATTTCCCAATATTCAAAGGTTAGTAATTTATTTGGTCATATCCCCTATATATTATTTGAGAAGCATTGCAACATTTTTTTGTAGCCACATGTCATCACTAGAATGATTCTTAGAATCCTTAGAGAAATAGGTTGGTTCATCTAAATATATAATAAGCTTTTTATTAAACCACAATAAATACACTATTAAATGTGCTTCGTTATTTTTTTAAATAAAATTACAGAATTGCCTAATGTGGCTAAAGTATATATGACAATTAATGATTTTGAATAATAAAGATTTGATAAAAATCAGTGTGTATTATAATTATATTTATTTAATTTTAAGCTATTAAAATAAATTAAAAAATCATAGTAACTATATAATAAAAATTTAAAAAATTATTTATATATTATATTTTGAATTTTTAAAAACGAGTATAAATTACTAAAACTGTTAAAAGTTTCACATTCAAATGTTGTGATCAATGATTTAAAACTTTTGTTATAACATGATACAAATAATTAAAAAATAATATAAGTTGAAAGTCTCATTTAATAAGTATCAAAAATAAAAGATATATAAATATATGTATCATTTTAAATTAAACTATATGCCATATAAAAATATATAAATATCTTAATTTGAAATTTACTTTGAACATTTTTTTGATAAAAAATTTGAAAAAATATTGACAACTTAATTTTTTAAAATATTATCAATTACATAAACCATTAATCCCACAGTGAAAATTTTGTTATCACTAATTTAGACTTTTTGCTATAACAAATACAAATAATAATAAAAATATGAGCAAAAAGTATCATTTCATAAATATTAATATTAAAATATACCATATATGTTACTATCATTTTAACTTTAATTATATATCATATCAAATAGAAAAAATATTTTTTCAATTTATAAAATTTATTTATATGTTTGCACTAATTTAATTATATAAGTAGTAGATAATGACTTTTTAATTATTCAATATATATTTATTATTTCATAATATGTTATAAGCATATAATATATAAAATAATTTATATATTTAATGTTTATCCCGCGCAAGGCGCGGATCTTATCCTAGTTACTTATTAAACTGCAATTTTGGAAAATAATTCCAATCAAATAATCATGACCGGTCTAACGTTTCTAGGAGTCATCTGCATGATAAAAAACAATTCAGTTCATGTTTTTCCCAATAATCGGTTCTATAATTATCACTAGTTTAAAATCCGTGCCTTGATCATAATGAAAATTTGATATACAAATTACTATACGTATTTTACGTTCTTGAACTATTATGTTATACCAAATAATAAATATATATAATAATTGAGCAACCACAAACTATTATGTATAATTAAATTAGTGCAAACACATAATTCAAAGCAATCACTCTTATTTATTTACAATCATCTTATGGTAATTAAATCTAAACAATCATTTTTTTCTATTTTGTATGGTATATAATTAAATTTAAATATATTAACATATAAATATAGTATATTCTAATATGGCTATTAAAATGAAACTTTCTAATTATATGGTTTTAGACTATTCATATCTTTTTACAACAAAAATTTTAAATCATTAATAACAAAATTCTCAATGTGAGACTTTTAATAATTTTAAAATTTAAAATATTCTTGAAAATTCATTGCAAATTTAAAATAAAAATATTAAATTCTCATTTTTTCCTACTCATATAATTTTATGATAATGTGTATCTTGTTATAATAAAAAAAAATTAAACCACTGATCGTAAATTTTTTGACATGAGATTTTTAATATTTTTAGTAGTTTATAGTCGTTTAAAAAAATTCCAAATATAGCACATATGAAAATTCTAAAATTTTCTTATATGGTTAATTCGATTGTTTAATTTATTTTAGTAATATAAATTAGTTAAACAAAACGATGAAAAATGCACAAATTGTTATCAAATCTCTATTATTAAAATTATTAATTCATAGATATACTCTAATCATATTTGGTAATTTTGTACTTTTTATTTAAAGAAAGAATCAAATAGTAATTGTACATTATTAATAAATTTTATGATTAGCTTAATGATAAGTAGAATATATATTTAGATAAACCAACATATTTTTCTATGAATTTTAAGAATCATTGTAATAAGAACACATGTAATAATTAAAATGTTTAAATATTTTTTAAATAATATAAATGATTGATGTGAAGACCAATAACTTCTTTGCATGTGTTGTGGACCACGCCTGCACATAATCAATTGAAATCGAGTGTTCCATCCGATGTTACCTATTCAAGCACAGTCACTAGATCATACCTCGAATAGAAACCTAAGTGATCAATTATTATCTTAATACAGGCAAGTAGAAACGTTGAGAAGGAGAAAATAAAAATAATGGAGAATGAGATGGAGCAAATGGTTGAGTTAGTACTGTCAGAGATTGACACACTCCGTGATGTCAGCATCACCTTTCTTGATGTAGCAAAGGCTTTTTACTATTATTATTCATGTGGTGATCATCTCCAAAGTCACATCGTCAAAGTCTTATTTCAAAAAGTCTTATAGCCTCATCAATGATGTGTTTTAATTAAGTAATTAATGTATCATAAAAGATTCATAAATCTATGGATGCTTGTATATGGATAGCCTCATCAATGATAGTGTCATCTCCTATCATGGCTGCAGACCTCGCCAATAGAGAAACTATAAGAGCATCATTATCCCTAAAACTCATAAGAGTTTTTTAAATATTTTTCTTGATCTAATTTAAAGAAAAAAATTAAAAAGTGAACCAAACGTGGACTGCCACGTGTCGATGGGGCCTGCGAACAGTTAAAAAACTCATGATTACCGTTTATTCTTTGGTGACTTTTAGAATCGATTATTCACACTTTTGTGGAACCCAAGCCACTAAAAACTTTCTTGTTACATGCGATAAAGGTGGCCTAACACACGTAATCTCACTCACATCTGGCTCCGATCAGATTCCCAAGAGCTCAGAGCAATCACATCAAGACGTCGACCGGTGGAACTCCATGGAGTATTTTCGGACATCGATCTTCTAGTTCATTCCTAGTCTTCTCCGTTCTCCTTTTGTCGTGTTTCTTTTATTTTCAGAAATTTAAATGGACCAGTAGATCTTATTGGTAAAGCATCCTTGCTTCCTGTAATGAACTAAGTCCTATTTAATTTCTAATAGTATTTGGGGTTAAAAAATAATATTTCATTTGTTTTTATTTTTATGTATCTTTAATTAAAGATGCAGGGTATACATGAATGGCCATAATCTAGGGGTGATTTTGCAGAAGAAACATAGGAGTGATGGATATGGGGTTTAGCATAATAAGAGCCAGGGACTCATGTAGATGTCATGTCAAAACGACGTCTCACTTTTCTAGAGATCACTTTGATTTTTTTTCGGTGTGATTTTGTTTGTCGTGACTTGCATGCATGCCTTTGAAAAGTTATTTTGGTGTGGCAGAGAGATAAGCTCCACTTTAAAACACATGATCTTGATGACTAGGTTTTGTACTCTTTTCTTTGGATACCAAACACCCCAGACCCAACTTATTAAGATATTATCATACTATCATACTATCGTATCTATTTAGATTCTCCTTGTATAAACGTATATAGACGACGATGAAATGAAATGATGGTATACTGGTTATTCCCTTTATTTTCATTTATTCAAATACGTGGTTGAATTTTAATCTATATCCAGTCAGGATGAAAGAGGTGATCACTCAGTTATTCTAGAAAATGAAAATATTATCTGCGTGTTTATCTTATTTTCACCATTTTTTTTTATTCTACAAATATGGAAGGAGTAAACTAGAATAACTTAATAGATAAAATATTATTTCCTTTTTATATTTTTTCATTTTCATATTTACTCTATTTTACTCTACCTATGCTACCAATCAAATCCAATGTTTTTGTAGCATTGTTTAATATGAGAGATCGAACAAACAAAAAAAAACATAAATCTAAAATTTTATGAACCATTTGTGATAACTGCTAAATAAAAATTCATATCAAGCGAAATACTTGACATTGCGATAAATATGTTTGGTTTAAACTGAAAATTGTTGGACAGTAAGTTGCATCCTGCTAATTCCTTTTGCAACATTCTCTCAAGTTTTATAGTCTTTCATGTTTCGTGTAACAGGTTGCTCTCTAATGAGATATTCAGCCCGTTCACAGCGAAATCATGTCGCAGGGTAGAGCACCTGTTCTTAAGCTTTCTCTTCTTTTACTCTGTAGGTTTGTTTACTCAAGCTTTTCTTTATTTTGCAACAGTTGGATCAATAACAGGTTCAGGCTTAGTAGACCTTGTGACCACCATCCCAAACTTAACCTCTCTAACGCTCATAGGTTTTGGAGTAGATGATGCAACAGCCCATGTTCTTATCGAGGTATGGCTCCTTCAGTTTTGGTTACCAAAAATGCAAAGCCGGATTTGGGCCAATCCCAATGAAACATTGGCCTTGGCTCCAAAAAATTACAGGAGTTCTTGAGAAATGTTTAGTCTCCAAATTCTCAAATCCGGCCATGCTTAAATGTCTTAGATACTTTTGCAGGGTTCTCATAAACTGAAATACATGAATCTGTCTAGAACATCCCTAACCAAGGGCCACTTTTTGAGGTTCATATTTTGCCTTAAAACAAAACGATTTGTGAAGTCAGAAAATATGTAATGGCTGAAAACAATTCTTTTGATGTTAGGGACTTGGGACAGAGCATCAAAGACAGTCCACTCGAGACTATAATATTGCGAGATTGCACTTCTCTAAAGGAGGTAAAAGATCATCAACCCATAGAAGGTTTTTGGTTGTTTTGCTCCATCTCACACTCGCTTAACCTTTTGACACTTCAGAAAGAAGTTTTGCAGTTTCTGAACTCGCTACTCACAGGAAAATTGAGATTCATACAAAACATTGTAAGTATGCTATAAAAATATTGGCAAATATCTGGCAGATGACAAGTTTGTTTACTCATAATCGCCTGTCTTTCTCCTGCAACAGGACGTTTCAAATACCCATGGCTTAGTTTGTGAGGGTAGCAAAAGATCTGACAAACCAAAGTAACTTTGTTATTTATTTGTATACTTTTCATTTTTATATGTCATTACAATTGTTATTCGTTTGTGTGTGTGTTCTTTTAATAGCTTTCCTCTGGAGAAGCTGAAAGACGAAAGACCAAATGTCAAACTTGTGGCAGAATTTACCTCTTCATTATCATGGTTCCTTTTGTTTGGTTATATAAATAAAACAGAAGTAATTGAATTAACAAATGAATGTGTATTTGTTAAATTCAGCTCAGAAAGACTTTTGCGCGGCATATCTTATGCCAGCAGTGATGATGAGGATGCATGGATTGTGAACGATGATGAGATGGAAGACTTTATTGTGGATCAAGAAGATTTTTGTCATTCATTAGATTAGTTTGTTGTTAATAATTAGCATACAATGGTTAATTGATATTAGCATCAAGTTTTAGACTGCTTACAACCAAACAGTATGGCTTTAAGTAGCAGGAAAACAGCGTCTGTAATTTGCTGTTTCAAGTATGATTTGGTTGTCAAACTATAAATTCGACTACCATATAACTTTAACTAGTTATATCATCTATTTTTTTCATGTGTGATATTTCATTTTGGACCATTATTTAGAAAATTTATTAAATGTATTTTATTAAAACTAATAATACATAGAAATTTTGGACTACTTTCATCACAATATCTTTTGATATTTTCTCATTTTAAATATAAAATATATATTTTCAAAAATCTAAAAAATATGTTTGAAAAGAGTTGAATAATAGTTTAATTTTAAAATTATATGTAAATATTTTCACTATTTCGTAATAGATATTTTAAAAAATATGTTTGAATGTTTTCTAACAAGATCTTAATTTTAAAAAGGTTTGCTTACACCAATGTCTTAAGGTCCTTTTTGATTCTTGTAAGTTTCTTGGGGAAAATTGAAGATTCTCGAACTGGCACAATGTCTTTCATTAAGGTCCTTTTTGATTAGTTTAAGTTCTTTGGAGTTGAAACTGAAAATTATCAAATTGGCACAATGTTCTCTGCTTACAGTTAAGGTCATTTTTTATTCTTTTGAGTTTATTGGGCAAAATTGGTAATTCTCAAAATTGTACAATGCTTACAGTTAATGAGTTAAGGGTCAAAATTGAAAATTCTCAAACTACTATTTGGGTGGGCACAATGTCTCTGCTTAAAGTCCTTTTTGATTCTTTTCAGTTACCTGGGGCAAAATTTAAAAATTTCAAATTACTATTTGGGCAATGGGCACAATGTCTCTCTGATTGCAATTAAGGTCATTTTTTATTCTATTTACTTAGTGGGTTCGTGGAATGATGTTATTTTTTAATCCATTGTCACATGTCTATCTTAAGTTATATATCTCATGTACCATGTATCTTATGCTGCTTGTTTGTTTCAGATGTTTTCGATGCTTGATAAAAAGTCTCTGATGCAAGCTATGGCATGATGCACCATGTTCCACAAGTGTGCCATGCCATGGACCCTTTATGCTACTCTCATATCGAACTTAAAAGACAATAACTTAAAAATATTTATAATAGCGTAGTGGTAACTAATACGCCTAAAATTTATATAAAATTTAAAATTTATTTAACTAATAAAAATATAATGTGCGTATAGTCATAGCTTATAGATTTACATATACAAATAAAGATATCTAGTTATTTAAAAGGTAAAATTGTATAGGAAAAATAATAAATCATATTTTGAATATTGAAAATGTACATAAATCAAATTTTTTTTTGCTATTTAAAAATTATTAGAAAATTAAACTAGATTATTACTATCAAAAGTTCAAAACATACATAGAGTTCTCCTTCAACACTGTCGAGTCAACGGCTTCCTTTCCGGGTCTCTTTCTATCCTCATCTCAACTCTACTTCTGTCTATCCTCCTTTCTCTGTAACAAAACGATGAGCTTATCATGTTGTTGGAATCTCTCTAAGCAAAAATCTGGTGAAGACAAAACTCTTTCAACGTTCAGTCTCATGGATCCTCCGACGAGCCCCGCCGCCCAAAACCCCAGCTCCCTCCACTCCGGTTCGATCATCTCATCTCTCCTTTCGTTTCCCGCTTCCACTCCGTTCTCCATCGCCTGCTCCTTCGACCGAGAGCTCGAGAAAGCTCTCGCCTCTGCTTCCGACGACGCCTCTGTTCAGGATCGTCTCCTAAATCGAACTATCCAGCTCGCGTCGCTTCTTCTGGACTCCACTGAACGATGCTTCCGCAAGAGAGCTTCTGCTCACAACTCCGTTTCCTGGGTCCTCCCTCCCGAACTCACCGTCAAGGTAAATCAAATTTGATTAGATCTTTATGGAAATAGACTAATCAAAGTGAGGATATGTGTTAAGCTTGGATTGCTTTTTTTTTTGTAAAGGTGTTTTCGAAGCTTGATACAAAGTCTTTGATGCAAGCGGCTGCGTGCTGCACCGTGTTCAACAAATGTGCGATGGACCGTTCATCTTACGCCCACATCGACTTGACTACAGCTGATAATGAAGTTGTGTGTACCATGATCCATCGTGCTGGTAAAGAACTCAGGTGAATTCTTTTTCTTTTTTTTGTAACTTCTAGTATACTTATAACTTAGGGCTGAGACTTATTACCCGGATCACAATCCGGATCTAAGATCTGCTCTGAAAATAGGATATTCAAAGTGCCCGGATCCGGATCTAGATAGTAAATTTTTGGATCCGTATATATTGTTTTTTAGGTCGGATATCTGGATCCAAGTACCTGCGGATAGTATAATATCTAGACGGATATCCGAAAGCCACGGATCTGGATATATATTACTGCATTCAATAATGTGGGATTACTCACTCTTTTGGCTTTTGTTATTTGATCTTTTTGGTCTATGTTTATGCTTGTAGATCCATCAAGCTTGGTCATGTTACTCGGCGATATGGACCTGAACCTAATCCTAATCCAATTTGGTTTAATGGACCTTTTCTTTCCTCACTATCCTATAATCATGGTTTTCTTGGGTATGTCATCATCAAAAATTTGTTTTTTTTTTATGTTTAGATAGGAAAGAAGTATTCCAATACAATCTCATCATCATGCCTTGTTATTCGAAGAATCCATTTGTTTATGCCTTTGGAAGATGATAAAATAGAGTCAAATCAAGAGAAAAAATCGACTTGAAATCTTCCCTTCTGTTGAAGTGCTGTCGCTGCCATAAATAGAGAATGGCTTCACTAGTTTCCTGCTCAAGAAAATATTCATTTAATCTTCTAATTTGCTGTCATCTTTTTCTTTTTCTTTTTCTTTTTTCATACAACTAGGAGTCGCTTGACAAGCCTACGGCTTTACAATGTCGGACCGATGCACTACAATTCCTTAAGCAGTGTGTTGTCAGTTTGTTCGAATCTCACTGATCTGAGGATTGTTGGATCGTAAGTTTTCTTAGTGTGACTGCTTATTTACTTTTTGAGTTTTATGGAATTTCTTCATGTTCCCTTTTCATCTTCTGTTCTTTAGGTTGTTTTGCTATTTTTAAATTCTGTTAATTCTTTGTGCGACATGATTGATAGCCCATTTATTCTGTGTTTTATGTGGCAGCAATTCTCCATATATGAATCTATTTATGACCCTGTCAAAAAAATGTCGTCTGATAGAGCACCTGTGCTTAGTGAGCTATCACCCCCTAGGTAAAAGCTTCTCCACTAAATCGCTGTAGAGCTTATTGTTTTTGTTTATCCCAGGTTTTCTCAAGCTTGCCTAATGTGTAACAGGTAATATAGACGCGTCAACAGCTTCACACTTGATAGAGTTGGTGACCAAGTCCCCCAACTTAACTTCTCTAACACTCCTATGTTTTCAACTAACAAATGAAATAGTCCGGAGTCTTGTTGAGGTATATATGGCTTCTATTCGATTTTACTGCTAATTTCTTCTCTCTCTTTTATTGGATTACTATCTATGCTTTTATACAACAAGGATAACACCTGCATGTTACTTCCAGAGTTCTCGAAAACTGAAGTACCTGAATCTGTCCAGATCACCTAAAATCGATGGTCGTTTTTTGAGGTGCAAATACAAAATGTTAAATAGCGCGCAATTTCATCCAAAAGTCGTTATTATCATAATTTCACATAGTACAAAAAATATTGTTGCTGGTAGGGATTTGGGAAATAGCTGCAAAGAGAGTCCACTCGAGACTCTAATAATGCGCAACTGCGTTAAACTAGAGGAGGTAAATGTTTTTGAGTTGTTACATCAGTCTTGCTTGATCGATCTTTACACTCACTGACCTTGATGTTTCAGAAAGAAGTCTTGGAACTCTGCAACTCATTACTCAAAGGAAACTTCAAATTCATTCGTCACATTGTAAGTTTTTCTTATAGAAAATTATATTAGCTTTGTTTGTTCTTAACCGTCGTCTTATTGGTTTGCTCACTCTAATAGGATGTTTCAAGCAATAACGGCTTAGTTTCTGATGATGGCCGGAGATCTTACAAACCAAAGTAACTGACTGATCCTTTCATTGTTAAACATCTTACCAACGGCTCATTGAGTTGTGGTGTGTTGTAGGTTTCCTGTGGAGAAGCTGAAAGAAGAAAGACCAGATGTGACACTTGTTGCGGATTTTCCATTAGAAAGGTCTTCTTCTTCTTCATTGATTACTATCTTAGACTTTTACAGTAATTTGATCAGAGAATACAAATGCAGGTCAGGGAAGCGTTATCATGTCGGGGTTGAAGGGGATGACGGAGAGCTGAGGGAGATAGAGATGATGGAAGCCAAGAACGATGAAGAGGAGAATGATGATGATGACGACTCCTTTGACGATGATGATGATGATGACGTTTAGCTTTGATGATTGGAGGAGTGGTTAATCAATCAATCGTCAATATATCCGGCACGACCGACATATGAATGTTCTCCCAAAGCTCTTTGCAACGTTGCTATGATGATGTTTCTTCCTACATCCAAAGCCCCAATCCTAGTTCCCTTCTTGTTGTTCCGCTATCTTCTCATTCCTCTTTGTTTCCTGAGTGCCCTTCGACTTCTATTAGCTGCTGCTCCTTTGATCGGGCGCTTGGTCAAGCTATCTATCTCATCTGCTTCTTGTAGAAACTCTTGTGCGAACTCTTATTATGAGTTGGTATATGAAGACGTTTTTTGCACTGCATATCTTCAAAACCATCAGCTACTCTTCTCCCAATCATTTCTGAATAAAATTAAAATACCAAATTAACAACCAAAAGAATAGCACAAAACCATCAGATCTCTCAAAATTGTCTGAAAATGTTTTATACTTATCCGCTATATATTAATCAAGGAACATTTAAAAAAATATAACCTCAATTTTGTAATAATTAAAAAAAACTTTTTGTTTATGTGTCAATCAATTAGGTAGTTAATTAGTCATACGTGTCAGCCTCACATTGAAATTGAAAAACGTGTTGGTCTAATTCAATTTTTATATCTTACTAGAAACATTTAATATCAATTATATGATATCATATGATATTAACTAAATTAATGTGGCTATTTATTATATATTATTTTCTTAAATAAAACCTACAAAATTACTTAATGTGATTATGATATATATAGTAATTAATGATTTTAAATAATGAAGATTTGTTAATAATTTTTATGCTTTATATCATTTTTGTTTAATTCTTTACTATTAAAATAAATCACACAATTACATTAATAATATATTAAAAATTTAGATTTTTTCTATATGTTATATTTTGAATTTTTCAAAACGAGTATAAATTACTAAAACTGTTAAAAATCTCATATAAATTTTTGTGATCAATGTTTAAATTTTTTCTATAATAAGATACAATGATAATAAAATCATATAAATAAATAATTTTATTTTAATAGGTGTTTATGTTAATATATATATATATATATATATACACTTCATATTGTTTAAATTTAATTATATACTATATACGATAGATAAGATTGATTGTTTTGATTTATTTATTCTAAAATGATTGCGAATAAACAAGAGCGATCATTTGATTTATATGTGCAAGCCAATTTATTACATAATAGTAATTAATTTCTTAGTTATTTAATATATAATTATTATTTTATGCTGTCAAAAAAAATATTATTATTTTATTATTTTATAATATGCAGAAAATATAAAATAAGTATTTATTTTGCACAAGGCGCAAATCATAACCTAAGTATGTATATCTTTAATAATTTTGAATCTTAAACATTTTCTAAATCTCATGCCAAAATAAAAGAAAGAAATGAGAATAAACTCAAAAATCAATATTTATATCGAGCAATAACCAAAATGACATAAAAAGAAGAAAAATATCGAAAATAGATAGGATTGGCACGTGAACGTAAAATTTTCATAACCATAATTAACTTTTAAATTGCTAAATCATAATATAAAACTAAGGTGACGTTAGTTTCATTGTAACCAAATATTAGCCATGAGTTAGGTTTTTAATTGTTAGACGTTAATATTGGATGCAAAGATTAATCGAAAATCATGGTAATGTTAGCAGCATAAATTTAGCCAATCACAATAAATTTTTGTTTTGCTTTAATTTTGGCTGATACGTCTCTCATAATTATTATATGAAATCTATACATTAAAATAATTGATGTTTATATATAATTGATAAGATGAAATCTATTCACAGTAACGTAATCTAAAAATATAAACGGAGATGTTTATTTTCTAATATTATTGTACCGTGTAATATGTGGATTTGATACATATTTGGAAACTCTTATGTAGCATAAATGGACAGAATATTGGGGAAATTATATGTTTACTATTTTTATGATATCATTTTTCATTTTTATCATAATTTTGTAATGGAATATTTTTTATTTATTATTTTTTTTAAAGCTAGTGGCAAATCTGTGCAATAGAGAATTAAAAGCATGATTAATAGAAATTTTTATGTGTTGACAAAAAAAAAATATAAATTTTTATGTAGGATAAATATAAAAACCTTTAGTTAAAAGCTAAGAAAAAATTTATTATATTCAGCTAAAAACTAGGTCCTAAAAACTCCTCTATTTATACTGGAAGAAGAGAAAACTCTTTCAACTTTAGGCTGCATGGATTCTCCGACGAGCCCCACCCAAAACTCTAGCTCCGTCCACGCCGATTCGATAATCTCATCCCTCCTTTCGTTTCCAGATTCCTCTCCGCTCTCCATTGCCTCTTCCTTCCATCGAGAGCTCGAACAAGCTCTCGCCTCTGCTTCAGATGACGCCTCTGTTCAGGAACGTCTCGTGGATCGAACACTCCAGCTCGTATCTCTTCTTCTAGAATCCACTAAACGGTCCTTCCGCAAGCGAGCTACCGCTCACAACTCCAGTGCCTGGTTCCTCCCTCCCGAACTCACCGTCAAGGTAATCAAACCGACTGAGAGCGTTCAGGAGACGGAGTTTGATGAGATATGTTATTTGAATTAGTTTGAGTGGTTGTTCAGGTGTTTTCGATGGTTGATACAAAGTCTCTAATGCGCGCGGCTGCTTGCTGCACCATGTTCAACACATGTGCTATGGACCGTTTTGCATACGCTCACGTCGACTTGACTACCGCTACTAGCCAAGTTGACAGTAAGGTTGTGTGTAACTTGATCCATAGGGCTGGAAAAGAACTCAGGTAATCTTTAACGTTGTAACTTGTACTACACTCATTTGTTAGTTTTTGTATTTGAATAGGGTTTTTATATTTATGCTTGTAGATCACTCAAGCTTGGCAGTCTTGCTCGCACATATCCGTCTGATTGTAATCCATCTTTGGTTAACGGACCTTTTCTTTCCACACTATCCCGTAATCCTGATTTTATTGGGTATGGCTTGCTTGCTTGCTTGATTATCAGTTTTAAAATTTCATCCTGTTATTTTTATCTGCCCTACGTATGCTGTTAAAATAAACATGTTGAGTATGTGTTGGACCCAGATTTGTACCAAATCTCTCCTCCATATATTAGTTCTATTTGGCATACAAATAGAGTCCATCAACTTTGACCCTCATTACATATGGATGTTTTAGGATCCACAGTATGGTTTCGTTAGATAGGAAATAATATAGCAGGGAAGATATCCCAATACATTCTCATTTAATCTTCTTATTTGGTATTATTATCCTTTTCCATTCAACCAGGAATCGCTTGAAAAGCCTAGGGCTTTACAATATCAGGTCGATGAATTCCTCATTCGAGGTGTTGTCAGTTTGTTCGAATCTCACTGATCTGAGGATTGTTGGATTGTGAGTTGTCTTAGAGTGCCTTGCTTATTTATTTTGGGACACACAGCCCTCTTTTTTTTTTTTTTTTGCCTTATTCTGTGTTTCATGTGACAGGAACAATCCTTATATGCATTTATTTAAGATTCTGACAGAAAAATGTCGGCTGATAGAGTACCTGTTCATAGAGACCTACCAACTCCCAAGTAAAGATTCTCCATTAATCCGGTGTTGAGCTTAATGTTTTGTTTACTCCCAGGCTTTCTCAATGTGTAACAGGTACCATAATAGATACTGTAAAAGGTTCACACTTGATAAAGTTTGTGACCAACTCCCCCAACTTAACTTCTCTCAGGCTCATTCGTTTTCGACTAACCGATGAAGTGGCACGTATTCTTGCTCAGGTATGTCTTCTGCTCGATTTTACTGCTATTTTCTCTCTCTCTTTTATTGGATACCATCTATGATTTTGCAGGGGTGGATCTCAATATTTTTGGGTTCTAAACATTGTTAAGAATTTTTTTTGTAAATTGTTTTAAAAATAATATAGAAAGCTAAAACTATGTAAAAAAGTCAAACAATTTTGGAGGCCAAAACCAATTTTTCATTGGCTTGGCCCAAACCCCGGCTTTAGCTTTTTCAGAACTTCAATAGTATTTTGATGTTCTCGTACACTGGAGTACCTGAATTTGTCTAGATCCCCTACAATCAATGGTCGTTTTCTGAGGTGCTAATGCAAAACTTTTACAGTGCAATTTCCTCCAAATGTCCTTATTGTTAAAATTTTACATAACAAGAAAATATTGTTGGTAGGGATGTAAGAAATAGGTGCAAGGAGAGTCCACTCAAGACTCTAATAGTGCGCAACTGCCTTAAACTGCAAGAGGTACGTAAAAGACTCATAACACGTTTTGAGTTGTTTCATCAGTGTTACTTGATCGATCCTTACATTGATGTTTCAGAAAGAAGTGTTGGAACTCTGTAACTCACTAATCAAAGGAAACTTCAAATCCATTCGGCACATTGTAAGTCTTTTTATAGAATCAGTGCCCCCCAAAAAAGTATAAGCTTTGTTTACTCTAATCTTCGTCTTCTTGGTTTATTCTAATAGGATGTTTCAAATAAGAGAGGCTTAGTTTCTGATGATGGCAAGAGATCTTACAAACCAAAGTAACTGAGGGACCCTTCATTGTTTACATCTTAGCAACTGCTCACTGAGTTGTATTCCAAAATTTTTTTTGTGTGTTGTAGGTTTCCTCTTCAGAAGCTGAAAGAAGAAAGATCAGATGTCACCCTTGTGGCAGAGTTTCCATCACTATGGTTCTTCTCCATCTATTTACTATCATCTTAAAAAGGTTTGATTAAAGGAATCAGAGAAATGAAAATGAGGGTGTTTGTGTCTTGTAAAATGCAGGTCAGTGAAGGATTGTCCTGTTTGCCATGAAGAAGATGACGAAGAGCTGAGGGAGATAGAGATGATGGAAGATGATGCCTCATCCTCGGATGCCTCATCCTCGGACGACGAATCCTCGGATGCCTCATCCTCGGACGACGAATCCTCGGATGCCTCATCCTCGGACGACGAATCCTCAGAAGATGACTTAGGATGATGATACACAAACCAAGAGGACTTGGGACTTGGGAGAGAATCATGACGTTTATCTTTGATGTTTTGTCTGAAGATGTTTTAATTTTTTTTTTTTTTTGAACGAGTAGTAATTTAAGTCATGTGCTACAAACAAGCTTATGTCAGATTCGGAGAGACTTTCCCATAGGCCTGGACCGTTCGGTATTAGTCCGGATAATTCAGATTTTCGGATTTTCGGTGTTATGATTAGAAGTACCATTCGGGTTTTACTAATTACGGATTGGTTTCGATTCGGTTCCTTCCGGGTTCGGTTCGGATTGGATGTAACCAATGTTTAAAATCGTCCAAAACTATTTTTTTTTAAACCTTAAAATTGACAAAAAAATTTCAAAATATATAAATTGTTTACAAATCTAATTAAAAATTAGTTAAACTATCTAAATTAACTAAAAAATATTCAAAATAACAATTAAAACAAACTAGAAAATATTTTGAATATCCTAAAATATCTAAATCATCTTAAATATATAAAAACATTAATATATTTAACTAATTTCGGATATCTTCGGATCCTACTTCGGATGTCGGTTCGGATGTCGGTTCGGTTCGGATTATAACCAAACACCAAAGTACTAATCTCATAAGTCTCGTTCAGATATTTTTATATAACAGTTTGGATTTGGTTTTGGTTTTTTCGGTTCGGGTCTAGATAAGTACTTTGGGTTGAGTTAAAAATGGTCAGGCCTACTTTTTCACCTGAAGGTGAGAAGGATAGAGGGCTCGGTTGACTCTAATCAAAAATTCGTGGTGCTCTGTAAACAAAGAAACAAACTGTTCGATAGTCTTATTGGGCCTATTAATGCGTCCAGAAAAGAAAAGCCCATATCTCGTCCGATTGTTGTTGGCGGCTAAGATTCTAGGAAGGGGGTAGCAGTGTAAATAAACGGAAATCGAGGTGGTGTTTTGATCTCAAACTAGATAAAGATAAGGGTAATACCGTAAATAAACTGAAAGCGAGAGATGCGGGCACGTGAGACGAATTTCTGACTCTCCAATCGACCTTATCCACCTTGCGAGACATCAGATCCAAGCGCCACGTCAGACTAAGATCAACGGACGAGATCTTCCTGGTCGCCTTTAAAGTCATTACTCTCTGCAACGTTTGTGAGAAGAAAGAAACATTACTTGCGACCAAAAATTACAGATTCTTGAAACTATTAGTGTTGATACTTGATAGATACCATGGGCTTACTAGATCATCTCTGGGATGATACCGTCGCTGGTCCTAGGCCAGAGAACGGCCTTGGCAAGCTTCGGAGACACCATACCTTCAGTTTCCGGCCTAGCTCCGGTAATGGTACGCCGTGTTTTTGCTATCTTGAACCGGTGGCTTATCATTTTTGTAACTGAAAATATAAAAATAAATAAATCTATAAACGTGAAGAAAAAAAATAGTATCAATGGCCTGATCTTCGATCTGGTGTTCTTAGATCAATCGGACGGTGGAAGCGTGAGATCGTACGGTGAAGAATCACCGGAGGAGGCCGTGAAAGTGACACGTAGCATCATGATAATAAAACCACCGGGATACCAAGGCGGTTCAGCTCCGGTTTCACCAGCCGGTTCAACTCCGCCAGTATCTCCTTTCTCTGGTGAGTTTTATTATATTAGTTACCATTTTGTTTTGTTCAAAAAAAAAAAGTTACCATTTTGTTTCCAGCAGTAACTATTTGGTTAGGTGAAATAGAAAGTGTACTGTACACTCACTGATTACGTTAAGGGTAATTTCGTCTATACGTTAAAAAAAACTTTGACAGGATTAACATGTTGACACTGTGACTTATGTGATGCATGCAGCATGATCCTTGATAAGATGAGATGTGACACAGTGAACTCCATCTATGATATCACTGATTATTATTGCCCCTTGATTGATATATTTGTTAGGTGAGCGTCTAGTCAAATGTTGTGATATGCTTAAAAGACTTGGTCATAGATTAGGACCGTATTCAAAACATGTTATGGTTTACTAACGAACTTGGAACCTTTGGGATGGTTAACGGAGCAAACGCAGGAGGAAAGGAACCCTTTCGGTTTAGGAGAAGGTCGACGTCGGACGCGTTCGATAAGGGAGCAGGATCAGAGAATGGACCAAGGAACTCTCCTCCTACTTACGGCCTGTGATCTATAACTCAAATCTCAATAGGGAGAGAGAAAAGAAGAAGAGTAGCCCCCAAAACGCTTTCGATCAAGTGGTCCTTGCATGCAGAGTTCGTGTTGCTTCCGTTTGTAGGCCAAAGAGGTTCTCTCTTTTGTGTGCGTGTATGAGTTTGTTTTGTGTGTTTGTGGTTACGTCTATGTTTTTGTTTTTGTATGTCATCTCGTTTTGGGAATGCTTCTACGTGTCTGTACATATTTTGCTGCAATGATAATAAAAATGTGTAGATGCTTAACATCACTTCTTTTTGGACACCACAGTCTCTTTGGAGGCCATATTGAGAGTGACTGCAAAGACACTTTACTCTTTTCTTGAATTGATAAATTATCTCCAATCCAAATTGTCAAAGCCTAGCTTGAAAAAAAGAGGAAATTGACAAATGGCCAATTGTGTTTAGTTGAGGAAGCTTGCAGGGATTATGATGTGGATAATGTAATAGATATGAGATCATTTATTTTGAACCATACAATATTCTTTAACAACATTGAGTTTAGTCCGGCTACCACAGCACAGAGAAAAGCATGATAAAGCACCTTCTTCCTTGACACTTTACCTATCTTTTGTGAGTCAATGCCTAGTATGCTGTAATTGGATTAGACACAACTGTCCTAGTAGCATCAATCATCAAATAAATCCAGTTTCTTCCGAACCAAGGCATACATAGATCACTGAATTAGTTGCTGATGTGATTAAGGATTGTTCCAACTTAGAAGTGGATTTTTACTTTTATGAACAAATTGTATAAATATTTCAGTCCTTGGAAGATTTTTCAAACCAGAGATAGATATCACATATGAAGTCACACTTTGTTTTGTAATTACCGCTTTGTTTCTGTTAATGATTTGGTTAGGTGAAATAGTAGTACACTCACTTATTTCGTTTAGGGGTAGTTTCGTCCATTTGTTAAAAATAACACTGATAGGATAACATTTAAGGTTTTGACAATTCACAGAGTGTGACTTTCTTATGTGATGCATGCAGCATGCTGCTTGGTAAGATGAGATATGATATCATTGATTATTAGTGTTCCTTGATGCATGCACCTTGTTAAATGTTGTCATAATATAACATATTGTTTTCGACTTTTCGTGGCTCATGTCCCCTTGAAAGACTTGTTGTGATCTTATTTATAGTTTTAGAGATATATGGTTGGAAGGAATCATATGTTATGGTTGTGAAGTGAATGTATGAGGTTATTTTACTAACGAACGTGGAACCTTTGGGAATATTAACGGAGCAAACGCAGGAGGAAAGGAACCTTTTCGATTTAGGAGAAAGTCGACGTCGGACGCGTTCGATAAGGGAGCAGGATCAGAGAATGGACGAAGGAACTCTCCTCCTACTTACGGCCTGTGATCTAACTCAAATCTCAAAAGAGAGAGAGAGAAGAAACAGAGTAGCCCCCAAAACGCTTTCGTTTTGACGACACATCAAAGTGGTCCTTTCCTTGCATGCAGAGTGCGCGTGTATGAGTTTGTTTTGTGTGTATTGTGAATACGTCTCTGTTTTTACTCTTTTGTTTTTGTATGTCATCTCGTTTCTACGTGTCTGTACATTTTTTGCTGCTATGATGATAATAAAAATACATAGATGCTTAATATCAGTTCTTTTTATCCGTTGATCCAGTACACTCTTCAGTGTTCTTTGTGTGGACATAACAGTCCCTTCGGAGGCAATGTTCATTTTCTAAAAGAAAAAAATTATAATACTAAATACTAAAATAAATTTCCACAATGAATGCAGAAAAACACTTTAAACTTTTCCTGAATTGACACATTATCCCCAATCTAAAATTTTAAAAACCTAAATTGGAAAAAGAAGAAATTGACAAATGGCCAAGTGTGTTTAGTTGAGGAAGCTTGCAAGGCCTATGATGTGGATAGTGTAATATATATAGAGATATATGAGATAACTCTATGATGTGGATAGTGTAATATATATAGAGATATATGAGATAACTTATTTTGAACCATACAATATTCTTTGGCAAAATTAAGTTTAGTCTGACCATTGCATAGGTGAAGCATCCTTCTTTACAACTTAAATTAAAGGACCTTCTTCCTTAACACCTTACTATCTTTTTGTGAGGCAAAGCTAATAGTTTGAGGTTAAGGTGTTGAATAACTTAGTAAGCTGTAAATGGATTAGACTCACCTGTCCTATAATAGCAGTAATCATTAAATAAATTCAGTTTCTTCCGGTCCAAGACATAGATTTGCTGATAAGATTAAGTATTGTTCCAACTTATAAATGGGTGTGTACTTTTATGAATAAATTGTATCAGTATTTCCAGTCAGTGGAAAAATTTATGAAGTCACAAGAGAAAGAAAGAAAAAACAGTAACGCCAATCGTTAGACAAACAAACATTGGAATATAAACCTATTCGAGGGAGAAGTAGGCCTTCCATGTCATCAGTTACCCCATCTTCATCGACAAACCTAATTTTCTTACACTTGAAGCCTTCCATGTTATTAATATCATATCATATGATTGTGTATTTGTGTGCTACTGTAATGTGATGTTCATATGATTGTATGTGCGCTAGTGAGTTTGTTGACGAAAGGAGAAGCCTTTCTTACTCTGAGCTATGGGCAGGACCTACTTATTCCAACTCTCCTCCACCTACTTCTGTGCCCATTCCTAAGTTCTCTCTCCAGCAAAGGAGGACGGTTTCTTTAACCTTTCCATCTCCTGACTCTGCTGTTGATGTTCTTGAAGTTGCTAAGTCTGCTCCTGTTTCTCCAACCTCATCTTGTGACGACGACAACCCGTTCCACAGTACTGTCTCTGCTACTATGACACTGCGCCGCATGCTTAACCTTGAGACTGCTGACGAATGAAGATCAGGAGGGTTTAGGGGAACATGGATTAGTTTTAGTTTTCTGCACATAGTAATAACTAATAAGGTGTAAGTCACCAAGCTAGTTTAAAGAACACAGAGGCAGTCTTGACACAGAGCTGGTCATCATCAGCTATTGTGAGCATAAACATTCAGGAAACAGATTGAAACTGCATAAGGGAGAAGACTTGGTTCTTGGTTAGCATTTAGCAGCATAAAGGATGGCTGGTGATGCTTTGAGTATTAGCATTTGTTCTTTGTCCTTTGTATAGTTTATCTTTAGAGCTGTCTTTTTTTCTTCCTTTGGCTTCTTTACTTAAGTGGGTTAGATAGAAGCTAGGTTTATGTGTCTACGCTCGAACGCCTCTTGGGATCTTTGTCTTCTTACCTTTTCTATCTCTTCCCTTGTCCATATTTTTTTCTATTAATCTTTTCTCTTCCGTCTAGTTCATTTTGTTCAAGCCTTAGAGATGTAAATCTTACACTTCAGCTCTTTTCCTGATTTTTTTTTTTTTTGTAAAGGAAGAAGGGAATAGGAAGTTCTAGTAACACTGATGAGTTTCATCCATCTTGATACCTGAAACACACGAAGTTTCCTTGGAGTTTCTTGATCCTGCTTAATCTGCTCACCAGGTAAATTTTACAGCAAAATCTCCCAACTAATGAATCTGGATATGTAGCTTTATACAAGTTTATGACTTTGTAACAGGGACCTATAGAAGCTGCTACTCTGCTCTGCTTTTGATGCTTTATTATGGTTTCTTTGTCTCCTACTATCTCTGGTTGTGTTTGTTACGCAGTGATAACTATTTTCTGCAGTTCAAAAAGAAAAAAAAAACTATTTTCTGTGTTTGGAACTGTTGTGTGAAGCTTTTCACAAACGTATGTTTCTTCTTGTCTTTTAGTAGTTTGTGACAGTAGTAGATGTTTTGAGTTTTAATGTTGAAGAAAATGTATCCCTTATTCCCTATAATTATTATCATTCTGTATATTTTGAACTTTTATTTATTTTTGTAGTGAGATTTGGCGACTGTACTTGTAGATTAGAGGCTGTTTTGGGTGTAAAACCATATCTGAAAGATTGAAGCTCAAATGGGCGTATGTAGAGTTAATACAACCAAGTGACCAACATATGAATTGATAAAGCATTTTACACAACTAAAAAATCAAACTATTAGTTAAAATTTGTCGTTCGTTTTAGGATTTATCCAATTTTCAATTATTAAAGATTACAAACGGACACAATGAATTTCCTGAGAAGTATCTATCTCTCCTAATCATGTACTCTCTTAGTTCCAAAAGATGTATGTTTTTTTCTATATGGATTTACCTTTTTAATTTCAAATATATCCACGTCTAACTAATGGAAGATGTCGATGGTTTCATCATAATTCGATGGTGAACCATTCGATTAATATTTTGCCATAAAGGGTTGGTATTTGCCGACACTACAAGAATTTTAAATTTGGATATAATTTATCTATATAAGAGAAGAGGATCTTTTTTCTCTCCCAGACGCTCTTTGCGAGATAGGTCCTTAGTCAGCGGTCCCACGGATACTCCTTCCTGTTATCCCTCGGTCCTTTGTCTCTGATTGGTGCAGACTTCTTATCACCTCTCTGCCAATTCAAATTATTCCCTCTTTGGGAATTATCTAGCAGTCCAAAGACAGCTCTTGGAGAACTCTCACCGGGTTCCGCCTGCGACTCCGGTCGACGGGCCCGCCGACCACCGCTGAACTCGTTCCCACCGACGATAGAAACTTTAATGGAGTTCCCCTGTCTCTCACGCTGGTCTCGCTACAACCCCTCCATTGTCTCGAGAAACTCACAGAGGATTCTCTGTAGTTCCTAATCGAATCTCTGAACGTCGAACTGGGGATTCCTGGTACTGACATCTTACGTCTTCTCTTTAAGACAGCTGAATCGCTCTATTTCATTTACCTTCTCGAAGCAGAACAAGCAAATCTCCTTTTCATTTTACTCCTCATAACCTCTCGGCGTTGGGGGAATCCCTGTGGCCTGTAGACGCTATTTCACTCACAAGTAACTGGCAGCTGTCAGTAAATCGTTCTCACTTGCGAGAATCATGGCTCATCGAAGAATTTCGTCGGCTGAAAAGGGGAAAGGAATTGATCTGAGCTCTCAGCAACCTCCCCGGTTGGCCCGTGTCAAAGCTCCCTTACCAGACAACTCAGAACTGCTGCGAAAGCATTCTCTAACGCTTATTGGGAGAGTCACTAATAAATCCATCCAAAAAGTGTGGTCTCTTATACCATTTTTCACAGAGCACTGGAAGACTGAATTCAAGCCAATAGGAGCTGACTTGGGTAATGGCCTCTTCCAATTTCAGTTTGAATTGGAATCAGACTTGCTCGCTGTTCTAGATCAAAGGCCATACCACTATGCGCGATGGATGGTAATCCTCCAGCGATGGGAGCCCACTGTCTCCCCAAACTTCCCGTCTCTGATTCCTTTTTGGGTCAAAGTGCAAGGACTCCCGGTTCACCTGTGGACAGAGCCCATCATCAGGGTCATTGGAGAAGACATTGGCCTCTATGAAAAAGCCGATATAACCCCCCTATCAGCGAGGATGAGGGTTCACATTGATGGTTTGCTACCTCTAATCAAAACATCTGTGGTCGATTTTCCGAATGGTGATTCGGTTACTACCACACTACTCTACGAACGTCTGGATAAGCATTGCTCTAAATGCCTCAGACTCGACCACGAGCTTAAAGAATGCCTGGTGGCTAGAGCGGAGAAAAAGGCTTTACAATCAGCCCAAGGGGAAGGAAGTGGTAAAGACATGACTCTTGCGAATCAGAGTGCTATTCCTACAAGAGGAATCTCTGCTTCCTCTGCTCATAATGATCCGAATGCCAAAGGAAAAAGCCACCAGAGCACCCCCCCTTACCACTTCTCTGCTTCTAACAATGGTGATGAAAAATCTAGACTTGCCTCGAAAGGTAGACGTGATAAACCAGAGCACAGAGTTTACAAATCCAACCCAAAAGATTGGGAGAATAGATCTAATCAGCGACGTACCTATAGAAATGACGATCGATCGCGAAGCTATCGGGAACATCCTCCTCTGTCTTTCCGGGGAAACGCCCACCAGAGGCACCCTCCGGCTCCCCCGAGCAGAAGCTATTATCGAGAGATTCCTAAGGAACGATCAGGAACCGGAGAAGCCACTTCAGCCTCACCAAAACAGATTAATGGGTCATCCGAAAGGGGGATTCCCCGGGCTAGGGACCCAACTCACTTCTCTGAGAAGATATTGGAAGAGGCTAGAGGCGAGGCAAAACATGCTCTTCTGCAGTATACTAAGTGTACCGACCCCTCAGAAAGAGAAGTCAGAATTGAAAGAGCAAAGCAAGCAGAGGAACGTGGACAACTAGAAGAAACGGCCTTACGTATTGCTCTTCGTACTTCTAGAACTAACCTGGATGCTCAACACTCTGAATCTCGTTCCCACGAACGTCGATCATCCAGTAAGAGGATAGGACCAGCCTCTCAAATAATAGCTGCCAATGCTGAGGAGAACACAAATGATCAAAACTCAGAAAGTCGAGACAGACTACCGGCAACTCTAAGACTCGGCCCTCCTCCAAATGAAAGTGAGAGATATGAAGATCAGAGTCTTCTGTCTCTGGACCACAGTGCTGACCGCATTCCAGCAACTCAACGCCTGGGACCTATCTCTTCAGCCGAGGCGATAGATGATGAAACTGACCTTCCTCACCTATCCGCAGCTAAACGCAAACCGGGTCGTCCCCCGGGGAAAAAGACAAGACATGAAAAATCTAAAGGTCCGGTGGCTGCTGTTCCGCCAAGGCGAACTACCTCCCGCTCAAAACCGTCCCCTATTCGCAGAAAGGATATGTCAACAAACGCGGGAACATCAAAAGGAAAAAAGATTGGTAAATCAAAGAAGGGTGAAACATCTCGAGCTGCTCAGCGCCCGACTGGTAGCACAGCTTCAGATCACGCCCCAATCATCAACCTCGTTCCACGCTCTACCAGACGAAGGATGGATTTTCGGACTCCGTCCCTCCCCGCTCCTTAGCGATGGCGAGCTGGAACTGTCAAGGGTTGGGGAATCCCCGGACAGTTCGACGCCTAGGAGAGATATCAAAGAAATATGATCCTGATATTATCTTCATTATGGAATCCAAAAATCCCAATGAAGTGGTGCTTAAGAAACTAGAGCATCTGAGATTGAAGTATGATTGTCATCACTTGGTACCACCAACAGGCCATGGCGCTGGTGGTCTTGGACTATTCTGGAAACAAGAAGTTGATGTACAAATCTTGGAGGCGAATGCCCATGTAATTGACACGATTGTGTCCTTTGAAGGAAAAACCTTTTTCTCTTCTTTTGTGCATGCTAGTACTGATCGTAACACGCGAAATGCCCTTTGGGACAATCTGCTAATTAATGCAACAGATCGGGATGAGCCTTGGTTTGTCACTGGAGACTTTAATGACTTAATAAGCAGGGAAGAGAAAGATGGGGGACCAGAGCGGGCAGAGGGCTCCTTCTCTGACCTCCGTACTTTCTTCTCGGAAGGTGATCTCTTTGACCTCCAACATTCGGGGGACTTCTTGTCCTGGCGAGGGAAACGAGGTGATCATCTCGTGAGATGTAGGCTGGACAGAGCAGTGTCGAACACGCAATGGGCTGAATGCTTCCCAACAGCGAGATGTGAATATCTTGGCTTCGAAAGTTCTGACCATAAGCCTCTGATTTCTATATTTGATCAAGGGAGGAGACGACGAAGAGGAATCTTCCGATATGATAGAAGACTGTGTAAAAATGACGAGGCAAAGCGCATCATATCTGAGTCCTGGCGTGGGAACCCAACGGCCACGGTCTCCTCGAAACTCAGCTCAGCTCGTTCTGCTATTTCAGAGTGGAATAAATCACAGCAGCGCAATAGTCAGCAAGTGATAGAACAAAAGAAATGGGAGCTAAATGAGGCCCTTTCAAGCTCTGTGAATGATACAGCTCTCATTCAAAACATCTCTGAGACACTCAACGCAGCTTACCTTGCGGAAGAAGAATACTGGAAACAACGGAGTCGCCTCCTATGGCTTAAGTTGGGGGACAGGAATACTGGCTATTTTCATGCGATAACAAAGTCAAGAAAACGAGCTAACGGATTCTCGGTGATAGAGAAGGATGATGGCCAAACGGTGCATAAAGAGGATGAGATTGTCTCGGTCATAGGTGACTACTTCCAAAACTTGTTCACCTCACTCCCGGGAGATAGAGAGGAAACTGTTCGGAGGGCTCTCCACCCAATTGTTTCAGATGCTGAGAATCAAATACTTATTGCGATACCATCAGCAGCTGAAATAAGGGAAGCAGCTTTCTCTATTCATGCGGACAAGGCACCGGGACCCGATGGATTCTCGGCGGGATTCTTCCACACACATTGGACGGACGTAGGTCCTGATATTGTCCGCGAGGTGCAAGAATTTTTCCGTGGCGCCCCCCTCCCGAGTGGAATTAATGACACTCATATCCGGCTGATCCCGAAGATCTCCCAGCCTCAAAAAGTCTCCGACTACAGACCAATAGCACTTTGTAATGTCTACTACAAGATCTATTCTAAGATCCTTACCCGACGCTTCCAACCAATGATGGAGAAGCTGATCTCGGAGAATCAATCGGCTTTCGTCCCTGGCCGAGCGATCGGAGACAATGTGCTTATCACTCATGAGGTACTCCACTACCTTAAGACGTCCAAAGCGGCACAGAGATGTGCTATGGCGGTCAAGACTGATATGAGTAAGGCCTACGACCGCCTCGAATGGGAGTTCATCTCGCTGGTGCTAACCCGCCTGGGCTTCCATCAGAACTTGGTCCGATGCATAATGCATTGTATCACATCTGTATCATACTCCTTCCTCATTAACGGCTTGCCTAGAGGGAAGGTAGTACCGAGCAGAGGTATCCGTCAAGGAGACCCTCTCTCCCCCTACATATTTATTATGTGTAGCGAGGTGCTCTCGGGATTATGTAACAGAGCGCAAGAAGAAGGTCTCCTCCAAGGCCTTCAAGTAGCACGAGGATGCCCTCGGATTACTCATCTCTTCTTTGCGGACGATACAATGTTCTTCCTCCAAGCCAACAAGGAGAATTGTGCATCCCTCAAAACCATCCTCAGCCAGTACGAACAGGCATCAGGGCAATCGATCAGCAAAGAAAAATCCGCTATCACTTTCTCAAGGAAAGCTCCAGCTTCGCTAAAAGAAATGGTCAAGAGCGCATTACTAATTGAAAAGGAAGGAGGTGTAGGAAAATACTTGGGTCTTCCTGAGCATTTTGGGCGCAAGAAAAAAGATCTCTTCTCCTCATTGGTTGATAAGATAAAGCAGAAAGCGAGAGGTCGATCGAACAAGTACCTGTCTGCGGCGGGGAAGCTAGTGCTCCTGCAGAGTGTTCTCTCTGCCATGCCCTCCTACCCTATGTCCTGTTTTAGTCTACCGGTATCTCTGTGCAAACGGATTCAATCCGCAGTAACCCGATACTGGTGGGATAGCAACGAAGACAACAAGAAGATGGCTTGGATCTCATGGGAGAGCATGGCCAAACCAAAAGCTACGGGTGGGCTGGGACTACGAGATTTCCAGAACTTCAATGTCTCCTTACTAGCGAAAATTGGATGGAGACTCCTACAAAACCCAACGTGTCTACTTGGAAAAGTTTTATTTGGGAAATATTGCTTAGACAGTGGTCTTCTTGATGTCTCAGTATCATCGACATGCTCTCATGGGTGGCGCTCAGTACTACTTGGAAGGGATCTTCTGGTGCAAAATCTTGGCTGGATTATTGGAGACGGCGCCTCGGTTAATATTTGGACGAGCCCCTGGTTAAGTTTGGATGGTCAACTACTTCCTATGGGCCCTCCCAATGAAGCACAACTGGAGCTCAAGGTGTCGGATCTTATCATTCCGGAAACAAAAGAATGGGATGTCCAAAAAATCAGACGTAACATACCTGATTATGAAGAGAGAATTCTCGCAATTCATCCAAGCCTAACGGGAGCTCCTGACAAACTCATCTGGTTGGGCACAAGATCAGGAGAATATTCAACAAAATCCGGTTACTTCACGGCTGTTACAAGCGAAGATGACAGACTGAACCTACAAGACGATCAACAATTCAAATGGAAAACTAGAGTCTGGAATATCTCCTGCGCACCGAAAGTAAAGCTTTTCTCTTGGAAAGCAATTCGAGGAGCTCTCCCTGTTGGGGAACGACTAATGGAGAGACACGTACCTGTGGATCATCGATGCAAGAGATGTGGCTGCTCGGAATCTATTCTTCACCTCTTCTTCCAATGTCCGTATGCACAAAGGGTATGGCAGCTCGCCCCGTTCACTACGGCATTGGATGTGAGCAGAATAATAGATTTGATGGCTAGCTGGGAGACCTTATGCTCACTTAACTGTCTCCCTCCCGCTGGTATCACTTCGGGGTCTCTTTTCCCATGGGTCCTCTGGTCGATATGGAAAGCTCGAAACAAATTTGTATTTGAAGGACACGCTGCGCCTCCTGAGGACACTCTCTCGTCGGCCATAGCCTTAGCTCGGGAATGGAGTCAGGACGTGAAGAAAGAGAGCCCAAATGCTCTTAGATCGCCTCCTCAACAACACCCATCCCCGCCTGGAACGGTTGTTGTTCGGTCTGATGCAGCCTGGTCCTCTGTTTCGATGAAAGCAGGTCTTGGGTGGGTTATTCTCGATGAAGCAGAGACTCGCTCCTTCCAGTCTTCAGCGAGCTCGGTCCTTTCCCCACTAGCAGCAGAGGGGTTGGCTCTTCGCGAGGCAGTGAAACAATGCAGAGGAGAGGGACGGAATCGGACCTCCTTCGAGCTGGACTCAGCTCAGCTAGTGAAAGCTCTCAACTCTGGACCCCTTTCCAAGGAGCTCTATTGCATTATCGCTGATGTTAACTACTTTATCTCAGCTTTTGATTTTGTTGCCTTTGTTTGGATACCTCGGGAGAGGAATTCCATGGCAGATTGTCTTGCCAAAAATGCATTGAATGTATCAGAACAAGAGGTTGGTGGTGCCTTAATAGCTCCCAACTAACTACTTTGGATTAAGTTAATGAAATGTGTTTCAAAAAAAAAAGGATATAATTTATCTTGTTTGAGAGTTTGCTATTAGTCAAACACTCAAATCATACTATTTATTACGGTATTATACTAAATCTAGAAAGTATACAATAAAATCTGGAAATTGATAAACAAGAAACAGAAGATTAAGGTACACTAAAAGCTAAATTGGAAAATTAAAGGACTACCAAAACTAATTGTTATTGTTTAGTGTGGAGATCTCTTGAAAAAAGAACAGAGGCCATAGTGCTGGTTACTGTTGAGTGTTGAGATCTTCACCAAAAGAGAAAAAGGATATGAGAAAAAAAAGAAAAACTTTCCCTTGTACCAATGAAACAAAACAGCTCTGAGTACTGAAAAAGCGTGAATTTGGAAATCTATTTCCCACTCCCTTTCACTTCGATCTCCTTAAGCTCAAACTTGAAATAATCCTCCCACTCTCTCTCTCTCTCTCTAGGCCTTCCTCTTTCGCCATTTCGAAATTGCAGAAACTCGCGCAACTCCGGGGGGTTCTCTTACTCAACTCTCTTCTCTCGTCTCACTGGTTAAAGACTCTCACTTTCTCATGCCCTAGCCTTCCTAGATTTGTGGGTTTCTCTTTGACTTTTCTGGGTTTGCTTCAGTTCTCCTGGAGGGAGCCACTAAGATTCTGCTGCAAGATTAGGGTTTTCTCGAGAAAGCTGTAATCTTTGTGCTCTACACTTAAATGGGTATCTGTTCTATGGCGATTTCGATTGAGTTTTGTGCTTTAGAAATGATTTAGCTTTAGGTGGTGGAAGATCTTGTAATTCAAAGTTTAGATTTTTTTTAGCTTTAGGCTGTGTACTGTGAAATAGAGAAGAAAGGCTGTAGTGTATTGATTATCCTCTGGCTATCCTGGAGATCTGGGATTTGTTTCATCTCTTATGTCAGATGAGGACTTTTTACCCATCTGATTCTTGTAGTAAAGAATCACATCTCAATTCCTTGAATCCACAGTCATGGCTTCAAGTTGAGAGAGGGAAGCTATCTTCCTCTGCTTCTTCATCTGCGTAAGTTTCTCTCTCTTTCCTCCTGCTTCCATTTGGTTATCTTAAAGCTGTGGAGTTAACCTTTTGCTTTCTTTTTGTAGTCCACTGTGCAGAGAATCCTTCATCAAAGTCCCTGAGCCACAGATACTGCCTCACTATAAGCCTCTTGACTATGTAGAAGTTCTTGCTCAGATTCATGAAGAACTTGAGTCTTGCTCTTTGCAGGACAGATCGAGTCTCTATCTGTTGCAGTATCAAGTCTTTAGAGGTCTTGGAGAGACCAAACTCGGACAGAGAAGCCTTAGATCAGCTTGGCAAGAAGCTACAACTGTCCACGAGAAAGTTGTGTTTGGGTCTTGGCTAAGGTACGAGAAACAAGGAGAGGAAGTCATCGCCGAGTTGCTTTCTTCTTGCGGTAAGTATTCTGAAGAGTTTGTGCCGCTGGATATCGCATCTTATCTCCCGGTTACTTCCCCTGAGGCAGCATCCGTGAAGGTGAAGCGATCTATTTCAAGAAACGTTGTGTTTAAGATAGAACAAGAGAGAATAGCTTGTGACAGAAGGAAGATTGCTAGCCTTTCAGCTCCTTTCCACGCCATGCTCTATGGGAGCTTCACGGAGTCGCTTCTCGACGAGATAGACATGTCAGAGAACCATGTATCCCCCTCCGCTATGCGTGTTGTAAGAGACTTCAGCGTTGCTAATGTTCTAATCGGAGTCTCCAAGAATCTTTTAATAGAAGTTTTGGTCTTTGCTAACAAGTTCTGCTGCGAGAGACTCAAAGACGCTTGCGACAGAGAGCTAGCTTCTCTGGTCTCCTCCATGGAATGTGCCGTTGAGCTAATGGACTTTGCGTTAGAAGAGAGCTCCCCGATCTTAGCTGCGTCGTGTCTGCAAGTGTTCCTTTACGAGTTGCCTGAAAGTTTAACTGATGAGCGTGTTGTGGAGGCGTTGACTCGTGTCAACAGATCTCATGTCTCAACCATGGCAGGGAAAGCTTCATTCTCTTTATACTCTTGTCTAACCGAAGTCTCAATGCGTTTAGATCCTCGTTCCGACAGAACATTGTCTTTCTTGGAGAAAGTGGTTGACTTTGCGGAGAGTGATCGGCAGAGAGTGTTGGGGTTTCATCGTTTAGGTTGCACAAGGCTGTTGAGGAAAGAGTACCGTGAAGCAGAAGAAGCATTCGAAACCGCGTTTAATCTAGGCCATGTGTATTCAGCAACTGGATTAGCGAGAATAGGTTACATCCAAGGCCATAAGCTTTGGGGCTACGAGAAGCTAACCTCTGTGATCTCCTCCGTTTCGCCGCCTCTCGGATGGATGTACCAAGAAAGGTCTTTATACTGTGAAGGCGATAAGAAACTCGAGGATCTTGAAAAAGCAACTGAGCTGGACCCGACTTTGACTTATCCTTACATGTATAGAGCTGTCAAGTTAATGTCTGAACAAAACGCTGAGGCTGCGCTCGAGGAGATCAATAGGATCTTGGGGTTTAAACTTGCGTTGGAGTGCTTGGAGATCAGGTTCTGTCTTTACCTCGGTATGGATGACTATGAAGCTGCGCTTCGTGATATCCAGGCTGCTCTTACTTTGTGTCCGGACTACAGAATGTTTGATGGGAAAGTAGCTGCGAGGCAGCTGAGGACGCTGGTCTATGAGCATGTGGAGAGCTGGACGACGGCGGATTGTTGGATGCAGCTTTATGAGAAATGGTCTAACGTTGATGATATTGGTTCTCTTTCAGTGATCTATCAGATGCTTGAAGCTGATGCTTGTAAAGGTGTTCTCTACTTCAGGCAATCTTTGCTTCTCCTAAGGTAAACTAAGTACTCAATCAGTTTCATCCTAAGGTGGTAACCATGATTCTAAAAACTGGTCTATGCATTATTTTCTTAAATCCGTTTTATACTACTCAAATCAGTTTAAACCATTATAAATCAATTTAAAATAGTTTAAATATGTTAAATTAAGTAATAATGTTAGTACAAATCCACAAATTGGTCTAATTTATTTTGTTTTGTACAACTAATTTTGATAATTCATCAAAATAATCTTAGAATTAAATCCAAAAACTAAAATATATTTTCTCTAACATTTGTGGTAACTGAGCATCTCATGTTCTTTTGACCAGGTTGAAATGTCCTGAAGCAGCTATGCGTAGCTTACAGTTAGCTAGAGAGCACGCCTCGAGTGACCACGAACGTCTGGTGTATGAAGGATGGATCTTATATGACACTGGTCACTGTGAAGAAGGGCTTCAAAAGGCTAAAGAGTCCATAAGAATCAAGAGATCATTCGAAGCCTACTTTCTCCAAGCTTATGCCTTAGCAGAGTCTAGCCTCGATCCATCGAGTTCTTCAACTGTTGTATCTCTTCTTGAAGACGCTCTTAAATGCCCTTCTGATAGGTTGCGGAAAGGACAGGTACGCCTCGTTCACCACCACTTGTCAGGGCTGGTCCTAAGATTTTGAAAGATATAGATAATTTAATAAGAATTTATTAAAAAAATTTAAAATAATTTGGAGGCCTATATATATATGTAATTTTTTCTTAAATTTTTTGGTAGCCAATGCTTCACTAGCCTATGTTCAGGTCCTGTACTTAGTACGGATTCAGAGTTGCTTTATATTGTTTGTTTTGTTTCTAGGCTCTAAACAATCTTGGGAGTGTGTATGTGGATTGTGAGAAGCTAGACTTAGCTGCAGATTGTTACATAAACGCTTTGAAAGTGAGGCACACACGTGCGCACCAAGGCCTAGCTCGAGTCCATTTCCTTAGGAACGACAAGGCTGCTGCTTATGAAGAAATGACCAGACTTATTGAAAAAGCTCAAAACAATGCATCAGCTTACGAGAAAAGATCAGAGTACTGCGACCGTGAGCTAGCCAAATCTGATCTTGAAATGGTCACACGGTTAGACCCTCTCAGGGTTTATCCTTACCGTTACCGAGCCGCAGGTTAGTCTTTAACTCAGTTCGTACGCTCTGTTTGTTTTTTTGGTCATGCTGAAGATAGTGTTTGGTGTTTGTTAGTGTTGATGGATAGTCGGAAGGAGAAAGAGGCGATTGAGGAGTTATCACGAGCTATTGCCTTCAAAGCTGATCTCCATCTACTTCACTTAAGGGCGGCTTTCCATGAGCACAATGGTGATGTTAGTAGTGCGTTGCGGGACTGTCGTGCGGCGCTCTCGGTTGATCCTAACCATCAAGAGATGCTCGAGCTTCATAGCCGTGTTAATAGCCATGAACCTTGAGTGTCAAGAAAGCTTGAGATGATGGTAAAGTGTGAACAAATTTGTATTCATAGTTGTAAACTTATATTCTCTCGTTACTCTTTATTTATTTTTGTTATTGTTTTCCTTAAAATCGGTATTATATTTTCAACCTATCATCTTAAACTTCAAATTTCTGTGGCCTAAAAATGTGAAAACAAAAGTACAAACAATGTGATAGACAGAAAAGTAAAAGTAAAAACATCGGATTTAGCTTTACAAAATCGATGCCAATTTATCATAATTTGACTCCTATTATTTAACTCATAAGCCACATTTGTCAAAAATACAAGTAGTTTTTTTTTAGCAATGGTATCTCTCCGTATAATGTATAATCTTTTGTAAATATTTATAAATTTAATAATGTTGAAAATTCAACAATTGATTAATTTATAGAAAATTTGTTAATTAATAAAATAATATTTATTAATTTTATAGAGAAAATTCTTTTAGTTTATAATTCTATGAAAATTAAAGAACCTATTTCTAAAAATATATAGACAAAATTAAAGTAATATTAGTGATTATAATATAATAAATTTCTATGGCATATTGGACTATCTAGATGACATAATCTTAAGTTCAAAACTTTAAATTACGGTCTCAAACATTTATGAAGTTGAAAATGATACAGTAAATATGTCTTTCGACAGTTACCAGTACTCAATTATATTTTTAAAATTCTATACAAGTTTTGAATGGATATTGAAAAATAATTTAGTTATTGATATAATATGTGTTGATATGGGTTTCAATAACATTTTAACTTCAATAAACAAAAAAAACTTGAGTTATATTTTAGTATAATCTGTTAAGTTATTTTTTTGCTTAAAACCTCTCACATCTAAAATAATAAAAATTAGAAAAAGAGAAGATATATAGAAAAAGACTAAAAGATACATAGATGAGCATTTCTAATAAAAATATTTAAAATATATAGAAAATTATTAATATTTTAATTAAATGAGTTTTTTGAAAAATGCATACAATATTTTCTCAAGTTAGATATTTTAAAGATTTTTGTGTAAATTTTTAAAAATTTAGAAGATTCATCCAATTAAGAAGTTATTCCTATTAAAAATGCTCATGTAAGAAGTTATTCCTATTAAAAATGCTCCCAAAAAGGAAAATAAACGGTGTTTGACTGTTTTCCTTGTCTTTTTTTTTTGTTCTTGTCACGGAATCTTAAATTGACAGAAAAGAACATTATCTATTTTTAGGGAAATGAAAATAAAGAAAATAGCGTGAGTGAGGGAGAGAAAGTGAGAAGACTTTGACTTTGTTTTGAAGCGAGAAACAAGGCGCGGAGAAATGAAGACGATGAGAAACAGCTGCAGAAACATATCACACACCCAAATTGCAGAAAAAAAAATGTTCTTAATCTTAATCCACCAATGAAATAGTTTTTTCTTTTGTTCCTCGTTAAAATTATTCAAAAATAAAATCTCCATTTTTCGTGTCACCTCTCAAGATCTGTTTCCTTAATTATGAGATTAAAGGATAAATCAAATTCGAAGCGTTGTTATTGTTGTTCGAATCGATAATCGCAATTGGGGGTATCAGATCGAAGAATCGGTTCTGAGCAACGTCGTCTTGAAACGGTGGAACGATGAACTGGGGAACATTGCTCAAGGACTTCAAGGATAAGGTCGGATTAGCTGACGGCACAACCGCCGGAGACGCTTCCCGTGACCTCATCCCTCCGCCGTCGTCTCCACCCTCGCCTTCCTCGTCCTCGAGCTACGCCGCGTCTCCTCAACGTGACCTCACTTTATTATCTCCCACAAGGTAGGCAATGAATTGATTAATGTTGGCATAAGCAGTCAATCAATGAGTCACTTGTTTAATTTAATAGCCGAGAGAGATATAACTTGGAGCTGGAGTTTAGGAGATACTGGGAAGAGTTCTCTTCCTCCACCTCCGAACAGGTTCGTGCTTTTATCATTTGTTCATTGATGATAATCATTTAATTTATATATTGTCACACCAGGAGAAAGAAGCAGCCTTGACTATGACTGTGAATACGTTTTGTACCATAGCGAAGCAGCATGCCAACATAGATCATTTAGTTACCATGTAAGCCACCCTCCCCTTTTCTATCTCTATGGATTCATATTGAACTAGGAGATAAATGTCCCTGAGTCTTCACTATTAAGGGATTTTATACGTCACATATCGAGAATTTTATTTCAATTGCAGGTTAGTAGAAATACATGTATTCTCCTTTGTCATTGGGAGAGCATTTGTGACAGATATTGAGAAGTTAAAGATTAGCAGCAAGACAAGGTCATTGGATGTAGAGAAAGTTATTAAGTTTTTTTCTCAAGTCACCGAGGTTTGCCTCTCCTTGTGAGTATTAGTGAATCAGGACATGTTACCTTCTCTTCTATTTTAATCCATGATTTTGTTTTTTTTTTCCTGCAGGAAGGTGTAAGTCACGGTGAAAACCTTTTAACTGCTGTTGAAGTCCTTGTATCTGGGGTACCCTTTTTTACTTTTACTTGTCTTCCTTCTCTTGACCGAATGATTGACAACACTTAACTATGAGTTTTAAGTTTTAGTTGTTTACCAAAAAAAAAAAAAAACTACTCGAGTTTCAATATTTGATAGCTAACTGGTAGTTACCCTCACCAATTTTGGAGGACGTGGGAAATATTTTAGGGTGCTGACTCTTTTATGGTTTGAATGCTATAGACTGTATTGGTTTATATACTCAACCTTTCATGTGTTTTCTTTTTAGAACATTGACAAACAATCTCTACTGGATTCTGGGATATTGGGTTGTCTTATACACACGCTCAACGCGCTTCTGACATATAGTGTAGCCAGTGAAGGTGAAAAATCTGTTAGTTTGGAAGAAAAGGTAAATATGGCAGATGTAGTACTCTTTAAGCTAGTCACTTGAGGTTCTATTTCAATGGTTTTCAATACAAATCTGACATATTTTCTACATTATAAGTGTTTCATCCTTGGTACTGGCCAAAGTGTTTACTCTGCAATGCCTTATCTTTGAGACTTTTAACGCATCCTCATTCTTGCAGGTGGAGGAAAGCGTTATCCATATCATGAAAGCACTGGCAAGCCATCCTTATGCTGCACAGAGTTTGATTGAAGATGACTCCCTTCGGTTGCTTTTCAAAATGGTTGCCAATGGTTCCGTTGTGGCTTTCTCTCAATACAAAGAAGGACTAGTTTCATCCCGTAACATACAGCTTCAAAGACATGCAATGCAGGTAATTTGTTGCTCCCCTGTTCTAAAAATTGGGCAATGTGTTTTGAAGCTGAAACAGCTGCGAACTGCACTTTAGTATGATCTTTGAAACTTGAGCGGATGTTGTGATGCTGAAAGTTTCATTATTGATTCCCTTTGGTGTCTCGTTCAGATTCTTGGGCAGCTTCTTGTCAATGATAATGGGAGCACAGCAAGCTACATACGCAAACACTATCTGGTATGCCAGTGGATTCTGTAGATAGCCTCTATGTGGTATACCGGTTCTTGTATCATGTATCGTAAGATGTGACCCTGAACATAGGCCAATCATATCGAGCTTATCTTCAAACTATCTGAGGTCTCTGTGATAAGAAATTTGGTTATCAGGAGAATTTAGTGAATTTTACTAGTAGAGCCTGAGACTCAAACTAATGATAAGTATTGGTTTTGTGCATATACTTTAGTTTGCAATCTTGGCAGTGCCGTATATATCTGCAGTCTGGTATTTAAGAAGGTCTCTTTTGTGTGCTTATAGTTATTTTACCATTCCACAATATTCCTTTTCTTAAATTAAGGTGTTTATATGAATGCGTGTCCTTGTTTTTTCTGTGAACTTAAGATGAAGGAGATCAGTAAAAAGTGTCACTGGTAGATCTTGTAACTAAGTACCACTTTTTGGATTCTGTTTAGTGTGAAAAAGTGGGCGTATGAAACGTTGCTTTCCTGATTTTAATTTTGCTTGCTCTATTTTACGTCTTCGGAAGTAATTCTTTGGCTAAATTCTCCTGCAGGTAAAGGCTCTCCTAATGGCTATCAAAGATTTTGATCCAGATTGTGGGGACTCAGCCTATACAATGGGCATTGTGGATTTGTTACTTGAATGTGTGGAACTATCGTACAGACCTGGTAATTTGGCTTAGAGAAATACACAAGAACTCAAAATATGTCAATGCCTGTGGAAAATGTAGCTGGATAGTATAAACATTAGGCAGTCATCTTCTTGCTTGTGGATTTTGTATAACGGCTCTGAGTATGGTTGCTGATCTTTTTCAAATTTGAATATGTAGAAAATGGTGGGGTCAGGCTAAAGGAGGACATACGAAATGCACACGGTTACCATTTTCTTGTACAGTTTGCCCTGGTTCTATCTTCCATGCCGAAAAATATGGTTTCTGCCTCCAGTCATTTATCTCAACACCAAAATAGTGGGTTGGATGACTCTGAACTACAGTCACCCCATTCAGTGAATAGTAGGCAAAATGATGAGTTTGGATCACAAAGTTTCTCCCCTTCACTATCAAGATTGCTTGATGTTCTTGTCACCTTGGCGCAGACTGGTCCCATTGAGTTATCTGGAGGAAGTACCTCACTACTGCCTCAAACAAACCCCACTGGGTATGATGAAACATGGGAACAAGGAAGTGGTAAAGTAAAAGACCTTGAAGCTGTCCAAATGTTGCAAGACATCTTTCTTAAAGCAGAAAACAAGGATCTTCAGGCTGAAGTGTTGAACCGAATGTTTAAGATATTCTCAAGCCATATGGAAAACTATAAAATGTGCCAAGAATTAAGGACTGTTCCACTTCTCGTGCTGAACATGGGTGAATTTCCTTCCTCACTGCAAGAGATAATCCTCAAAATTCTTGAATATGCTGTCACAGTTGTAAATTGTGTTCCAGAGCAAGAGCTGTTGTCACTTTGTTTCTTGCTTCAACAGCCAATCAATTCCGAGTTGAAACATACCATACTTTCGTTCTTTGTAAAGCTGACATCTTTTGATGTGCAGTACAAGAAAGTCCTATGTGAAGTTGGTGTTTTGGAAGTCTTACAAGATGAGCTGAGGCAGCACAAGCTTCTCATGGGTCCAGATCTGTATAGTGGTGTTTCCAATCATTTGAATCGGTTACCTAGTTCGCCTAGCTTCAAACAACACCTAGATAATAAGGATGCCATCATTTCATCACCAAAGCTAATAGAATCTGGTTCAGGAATGTTACCTATCTTTGAAGTTGAAAGCACTATAACGGTTGGTTGGGAGTGTATGGTCTCTTTACTAAAGAAATCTGAAGCTAATCAGGAAGCTTTTCGTTCTGCCAATGGTGTGGCCGTTATTCTTCCATTGTTGATCTCTGATGACCATCGTACTGGCGTTTTGAGAATTTTGTCATGCTTAATCACGGAAGACGCTAATCAGGTAAGTTTACATTACAGTAAAATGTATCTTGATTATTCCTGTTTTACCGTTTATCTGATGAATTAATCAAATGAGTTATATTAGTTTGGCTAGGTGTTTTATTCTTTAGATTATGCCGCCACTAGTGAGGTTTCTGTTGTTTCGGTATCAGAAATCCTCTGGTGTCTTGTAAAGAGTAACTCGTATCTTACCATCCAATCAGGTCCATCATGAAGAGTTACATGCTGTTATCGACGTGTTGAAGAGTGGAGTGGTCACTGGAATCTCTGGGCATCAATACAAGCTTCATCACGAAGCCATATGTGATACCATGGGTTCTCTGTGGCGTATTCTTGCGGTTAATGGCTCTGCTCAAAGAGTGTTTGGTGAATCCACTGGTTTCTCTCTTCTACTGACCACCCTTCACACGTCCCCGGAAGAAGCATGCAGGGATGAGTCTCATTTGATGGTTCACATCAAATTGTTCAAACATGTATTGCGCCTCATGACATCTGCAGTGTGTGAGAATGCTGTGAATAGGATGAAACTGCACAATGTCATTATATCTCAGACATTTTATGATATTTTCGTGGAGTCAGGTTTGATGTGTGTTGATCTGGAAAGACAGGTGATACAACTGTTGTTAGAACTTGCACTTGAAGTTTTGCTTCCACCTTTTTTGACATCAGAATCTATGGCCTCAGCTGAGATGGCAGAAAGTGAAAAAGCTAGCTTTCTTGTAAAAACCCCATCTGGGCAATTTAGTCCTGACAAGCAGAGGATATATAATGCAGGTGCTATCAGAGTTCTGATCCGTTCACTGTTGTTTTTTAGTCCAAAAATCCAGTTGGAATTTCTGAATCTTCTGGAAAGGCTTGCACGTGCCACCCCATTCAACCAGGAAAATCTCACGTCAGCTGGTAAGGTCTTATGTCTTAGAGTTCCTTGGGCTTATATTGTAATTAGCTAAGTCAACTTTTAAATCTTGTTGTGCACTCTTGTCGTCTTTACCTGTGATATGAATTATTATTGAGCAGGTTGCGTGGAACTTCTACTGGAGATTATCCACCCATTTCTTCCGGGTTCATCTCCATTTCTTTCTCATGTTTTAAAGATTGTTGAAGTTCTTGGGGCGTATAGGTAGTTAACATAGCTAAAATCTAATACATAGTCTTAATGTGACCAGATTTGTTTCGAGGCTGATCTTATTCAAAATACGGTGTTATTCTGGTGCAGATTGTCCCCTTCTGAGCTCAAAATGCTTTGTAGATATGGTCTGCAAATGAGGGTTAAGAATTCAGGTCAGGCGATAGTTGGTATGATGGAAAAGCTAATTCTCATGGAAGACACAGGATTGGAACATGTTTCGCTGGCTCCTTTTGTAGAGATGGACATGAAAAAAACTGGGCATGCTTCTGTTCAGGTGTCCCTGGGAGAAAGATCTTGGCCTCCTGCTGCTGGTTATTCATTTGTTTGTTGGTTCCAGTCTCGTAATTTTTTTGCAACCCAAGGAAAAGCAGCAGGAGAGTATGAAGCTGGTGGTTCATCAAAGACGCAGGTTTTGAGTGGGCAGCAAAGTGAACAAAATGTTTTCCGGATATTTTCTATCGGTGCAAGTAACGAAAGTCCATTCTATGCGGAACTTTATTTTCAAGAGGATGATATTCTGACCCTTGCCACTAGCAGTTCAAATTCTTTGTCATTTTCTGGATTAGAAATTGAGGAGGGCAAGTGGCATCAACTTGCTGTTGTTCATAGTAAGCCTAATGCTCTTGCCGGACTCTTCCAAGCTAGCATCGCATATGTTTACATTGACGGAAAACTAAGGCACATGGGTAAATTGGGTTATTCTCCTTCACCTGTTGGAAAATCATTGCAAGTAACAATTGGAACTCCAGCTACTTGTGCCAGGGTAAGCGATTTGACGTGGAAAATACGCTCATGCTATCTTTTCGAGGAGGTGCTTTCATCAGGCTGCATTGGTTTCATGTATATTCTCGGTAGAGGGTATAAAGGTCTCTTTCAGGATGCATATCTCTTACGTTTCATGCCTAATCAGGCTTGTGGTGGGGGCAGCATGGCTATCCTTGACTCGTTAGTCACTGACATGTTGTCATCGTCCAATAGCCAAAAATTTGAGGAAAGTAACAGACAAGGGGATTCCAAGGCAGATGGTAGTGGGATTGTATGGGATCTCGAGAGGTTAGGAAATCTTTCCTATCAGTTAGCTGGTAAGAAACTTATTTTTTCATTTGATGGAACATGCTCAGAGTTCATGCACGCGGCTGGAAATTTTATCCTCCTCAATCTGGTTGACCCATTGTCCGCTGCTGCTTCTCCTATTGGAGGTATACAATGATCCCATATAACTGTAGTTTATATTTTACATTTTTCCGTTTTAGTCTCAGTTGTGTTTCATTCTACGTTTCTCAATTATATAGGAATACCTCGTTTTGGGCGCCTGGTGGGAAATGCAAGTATCTGCAGACAAAATGTGATTGGCAACACTATCCGCCATGTGGGAGGAATGGCTGTTGTAATTGCACTTGTTGAGGCTGCCGAATCTAGAGATATGTTACATATGGCTCTTTCATTGCTTGCCTGTGCCCTTCAGCAGAATTCACAGAATGTGAAGGATATGGAAACATACAAGGGCTATCATTTACTAGCTCTGTTTTTACGTCCCAAGATGGCGCTTTTTGACATGCAATGTTTGGAGATATTTTTCCAGATTTCTGCATGCGAAGCGTTCTTTTCAGAGCCAAAGAAGTTGGAGAGGGGACAGAGTACCATTAGCATGTCACCTACGAAGAATGTACCTGAAAACAACTATGAGGATATTAGTCTGTCAAAGTTTCAATATGAAACTTCTTCAGTTGGATCTCATGGATATATGGATGATTTTTCAGGGCCCAAAGATTCTTTTAGTCAGTTATCTGAGCTAGAAATTGGAGATATTCCTGTTGAAACTTCAAACTGCATCGTCTTATCTAATGCAGACATGGTGGAAAATGTCCTCCTGGACTGGACTCTCTGGGTGACAGCCCCTGTTTCCATCCAGATCGCCTTACTTGGTTTTCTGGAGAATCTGGTCTCAATGCTTCGGTACAGGAGTCACAATCTTACAATCTTGCGCCGAATCAACCTGGTAGAACAGTTGTTAGTAACACTTCAACGAGGGGATGTGGAAGTTCTTGTCCTAGAAAAAATAGTTGTTCTTCTTGGATGCATCTTAGAAGATAGATTCCTTACTTCTGAGCTTGAAAATGTGGTTAGGTTTGTGATTATGACATTTAATCCACCCGAAATAAAGTCTCGAAACTCACCAAGGCGAGAGTCAATGGGAAAGCATGTAATTGTGAGAAACTTGCTTTTGGAAATGCTTATTGATCTCCAGGTAACCATAAAAGCAGAAGAACTGTTGGAGCAGTGGCATAAGATGGTCTCATCAAAATTAATAACGTACTTCCTCGATGAAGCTGTGCATCCTACTAGTATGAGATGGATCATGACTCTACTCGGTGTTTGTCTCACTTCTTCCCCAAGCTTTTCTCTTAAGTTTGTTACAAATGGAGGTTATCAGGGGCTAACACGGGTACTTCAAAGCTTTTATGATTCCCCAGACATATATTACATTTTGTTCTGCTTGATATTTGGGAAACCTGTTTATCCAAGACTACCTGAGGTCCGGATGTTGGACTTCCATGCACTAGTGCCGAATGATGGAAGCCGTGTAGAGTTGAAGTTTTTAGATCTGTTGGATTCAGTGGTTGCCATGGCTAAATCTACTTTTGACAGATTGATCATGCAATCAATGATTGCCCACCACTCTGGGAACCTTTCCCAGGCGAGCGCTAGCTTTGTAGCTAAGCTTGTCGAGGGAAATGTCGATATGACAGGGGAGCTTCAAGGAGATGCTTTAATGCATAAAACATACGCGGCACGGTTGATGGGTGGCGAAGCATCAGCTCCTGCTACTGCGACATCTATTATCCGTTTCATGGTTGATCTTGCAAAGATGTGCCCTCCATTTTCAGCTGTTTGCAGAAGCGCAGAATTTCTCCAACATTGTGCTGATCTTTACTTTTCATGTGTCAGGTTTGCATCACGTGCCTATTAAGTACCATGTAGTTAACGTAGATGTTTACACACATTTTTTATTCCGGATTCAAATTATGTTTCTCCATCCCGATTTATGACATAGATACAACAGATACAGGATTTTTCTTTTTGGTGTTGTAGTTAGTATATGACCTGAAAGAATTTTGCAAATTTTGACCAAAAGTTGGGCTGTGTTGTAGGGCTGCTCATGCTGTGAAGATGGCCAAACAGCTTTCAATAAAAACAGAGGAGCAGTGTCTAAGTGGTGGGGATGATAGCAGCGCACAAGGCGTTTTCTCTAACTTGCCTCAAGACCTGGACCAATCCACAAAAACCTCCATCAGTGCTGGAAGCTACCCTCAAGAGCAGGTCAGTGTGAGTTCTGAAGGCATGCCTTTACCTTCAGATTATGTGGTTGCTGATAAGGTGGAGAAGATTCTTACAACACCGTCAGGGGCTTCAGCAAAATCATTTCAAGATCGTGAGTATGTTAAGAAACTGGATGGTGATCGTGTTAGCCCTGTATCAGCTTCCAGTGAACTGGAATTTCGAGACTGTAAAGGTAAATCAAGTAAAATTCAGCCAACAGATTCTCAGAGTTCTGAATCCTTCTCGATGTTAGAGTCTCCCGTTGTATCTGAAAAATCAAGTCGCAAAGGCCCATTCACTTCTTCAACATCTCCGCTTCCATCGCATATCTCAGTTAGTGAGTTTGATGCATCTTCAGATCACAAGTCAGGTTCACAAGGTTTATCTGCTGCCCATACATTGTTTAAAATTAGCCCAAAACTTCTCCTCGAAACTGATGAATCTGGGTACGGTGGTGGGCCGTGTTCCGCTGGAGCAAGTGCGGTGCTGGATTTTATGGCGGAGATATGTGCCGACTTAATGACTGAGCAGATGAAAGCAGTACAGACTTTGGAAAGCATTTTAGAAATGGTTCCTTTATATGTGGATCCTGAATGTGTTCTAGTATTCCAAGGCTTATGCCTTAGCAGAGTCATGAACTATCTTGAGAGGCGTCTCGTGCGTGATGATGAAGAGGATGACAAAAAACTAGACAAAAGAAAATGGTCTGCAAACTTGGATGCATTTTGCTGGATGATTGTGGATCGTGTCTATATGGGCGCTTTTCCTCTACCAACTGGAGTCCTTAGAACCCTCGAGTTCTTGTTATCAATCCTGCAATTAGCTAACAAAGATGGTAGGGTTGAAGAATTCACTTCTTCAGGAAAAGGTCTGTTATCCATTGGAAGAGCAACCAAGCAACTAGATGCATATGTTCACTCAATCCTGAAGAACACAAATAGAGCAATACTGTATTGCTTCCTACCATCGTTCTTGACAACTATTGGAGAGAAGAACCTGCTTTCACGTCTGGGCTTGCTTGTTGAATCTAACAAGAGGCAACCCTCAGATGAGGAATCTGGAATTGATATCTCAACAGTTCTTCAGCTGTTGGTTGCAAACAAGAATATCATATTATGCCCAAGCAATCTTGACACAGATTTGAATTGCTGTCTGTGTGTGAATTTAATCTCTCTGCTCCATGACCAGAGGAAGAATGTGCAAAACATGGCATCTAATATTGTCAAACATATGCTGGTTCACCGAAGGTCTGCTTCTGAGGATTTGCTTGTCAGAAAACCACATCGAGGACAAACCCTCGATGTACTACACGGAGGTTTTGATAGATTGCTGACTGGAAATCTTCCAGAATTTTCTAAGTGGCTTGAGAGCTCAGAAGAAACTGTAAAGAAAGTATTGGATCATGGTGCTGCGGTTATGTGGACTCAGTACATAGCTGGCTCGGCAAAATTTCCTGATGTTCGGATGAAAGGCATGGATGGCCGCCGTACGAGAGAGATGGGAAGAAAGTCACGAGATATTTCTAAGTTAGACGTGAAACGCTGGGAGCAGTTAAATGAGCGAAGACATGCACTTGACATAGTGCGGGATACAATGTCCACTGAGCTTAGAATTGTCCGGCAAAACAAATATGGTTCGATACTTCATGCCGAGAGTGAGTGGCAAAATCATCTCCAACAGCTTATACACGAGCGTGGTATATTCCCACTGCGTGTTTCCCAAGGATCTGGAGATCTTGAATGGCAACTCTGTCCTATCGAAGGTCCATACAGAATGCGGAAAAAGCTTGAACGATGTAGCCTGAAAGTTGATAGCATCCGTAAGTTACTAGAAGGGAAGTTGGAACTTGAAGAAATTGAACTACCCAAACCGAAAAACGAAGATGGCATAGTTATTTTTGATAAGGATTGTGAGCCAGATTTCCTGCTAAGTGAACTTTATAGCGAGTCCTTTTTCGAAGAAGCTGATGCTCTTAAGGATATTCCTTCTGCTAGAAATGGATGGGATAACGATGGAGGCAGTAGTTCAAGTGAAACGAGTCTTCATAACGCTCTTGATTTTAGTGCCAAGTCTAGTGGTACAATATCTGTTCTAATCAGCGAAAATACAGATGAAAAATCAGAGACTGGATCTCCAAGAGGGTCATCTTCTGGTAATATGGATGAAACAAGAGATGTGGAGGAAGAATCAGAGAAGGAACTGAACGACGATGGTGAGTATTTGATCAGACCATATCTGGAACATCTTGAAAAGATTAGGTTCCGATACAATTGTGAGAGAGTTGTTGGTTTAGACAAACATGATGGGATTTTCCTGATAGGGGAACTATGCCTATATGTTATAGAGAATTTTTACATTGACGATCATAGCTGTATCTGTGAGAAGGAATGTGAAGACGAATTATCCGTTATCGATCAGGCGTTGGGTGTGAAAAAAAATGTCACCGAAGGCTTGGAGTTCCAGTCCAAGTCTAGCCCACTATGGAGTACAAATATGAAAACCGGAGCTGTAGGGGCAAGAGCATGGGCATATGGCGGTGGGGCTTGGGGGAAGGAAAAAGTGCGTGTGACCGGTAACTTGCCACATCCTTGGCGTAGGTGGAAGTTGGATAGTATTCATGAAATTTTGAAACGTGATTACGAGCTGCGTCCAGTTGCTGTTGAGTTATTTAGCATGGATGGATGTACTGATCTCCTTGTGTTCCACAAGAAAGAGAGGGAAGAAGTCTTTAGAAACCTGATTGCCATGAATCTTCCAAGGAACCGCATGTATGTCATCTCTTTTTTTTTTCTCAATCAAGAACTGAGCACTATGCAGCTTACTTCTCCACAAGGCCCTCCAAAATCTTGAAGCTGCTTGTTTATTATGTTTGCCATTTTTTTCTTTATTGCAGGCTGGATACAACCATATCAGGATCAGGGAAACAGGAAAGTAAAGAGGGTAGTCGTCTTTTCAAGTTAATGGCAAAGTCTTTCACCAAAAGATGGCAAAGTGGAGAGATCAGCAATTTTCAATACCTAATGCATCTCAACACCCTAGCCGGACGTGGATACAGTGATCTCACACAGTATCCGGTATTTCCATGGATTCTAGCGGATTATGATAGCGAGAGTCTTGATTTGTCAGATCCAATGTGTTTCCGGAAGTTTGACAAACCAATGGGTTGCCAGACGCCTGAAGGAGAAGAAGAATTTAGGAAACGGTTTGTGATGTGCCTCTTAATCTTTGTCTAATGGTACTTATGATTGATTGTGTCTTCATCAAGTCATAACTGGATTATATTTTTTCCTTTTTACTTTCTCATTTCAGATATGACAGCTGGGATGATCCAGAGGTGCCAAAGTTTCATTATGGTTCTCACTATTCAAGTGCAGGCATTGTTCTCTATTACCTCATTCGCCTCCCACCGTTCAGTGCTGAAAACCAGAAGCTCCAGGGTGGTCATTTTGATCATGCTGATAGACTTTTCAATAGTATTAAAGAGACTTGGCTAAGTGCATCTGGGAAAGGAAATACATCAGATGTGAAAGAACTAATTCCTGAGTTCTTCTACATGCCCGAATTCTTAGAAAATAGATTTAACCTTGATTTTGGTGAAAAACAGTCGGGAGAAAAGGTAAGGTTAAGTAGTTCTAATGGTGCTTGTATATGTACCTTTTAGCTTCTCCGTTCGTGAGCAAGTTCCTTGTTAAATTTCAGGTGGGTAATGTCTTTTTACCTCCTTGGGCTAGAGGGAGTGTTCGTGAATTCATCCGCAAGCACAGAGAAGCGTTGGAGTCTGATTATGTTTCAGAGAATCTGCATCATTGGATAGATCTCATCTTTGGGTACAAACAGCGAGGAAAGGTACATTACATGTTCTCCTTCTGGATCATTTGCTTCGTGAAATATTGAATCTTACATGTTCTCATTATTTTCAGGCTGCAGAAAAAGCAGTGAATGTTTTCTATCACTATACCTATGAGGGGAATGTGGATGTAGATGCAGTTACGGATCCTGCCATGAAAGCATCGATACTAGCGCAGATTAATCATTTCGGACAAACGCCTAAGCAACTGTTTCAGAAACCTCATGTTAAAAGAAGAACAGACAGAAAAATCCCTCTGCATCCTCTGAAACACTCGACGCATCTAGTTCCTCGAGATATACGTAAATGCTCATCGTCTATAAACCAGATCATCACTTTCCATGACAAGTTGCTTGTCGCCGCCTCAAACTGTTTCCTGAAACCGAGAGGCTATAGGAAGTACATAAGATGGGGTTTCCCAGACAGGAGCTTGCGATTCATGAGCTATGATCAGGACAAGCTCTTATCCACACATGAAAATCTCCACGAAGGCAACCAGATCGAGTGTGCTGGTGTTAGCCACGATGGGCGCGTTGTCGTCACTGGAGCAGACGATGGTCTACTCTCTGTGTGGAGAGTCAGCAAGGATGGTCCGCGTGGCTCACGGCGTTTACGGTTAGAGAAATCCCTTTGTGCACACACAGCCAAAGTCACTTGTCTACGTGTAAGCCAACCTTACATGATGATTGTGAGCGGTTCAGATGATTGTACAGTTATCATATGGGATCTCAGCTCATATAATTTTGTGAGGCAGCTCCCTGAGTTTCCAGTTCCTGTTTCCGCAATCTACATAAATGACCTATCAGGAGAAATCATAACTGCTGCTGGAACTTTACTCGCGGTATGGAGCATCAATGGAGATTGCCTTGCTGTGGTTAACACATCATCACAGTCACCATCTGATTTTATAGTATCAGTAACAGGCTCAACGTTTTCTGATTGGCTGGAAACAAAATGGTATGTGACTGGTCATCAAAGCGGGTCGCTTAAAGTGTGGCAGATGGTGCATTGCACTGATCCGGTCGGTGCTGAGATCAAATCTGCTAGCAACAGAACAGGATGGACAAATCTTGTGCCGGAATACAAGTTGCTTCCACACAAGGAGTTGGATTGCCATAAGCAACCGATCACAGCTCTGCATCTCACGGCCGACCTGAAGCAATTGCTGAGTGGAGATTCGGGTGGACGTTTGATTTCATGGACAGTTCCAGACCAGATACTAAAAGCTTCACTCAAAAATGCTCTCATAGCTCAGAATCTTAAGCATCATCATCTAGAAGCTAGGATTGGAATCTAAAGCAATCACTAATGGTAGATGAAAATCAGAATGTAAGACCTCAGGACAACGGTTGGCTTTGTGTGAATCTCTTACCTCAAGTATTGATTCTACCTCTTCTGTTTTGCAGGTTTAATGTTTTCTTAAATCGAAAAATTGTGAAGCAACAAAGGGATGGAGAAACTGGTACAATAACTTAGAGGCTTTTGTATTGAGAATTTGTGTAGATACAGCTAATAGGCAATTTGTGTAAATTAATAGTACAGTCCCATCTCTAAATTCTCAGATGAAAATTTTGTAACCATTTTAATGTTTTTTGTTTGTAGCTTAGGAACTTCTAACTTGAACAATGGCTTCAACATTAATGGTGATATTTCTGTTTTTAAACTGTAAACCAGACAACAGTTTCATGTTTTTCTGTTTTTAAACTGTAAACCAGACGACAGTTTCAGGTAATGGAGTCAGTGAATGACCTTGCACTGGCAGGACCGGCTCAATGGTGTCATAGGTTCTAGGGCAAAAAAAAAAATTAATTCTAAACTATTATTTAAAAAAAAAAATCTGATAGATATATGTTTTTTTTCAAAATACCAGAAGTATTTTTAAAAATAAATCTATGGAAATAAAAAAAAAAATCATATAAAAAATTGGATCCCTTTTTTATTTTTAATATAAAAATACATGTATTTTTTAAAAAAAATTAGACCCTTATGTATTAAGAAATAGAGGGACAACGGATTGGGTCCGGGGTGGTCCGCTCGCCCCCTATCTAAGCCGGCCCTGTGCACAGGTAATGAAGGACTTATCAGCTCTTGTGATTGACCAGAACATACTTCATAACACTTTTTGGTTTAAACAATTTATCTCACTAGAGCTCTCTCAACGAAATGAAATTGCACAATTAACATAGAAAATGTATGTCTCTGAAGTTCCAAGCAACTTCAAGTTGATAGGGGTATATGCCCTGAAAAGTCTCTCTCTGTGTTCGGTGAAAATCCAAGAAAACTCTTGCGAAACTCTATCAAAGAGCCAAGGAAAATCCACAAAGAGCCAATAACGATCCAAATATGATTTGACACCAAATCTATATAATTCTGGTGAAAATAAGCTCTTGTAGCGATTCTATTGATGATGGAAAACTAGTAACTCTTAGTCTGGATTTATAGTGTTAGAAAGCTATAAATAAATTAGTATGTGAACCCGGATCTAAGAGTATTCACAACGGTTAACACGGTAATATAGATATCTATTCTATTAAAATAGAAGTCATGAATTTTTTCATGTGTGATTTTTTTAATTTGGATTATCGTTTAAATTTTTTGTTAAATGTATTTTATTAAAACTAATAACACATACACATAGAATCTATTCAACTAAAATAGAAGTAATGACTTCTTTCGTGTGTGATTTTTTTTAAATTTGGACAATCCTTTAAATTTTTTATTAAATGTATTTTATTAATAACACATAGAATCTTTGAACTACTTTAATCATAATATATTCTTATATCTTTTTATTTTAGATATAAAAATATGTATTTTTAAAAAAATCTAACAAATCTGTTTGAAAATATATAAATAAGATCTTAATTTTTAAAAAATATATGTACATATTTTCACTAATTTTGTAATTAATTTTGAAATATTATATATATATATATATATCTATGTCAATATCAATAAAGTTTAATTATATACCATATAAAGTAAATAAAATGATTATTTCGATTTATTTACCAAAAACATGATTGTAAATAAACAAAAGATATTGGTTTTGATTTCTGTGTTTACTCTAATGTATATATTTTTTATGCATACAAATTATTTTTTTTTGTTTTTTGAAACTCAGTCTCTTTAGATGCATGGTGTTCTTCTCTATTACATTTGAAGCGTAAATCATTTTTTAATAATATAAAATCATTTTTGATTTATATTACTAATGAAATCCTTATCCCCTATATATTATTTGATGATCATTTAAAAAATTGTAACATCAATTTTGTATTAATTACAAAACGAAGTTGCTGAGGTGTTATCTCAAAAAAATTTCTTAATGCTTATATCGTACCCTTACAATGATTTTGGATAAACCTTCGTCTAATTTATTTTCCCGTAGATAAATTTATTAGCATTACATTAAATAAAACAGTCCACGATTATAATAGAAGACATTTATATTAAAGTTTTATCTAACTTTTATATTTTAACAGATTGTTATAAAATGGATTATCCCTTATTATTAAAGTAAATCTATTTCATAATATAAGGTTGAGTAAAACTCAACCATTTAAGCGAAATGATATATAAAACTCAACATAACTTGCAAGAACAAATCTGGTTGTATAGCCCTTCTGACGGTTATTCAAATTTTCTTCACCATTAGAATTAGTGTATTGTGAGCCCCTGTTAACTACTAATTAAGTATAATTCAAAGGAGAAATTACCTACACCGAATAGAATAGTAGAACATCCTGTTTTATGGTAAAATTGGTATCTTCCTTTTACAAACACATCTATATTTCACAAACCGAGAATTAACAAAAATTTCACTGGTGATTTCTTTTTTCATAGATACCAAATTCAGTCTAAACCTAAAGCATAAAAACAGAACCATGAACCTCCGTCTTTCACTTTTGATGTTCTTCAAGTCGAGATTATAATCAATTGTTACACATAAATAATCAAGGTATGTTTTCAAAGGTTCATTGTTAGTAGGTCCATAACATTTTTTGATGAGAGAATCTCTATATCATTTGAATAATATAGTCTATTGAACTATCAAGTATCCATTTTAAATATATACTCGACAGTTAACTATAAACCGTGCAATTAACGAGTTATTTCAGTTTTTCTCTATTTGTGGTCGGTTAATAGTCTACATTATTTCAATTGAACTGACGGATACACAATGCACAATTTGGTCGGTATAATAATAGTCTTAGATGCGATATGTAAATTAGCGTGATATACAAATGAAGAATCAGTCTCATATGGTAAGTTTACTTTAATTGTTTCTCCGTTTATAACAATGTAGATACACTATTAATACTTGGCATATGGTACGTGAAACTTTGTCACCAATTTTATTGTTTCTTACGAATATTTTTTCTTGATATACAATTTGGTATAGGTGCAATATGGTAAGATGATATTAAATGTTTCTATCGCATAGTTTAAGAAACTAAGATAGTTTGTCACCAAGTCTATATTTCAGCCATAAATTTTCTTATATAGCATACAAAATCTTATTATGTGATATTTTCAAGTTGCCAAATATGTAATTACATATTTATTGATATTTTACAGAAATATTTTTTCGTTGACAATAAGAAGATATGGTTTATATTTTCAAATCTAACTAATAACCTAGCTCCTAAAATTACCGACGATATATTGTATAAATCATTACATCTCTAATTCTTACGATTAAAGGAAACAATAATGGCCAGTATGAATTATGTTGCCGATTTGAGACCATTCAAAATGATGGAGAATATTAGGGTTAAAGTAATCCAACTGTGGAAACGGTACTCAGCTACTGCTGGTGAGAACATATATGATCCTGACGTTAGGTCTTTATGCAATAAGTGATCTTTTGACATAAAAAAACTTCAAAAAAAAAGAATCATCCCAACAGTTCAGTACACATATAGCATAATTAACAAAAAAGACATTATTGTATTTTGGCCAAAAAAATTAATTTGATCAAATATATAAATTTTAATTTTCTAAACAACATATTTTAAATAATTCTTATATAAACTCATCATGCGCAAGACGCAAGTCTTATCATATTTTTTAAATAAAGGGTGATTTCAAAGGTTTTATGCAAATATCATATCCAATAACCTTTGATTTGTAAGAATTTTTATAAATACCATATTCAATAAGGGAGGGTTTGGATAAAATCTAATTTTTTTTATAAAATACCTAATCCAATAAGCCTCTTTAATCCTTCATAGAAGGTCTAACTACCACCGGGAAGTTTTATAAACATTGATATATAATATAATTCAAACTAGAGATTGATATGAAGAAGAGTATAATAACACGGTATATATGTTAACTAAGAAAAAACATGATCATATTATACTTGATCAAACTGCTTTCATCACATGACGCAATAAAATACATGAAAGGGGAACAGTAAGCACACTACTAGCCCACTCAACGTTACCCCAAACTTCTTCATCACCATTCCGCTTCTCAAACGCAATCAAAGCACACCAAATATTCGTCTTCTCATGGCGAAGACGAGCATTATACACAAACTCGTCCCAAATTATCAAGAGTTTCCCACCGTAGTTAGCCATTTCAATATGACCACTACCAGCTCGGCAATGCCTCTCCAGTACCGACAAACCGTTGACCCTTCTCGAGCCATTATGCTTCATACCGTACCAAATAAAATTTGTACCAGTGTAACAGTACCTTACATAGTCTACCACAACACTAGACTCAAACATGCGTGCTACAACTTCCCATGTACCTTCTATGGTATCATAAACATCATACACATCCCAATTGTTGCTTGAAATATAGATCTTTTTCCCCATCACTTCCACTTTCCTAAGTGTAGAAACACGTAGGAAGCCAGGGTCAGGTAAAGATTCCCAAGTTTGAGTGTTTGTATCGTAAACCTCACCCCAATTCTTGGATTCATCTTCGCTACAACCTCCCATAACGTATATTTTCCCATCAAGGACACAAGCAATGGGATCCTCTCGAGCCACAGTCATCATTTTGGGGACTTTTCGCCAGATGCCAGTTCCTAATGTAGTGACCGACAGATCGAAAGATGGATTACAGTATCGATTGATTGCGTAGCACTCTGAACCAACCTTACACATGAACGTTGGTGGACGACGACAATAAGAAGAGGGTATTGGTACTAACAGAGCATTCCCGGTAGACTCTTCCTTCTTCTCCAAGTCATTGGTTAGGGCTTGGTTAGGTTTTAACCAGAGACTGAACCAGGAAGGACTAGGACTTTTAGTGGGATAATGAAAACCGACAAGAAGGATTTTTTCACATGTTTTTTGACGAAACCTAGTATCTTTGAGCTTGGACGATGAGATGACAGAGGCAAAGGTCTTGCTGACTAGAGAGAGTTTAGGGTAGTACGATGGTGATATCCGCGCCATGCAGTTCAGAAGGATGTCATTTGGAAGAGAAAATAACGAAAGAGATGGATTCAAATTCTTCTTCTTTTTCTCTGATGGTTCAGTTTGGGAGTTCATAGCTGCAGAGGCGGCCGTTGTACCACAAGTAGAGGGAGATTTGTAAAACTAGGGTTATACTAAAACATTATATAAGTGCTAGATTTTTTATGCTAAGGCTCTGATTGGGGTTTGGCTTTAACAGCTTTGATTTAATTTTAAAGTTTTTTATGTTTTTTTTATTCATTAATAGCATAATCCTTATACACTAAGGAATAAACATTGTAATAAATATGTTCACACTACAATAGACACGTGACAGTTTCACAGCGATTTGAGAATTAACACCCTGACGTGTCACGTAGAAAACTTCTCAACCAAACTTTACATAAATGTGTTCACACTATGTACTTTAAATTTTGTTTTTAAATATACAACTCACATGTAAAATTCCAAGAAAATTCACACTATCCAGATTTTTCGATTCGAATCGAAAGTCAATTATACATAGATTATACGGATAGGCTGAGCAAAATATTTGTAAATTTTATATTCGATTTGTTATCCGTTTTGATTCGAACTTTAAAAAAATAAGGATATTCGTAGCCCTATGAAACAATCAAATACTAAAATGCAATATTTGTAAAAAAATAAAGCAAATCACAAATACTAATATTTTTAGGAACGGATATCTGATCCGATCCATTATATGCATATATACATATATTTAAATAATTATATATGTATATATTATAGTTTATATATTTTTTACAATACTTTTATGTATTAAGTTTATCATATTAGATATTAGAATTTAAAAGTTAAAAAATGATTTATTTTTGTAACGAAATATTATTATTTTATATTTTTTTAGTTTTTTTATTTATTTTAAAATTTTTATTTTATTTCCGGATCAAACCGGATATCTGTAAAAATTTTAAAATTTCTGGATATCCGAAACATCAAATATTCGGGTGGCTACGGATCGAATCGATACTAGTACCTCTAAATACTCGGATATCCGATTCGTGTCAATCCCTATTTACGGATAAAATTGGATTTTCTTTATATGAAAGAAAATTCACTAATTTCTAGGGTTATTTTATTTTTAATTAGTTTTATTTTTTAAAAAAATATCTTTCAAGTGTTATTTTGAATAAAAATGTCATTTAATATTGATAAACAATATCTTTATATATTTGCCAATCATTTTTATATACTTTACATACACATACATGTAGAAACTGACGTGAATACCTATATAACTAAATATTCACCACAACTGAAGTATCTAATTCTCTTGAAAGTTGAAATATTTTTTTTAAATGATTCTTTCACTATTCACTAAATTGTAGTGAAATGATTTGTCTTAATATTTTATTTAATTATTATGTTTTATAATATGAAATCATTGGTTTGACATAAAGACTATCTAAAATTCATATAACGTGAAACCAAACAAATAATAATATTTTTTTGTTATCACCCTAATAATATAATAATTTTTTCCCTAGTTGTATACTTATAATGAAACATTTAATATATTGTTTACTGTTTTTATGGTTTTGATTATTAATTTTACTTTTTCAATATTTAAAATAATACTAACAGTTTAAACATTCAAAATCTCTACAACCAACAGCCTAAACTAACAGTGTAAAGCGAAAGTTCATACCAATCGAACCCTATTTTTTTTAACGTATTATACGCTACATTTTGTTTAGAAAAAAAAAAGGGAAAGCTACCTTTTTGGTTCAAAAATATACTTCCTCTTTGGTTGGAAAAAATACTTACTTCACATAGGGCCAAAGTTTTTAGTTCGGTTCAAATAGTCTTTGTAGAGTATATTGTTTTTTTAATTGATGGCAAAAAAAAATAGTTCCTACTGAGCCAAACTATAACTTTATTAACTTGAACATACAAAATGAGATACAATATGTGTATGTTAATCAAAGAGCTGGGTAAACACAAAAGAATATAAAATTCCTTTATTAGCTAATTGACAGAGTTGCGGGATTGTGATTTTTGTTTGACATAAATAAATGTTAAGCATCTGAATTTAGACTCCCACAACTTGATATGGTTAAGATCCACAAATGATCCAAGTAAGATCTTAGCCAGTAGCTGACAAGACCCCTTCTAAGGAAAGGCAACCACGTTGAAACCCATGCATGATGCCATTGTGTTTGTGTATACTGCATAGCTATTAACAAATTGCTACGCTTCAATGCTTGGCGAGGCATCCGGTATTTTTTAGAATAATATGAAATGATTATTAGAAGAGGGGGGGGCAGTAATGTTATTAGGTGGCGAGAAGGAGGGGTAATATAGTCAATTTAGTGTTTCTGACTTTCAAGATAGTGATTACGAACGAATCTGTCATTAACCAAATCCAAGGAGGAGGAGGAGGAGGAGGAGAAAGGTAAATGAGCTTTGTTCTCCTGAGCTTGATTTTTCAGATGAGGAATTGATTAGGCTTTCTTATACAATTTTCGATTTAACCCAATTGATTAGGGTTGTTCGTGCGTGTGTGTGTAGTTTTGAATCGAAATATGGCTGGGAGAGCGTCGATCCCTGCTCGCAACTCTGCCCTCATCGCCATGATCGCCGATGAGGTATAACCAAATTAAATCATCGCTTTGATTCATTAGATCAATGTTAATTCTTGGTTTGGATCTCTGAGATGTGATCTGAACTGTATCAAAGCGTAGAGAGTTAGTTCGTTTGCGAAAGTTGCAATCTTTCTGTTAAAGATAGTTTGAGCTTCCTTGGATTTGCCAATCTCTTACTTGTCTCTAAAATGGTTGATGTTTTGTGTACACAGGACACCGTTGTTGGGTTCTTGATGGCTGGAGTTGGTAATGTTGACATCAGGAGGAAGACTAATTACCTCATCGTCGACTCAAGTTCGCTTTCTTTTTTTTTTGTTACTCAGAATCATCTCTTTCCAATAATTTTATTATTTCAAGTTATGATTACTCAAGTCAATCTCATAGGGGGGTCTTGGTATGAGATAACTTTCCGAGCTTCTATTACTGTAGAATTGTATTATTAATTGATTTTCCTTTTGTCTTTTAGAGACAACTGTGAGGCAAATTGAGGATGCTTTCAAGGAATTCTCATCAAGAGATGATATTGCTATCATCCTCATCAGCCAATATGTAAAGTGCTTTCTTCCACTTCCAAGTCCAGTATAACTTATTACTGTTACATTTTCAAAAAGTTTAGTTGCTGTGTCTCTGTGGTGTTAGTTTTGTTGTTATCAAAGAGGTCATGGCTTGCACCTACTCCACTTTATTGAGCCCTTATATATGTTTAGTGCCATTTATGTAAACCTTTCTTGCTTGCACCATTTTAAATCATGGATCAATGTTACTGTTTTTGCTTTCTTGTTCACAGCAATTATCATTTATTGGATTCAAATGTGTGACTGAACATAAGATGAGACCACTTTGCATCAGCCTTTTGATTTAGCTCTAGATTTATTCAAAGTCTGTTTCTTTCTTTAGTGTCAAAAAAAAACATGATGAGAAAATATGTTCATATGCGTGTAGGTTGCCAATATGATCAGGTTCTTGGTGGATAGCTACAACAAGCCAGTTCCTGCAATCCTGGAGATCCCTTCCAAGGACCATCCTTATGATCCTGCTCATGACTCTGTTCTCTCCCGTGTCAAGTACCTCTTCTCTGCTGAATCTGTGTCACAGCGTTAAAACATTTACACATTCTGCAAAGCTCGCCTGAGCTTTTATATCATTTGACATTCTTGTATTTCTCAGTTTTCAATAATGTGTATCTCTTGCTTTTTGTTTGGAAATGGATGTTATATCAGTAAGAAGCAATGATAACACCATCTGGTTCTTTTTGCATTGAATAAAGAGAGTGAGTCATTGTGTATTCAAGAGACAAGAGCAGACTTTAAAGATTTAAGTGAAGACTCCATCTATTCAATGTGAAGCATTTTGAGTCAGATAAGCAGAAGCAACCAAAAGGAAGTTCAAATCAGGTCCACCTGGATTTAAGAAGAAGAATATAAGTACAAGGTCGACTTGGGTTCGCTATGACTATTACCAAAACACATGTTAGTCAGATAGAATCAAAAATTGCCCGAATGTTTTATTTATCAAATATCCAGGCCTATTTGTTCTTGGCAACCACAAAGTTCCAGCCCATTTACTGTTATTTATTGTTTCTGGAAGATAAAGAAGAAAATGGCAAATATGAAATAATCAAAAAAAGCAAGGGCCCTTTCACAAAAATAAAAAGATGAATTTTAGAAAAACAGAGCATAAAGTTTGACACTTTTGTTCTGCTCCTTTCTCGTCTCTGTCTTCTTCGTCCTCATTCATCTTAAAGGCATCACTCACCAAACAGCTTTAGAATTTTCTCTTTCAAAACTCGAAACTCGCTACTCATTAAAAAAAAATCCATTTTAAAAAAAAACTCAAAACCAAATGGCTAGTAACAACAACCCGCATGAGAACCTTTCAGACCAAACACCTTCTGATGACTTCTTCGACCAAATCCTCGGTCTTCCCAACTTCTCCGCTTCTTCATCCGACGGTGGGTTAGGCGGAGGAGGAGGAGGAGGAGCACCGCCGATGATGCTGCAGCTGGGCTCCGGAGAGGAAGGAAGTCACATGGCTGGGTTAGTAGGAGGAAGCGGACCAAGTGTGTTTCACAACCAGATGTTTCCTCTAGGGTTGAGTCTTGACCAAGGGAAAGGACCTGTCTTTCTTAGACCTGAAGGTGGTGGTGTTCATGCAACTGTGAATCGATCTTCTTCTTCTTCTTCTTCTATGAAAGGACCTGTAAGGAATCATTTTTTTGTGTAAAAAGGTTATGCTTTTTCTATGTGTTCTTACATCTTTTGTCTTGTTGAAAAGGTGTTCCATGGGCAGCCGATGCAACAGCCAGCTCCAGCAGCGCCACATCAGCCTACATCAATCCGTCCTAGAGTTCGAGCTAGGCGTGGTCAAGCTACTGATCCTCATAGCATCGCTGAAAGGGTAAAACTTTTACTTCAGATTCTCTTTATGGAAGGGGTAAAGCTGAAAGATTTGAACTTTGTTACAGCTACGTAGGGAAAGGATAGCTGAGCGGATCAGGGCGCTTCAAGAACTTGTACCCACTGTTAACAAGGTCTCTCTATCTTTCACCTTTAAATAAATTGTCTAGGCTTTGTAACATGTCTCATTTCTTGAAGTTTGTTAACACTTGTTGGTTCTGTTGTCTTAATTTGCAGACAGATAGAGCTGCTATGATTGATGAGATTGTGGACTATGTAAAGTTTCTCAGGCTCCAAGTTAAGGTAATATAACCCAGCCAGTTCTTATTCTTTCCTGTCTGTTCATAGGATTAGAGATATAAAAATCATGTCTTTGAAATAACTTAGTTATGTTAAATTCTCCATATTGATTTTTTTGGTCTTAGTTATGGTCCCACCATCACCTACCCTTCAACCCAAATTTCAATCTTGTTTTTTTTAATGTGGTAAAGAATAATATAGAAGTCCAAAATGCTTTTGTTTCTTTTTTCTTTGGCACTTAGTCTATCTTGTAAACACTTTTTGTTTTGTCATATAGAGAAGGCTAATCATGGTTTAGGATTAAAATATCTGTATAATCATCATGCTCAGATTATAATATAATCTCTTAGATCAAACGCTTCTTAATATCAAAATGCAGTCGGTTGCTTAAAGATAATGGAGACACTTTAGTATGCAATGATGGATTTCTGAAAAGATGTTGACAAAAAAAGGATTTCTGAAAAGATAATACATTTTTTATTTATTTTGTGTGTTTCTTATGAAAACCTTCCATGCTCATCTGATAGTGGAGAATGCAATGATGTATTTCTGATAAGAATAATAAATGTTATTTTTATTTTATTTTGTGTGAAATCTTACATGCTCATCTGAAAAAAAAAGTAAAAAGTTTATTTTCATGGGATAAAGCTTATCTTTGGTCAACTTTTGGTAGGTTTTGAGCATGAGTCGTCTTGGTGGAGCCGGTGCGGTTGCTCCACTTGTTACTGATATGCCTTTGTCATCATCAGTTGAGGTAAATAAAAGAAAACATCAAAACTTTTTAGCAAAGTGGGTTTCGACTCAAAACTGATTATTGTAATCTCTCTCACTAGGATGAAACTAGTGACGGTGGAAGGACACCACAGCCTGCGTGGGAGAAATGGTCAAACGATGGGACTGAACGTCAAGTGGCTAAGTTGATGGAAGAAAACGTTGGAGCTGCTATGCAGCTTCTTCAATCTAAAGCTCTTTGTATGATGCCAATCTCATTGGCCATGGCTATTTACCATTCTCAGCCTCCAGATACGTCATCTGTGGTTAAACCAGAGACTAATCCTCCTCCACAGTAGGATTTTTCGTGCAAGCAAGGGTTTGTACAGCAACTCAACGGGGTCTAATATGGCTTTAGTTTCTACTACTACATCTCATGACTGCTGGTTTCTTGCTGTTTCGTCTCCCTCCCACACCCACTTGTATGGTATGATTGAAAGGTAAAACAAAAGGCGTTGGAGATGGAATCAATGTAGGATTTGCAAGGGAGAGTTTGTCAAAAAGCTCACTTGATTAAATATGATATGTTATCATTTTAGGTGGACTTTGATGAAAGCACCTTTTTGTTTTCATGACTTTAGTGGGAGGTTGAGGAAGGAGCTTGAAGGGGTGTTTTAGTTGTAGTGGTGGTGGGAAGTGTGTGGGACCTGGTTGAGTTTATGTACAAATTAGATGAATAATAAAATATTTGAATTTGTTAACCGTTGTATTATTATTTTATTTGTGTGAATTGGAGTGTAATAGATGATCAAATAATATCACTAGTTCCCTTTACTAAAACAGTATTTTTGTTGATGAATTTGTCAAATTTATTGCTATAGAATTATCCTGTTATAAAATCATAGATATAAAAAAATTCACAATCTGCAACAGAGTGATAAATCAAGAAAATAGATAATCAAATAATATCACTAGTTCCCTTTACTAAAACAGTATTTTTGTTGATGAATTTGTCAAATTTATTGCTATAGAATTAGTCCTGTTATAAAATCATAGATATAAAAAAAATTCACAATTTGCAACACAGTGTGATAAATCAAGAAAATAGAAACACTTACAAGTCTTTATTACAACAATTTTAATTTCACCACAAACCTTGGAATCTTGGAAGTGAGATGATAACAAAAGAGAACTCCTTTTGGTCATTTGTTTTAAAATGGGGTTTAACCTCCAAAACCAAGAAGACAGACTACAAAGAGTAAGCAAACTCAGTTTGATGCTATAGGCTTCAAACATTCATTATGGCCTTTAGCGTTATTGAACCACATAAAAATTGTCGGCTTAAAAGAACTTAAGCTTAGCAAGCGTCAAGATCACGGAATTGTGGTGGCTTTGGCTCCCCAAGCAATGTCTTGTTTCCCCCTTCAGGTCCGCACTTGATCCTCTTTGGGTTTTGAGTTCCATGCTGAAACAAAAGTTACATAATTAGAATTTAGATTTGGATTTTGTGTTAAACAAAGATTAAAGTATCCAAATGCAATGGGTTACTTCAATGTCTTACCGGTGGCTTCTCTCCCTTTCTCAGCTTCTCAACAATCTCTACAACTTTCTCAGGTGTAACATCTTCCTGTTTATTGTAGCAATAAGACACATGTGAATACCATTTTAACTCTTTGTCGTCTTACACAGTATAAACGAAGGAAAATAATGCGGGATGAAAGAGAAGTTATTGGACATACGAAATAGTTATATGTATATCCTTCTGATCCATTGGAGTAATCTGCCACAGTGATCATGGGCGCATTGACACAGCATCCCTGTCAATAAAACCAATTGTACATGAGATCGAGAAGTATTAATCTCGGCTATGGTTATGAATTTACGGTTTCAGGAAAGTAAAGAGGTGATAAGTAATCCTTACCATGCATTCCATCTCTCCAACAGAGAACAAACCATCCTTTGTGACTTCTGCAACATACATGATAAAAGCCAGAGATCGTTATGACTCAGGAACTAAATGATTTTGTTCATGAAAGGTAGGTTATTAGAGCTTTACCACCGCGCTTCACTCCCAAATGGTCTAGCAAAGCTGATTCGATATCTCGTGAACCACGGATCATGCAAGGTGTTGTGCCACAAACTAGGAGGTGGTACTTTCCGACCTGTAGGAGCACAATTAAAGTGAAAAAAATGAGGGTGAGGGTGTTTGAGGATTAAAGTAGAGACTTTACCAGATGGGTAGTAAGTACTTCTTACCTTTGCCCTGTTGAACATGGAGTAAAATGTTGCAACCTCATAAACACGAATAGGAGCCACTTCTATAACTTTAGCAACCTGCAAAATTTTATTGTGTTGTCATTCATGATGGTAAAATCATATCAACGGATATTGTATTCCCAAAAAAAAAAAGAACTACAGAAAATAAAGCTAACAGCTACAAATAATCGAACAAAAACGGAAAATGGAAAAGAGAAAGATAATTATAGATGGTAAGAGTACAGCTGAAAAATAAAAAAACAAGAACGTACGGCATTCATAGCTGAAACAGGGAGCCAGCCTCCATGCTGTTGTTGGGCGAGATCCAGAAGGGGAATCACAGCAGACTGCTTGTAGTTTGATGGATAGTAAGAGAGTATCTCCTTAACCTAGAGAGTTTGAACAAAATAAAAGAACTTTAGTAAATCATGTGGAAACAAATTTCACTTGCTATGCAAGATTAGTGCAGCCAGACACGAAAGAAGAGTAAACGGGAACTAAATGCAGATGAATAGATTAGTATTTTTTTACTCTCCCAACAGTATTTCCCCTTCTTATGTAAGTAGTTCCTTCCAAAACAGCCAATTAAAAGCAAGTCAGTTATTTCTATCATTTCTAGGGAACGCTAACTCACGGGATCGTGATGCCTGATCAGAAGCCAGGGACTATGTATAAGAAGGGTACTGAAAAGCATGTTAAACATATTCAGAGCTGCATCTGGTCTGAGATAACTATTAGTATTTTACTCTCCACAAAACCAGTTTACTAATAATCCCACTGACAGTCTTTCTTCTTTATATATCAGTTCCTAATTGTCAGAAACTCCCATTACTATTTTATGATTTATGTAAGAGGGAACTGAAAGCAGGTTAAACATATTCAGAGCTGCCTCTGGTCTGAGCTATGAGCTATCTAATCAGTAGGGAATGAGAGAGCTCATAGCTCAGACCAGAGGCAGCTCTGAATATCTATCTAATCAGAGCTACATTTATCCTATAAAGAGTAAAAAAATTATTTCCACATCTATACTTTTTTTTCTTCTTAAAACACGAATTTGGATAAAATTGCAATTAGTTCAACAACGCAAAGTAACCTTAGATTTGTTAGCCTCAGAGAACTCCCATGGAAGATCCGGTTTGTTGTCAGGAGAATCCAGGTGCTATAATCAAAAATCAGATTACTTAATTAATTAAAAAAAAAAAGGATAGAGAGAGAGAGATCAATCAAAATATCACCAAGACTCACGTAGTTCAAGGCTGTCGAGAAGCTTCGATACGCCTGTGCAGATATAAAACACGAAACCTGAGGATGAGATCGGGAAAACGACGGAGAAAAAATCTAAGGAAATTTTTAAGAAAACCTGAGTGGGAGGTTGGCGGAAAGCTTGGCGGATCTCGAGAAGACGCTTCGCAGCGAGCCTAGCCAGCATTTTCGACGACTTTGACAAAACGAGAGACGAACGAACGCCTGGATTTGATTTGATTGAAGAATAAGAAGAGCCAAAGAGGGACACACGAGGGAGCTAGCTCACTATCATCACCTGCCTCAGGAGGATTGACCACATAAATTTGGGCCTAAGCCCATTTCTAGTTTCACTGTCAAACCTACTACTATTGGATTATTATTTCTTGGGTATTCTATTCATTATAGCCTTGTACGCCCATTTGTATTTAAAGATTAGTTTATTGATTTTTTATAATTCTAGCACCTCCTTGTGAGCTTAAGAAACACTTTTGCGTCAATGAACGTGTTCCTACCTTTGTTCAGTTATGTCTAGATAGGTTAAGCATATGATGAGGAGGATATTTGGACCAAAGTTCAACTTATCCCCAAAAGAGCAGCCAATACCGATTACTCTCTGTTCCTGAGTTTTCTAATGAAGCTTAAGGGCATAATTTCATCTTCCTCTTCTGTGGAGTTGGTAACGACTAACGAGGCGCCACTGGCTTCTGAAATTTCTGCTATCGCTTGTATTTCACTTAGTTACGCAAAGTGCAATAAACTCCAAACAACATTTATCAAAAAGGGATATGAACGTAGCTAAAAGCAGATATTATCAAATTCATTAAGCCATCTCCAAATTCATATCCAAGAAACCAAAACCCCCCACAAGGTAGTTTGCATCCCAAGAAAAAAAAAAAGCACAAGACCGAATGTCAAGGAAATAACCAAAAAAAAAAATTAAAAACAAAGTTTTTACTTAGGGTGGAAGTATCCAAATGAGATTCTCATATACAAGCAGGAGAGCAGCTGAGATGCTTCGATTCATTACCCCTTTCTTTCATGAGTCAAACCACCTCCATAGTTGTTTCTTTCCTTCTAAGCCAAGTACCTAAACATGTTAGCGTTCTCCTTGTCCCTCTCCAAATAATCCCTCGTTATCAAATCCTCCATACGCTTCTTGATGGCTTTGATATCAGGCTGCAAAACACACATATCCAATCAAGTTCCACGAAAACATCATCACTTAACTATCTCCACATGTTTCCTTATATATATATAGAACATACGTACCTTGAACATTCGGCTAAGCTGCTCAACGCACTCGGATACAAGCTGTTGATGTCCCAACACTTTCCTGCTCTTCATGATCCTCACGATCGCAGCATCAATCGCATAGCGTCTGTCTTTGTCCACGTCTTCCACTACTTTCTTCCTTTCATCGACAGGTGGGAGAGGGATCTGTGATGCAAAACCACATAAAAGTTTATAATCTAAGATAATAACCAGTAGTAGTAACACATGAAGTTTTGTGTGTTAATGTTTTACAGACCTTTATTCTGCGCATTCTGTCGGTGAATTTGGCATTGAATTCAAATGAATCAGTCTGGGAAACAATCTTTGTGCTTGGCTCCTTGACAAGGATCTTGTATCTAGCACATGACAAGGAATGAAGCAACCTCACTAGATCTTCATGGCTTAGGTTCAGTTGAGTCAAGATGTCGTTGTAGCTCAATTTGTCTGTTGTGTTAAAGAGTAGAAGCACAGCAGCCTGAAAGCAAGTAACAATTTGAAAATTAGTATCAGAATTCAGAGGCCGTTTAAAGGATCCAATATACCAACAGTTTCTGAGAATACAAATGATACCTGGTAAGTCGACACAACTAACTCAATGGGCTTGTGATCAAACTTGCCGTTGAGGTGACAGGTTCCTAGTGAATAGATCCATGTAAGTTTCCTGTGTTTCGTTTTAGTTTCATAAAACCCTTTGAAAACTTCAACACACTTGACCTGAAACAAAGAAATCGATGGGATTAGCTTCGCCTGGAGCAAACGTTTTTCCTTTTAGACATACACTCAACAGATACTTACCATTTCACTGGGAAGATTTATGTCGAATGATTTGTAGCTTGGCCAGAAACCAGTTGTAAGAACAGTAACGGTCAAATCAATCCCTGGGTTTGCAGCGGGGTTATTGCCTAGATATTCCTCGAAACTGGTTTGGTTTTCTCTGGCCAGTGTAAGATCTGTCACCTGTAACCAAACAAATCAAATTTATAGAAAGCATAAATCATCAGAAAAATCACCGTTCTGAGACAATAAACATAGGGACACGCAAACTAACCATGCCCTCCATCTTAGAAGTAAACTGCCCACCACATTGCTGCTTGAGCTTTGTAAGAATACTTCTCTCATGATCATCATTAGCACTGCGATCAAATAAGAGCCTGCGTGCCAGCTTCTTCCTGAAAAACAGCCAAAAACAAAACCGCATACAATTTATCCCAATTTTGGTAATTCCATACTATATTATTGGAAGGGACCTTAACAAAGAGCTAGAATCAACAAACCATATAAGCAAAAAAAATATTAGAATCCAAGGTATATAAAGAAATATAAGAATGAGAGATGAACCTGTAGAACTCGGCAAAAAGATCCTTGTCGCTTATATAGGCAAGCAATTTGACCACCTGTAACAACATAATAAGATTAAACACCGGTTTAAGGAGAAACTGAAAATGAATATAGCAAGCAACTTGACAAAATACAAACCTTCTCAAGCGTGTCTTCAATAGCTTCATCACTCAGCTTCTCACTACCCCCCTTCTTGAGGATGTTGTCGCAGAATGTTGCAAGCAATTCTGCACTTGAACTTCCAGCGACTGTTTTGTTACAGAATATCTCAAATGCCTCTTTCAGAGCCTACAATAGAAGAAACTTAAGTTAATACAAACAAATACACGCATGCAAGAAGATATATGCATGACTAGTATGCAGGAAGCACATTAAACCTTGTGGAAGAGGGTGTGGTTCTGGAAGCACTCAACGACATAGACCATGTATTTATCATGTAGCTCAATCACTTTTCTGATGAGAACCTGAAAGCATAGAAAGAAAACGTGAATTACTAAGTTCGAGAACATCTTCACTAGTAGAAACAGTTGACACTGTTTTTACCTGTTCCTGCACGCTAGCAGTATTTGCAGCCTGTGGAGTAAAAACAAATCTTAGCGATCACAGGCAAAGCGCGGAAAAGATTTCAGAGTAAAAAACAAAAAAATATGAACCTGATTAGTGGCCGTGTCTTCCGCCTGTTGGACGAGTGCGTTACCCTCGGCTGTGACATGCTATATACAAATTACACGATGGAGTTAATGCAGAACAGTATTTAACAGAGTAAAAGTACACAAGGAAGAAATGACTTCGCCAATCTAAACCATAATAATAAAGATAGGTAAGCAACCTGCTTGAATATGTTTGCAACAGGTTCTAAACCTTTAGCAATTTTATGATAAAGCCTGTACATCCGGGAGAGATCATCAACCTGAAAGCACACAGATACTCCATCAAAGACAGAAATAGAAAGACAAAATAATTAACAATGAAACAAAGAGTAAGTTGCTCCACCTTGTCATCTCTCAGCAATGCACGGCACCCTGAGTGCTCTTTTTCTAGAAGCTGATTTGCATACACAACCAACAGCTCATGTTGTACTTTCTGCATCCAACAGATTAATATAGAAGTCAAATAGATATCAATCAAAATTAATATATACTTTTCTGCAGAAGCAGGGTCTAAAAAGCATGTCTCTATGAATAAAAATGCAAAATCATGGCTTCTGTAAGTACACGCATAATGAATGCTATGCATAAAGTCAAAGTGTCGTGCATGAGGTATCATCATAACTAACCTCAACCAGCTTTGGCTCGCTGCTTGAATGAAGGTAGTGAGCCACTCTCTCCCTCTCCTTCTTCAGACATTCTTCAGACTGCAACATGAGATTTAACAAGGATACATCAGACTAGTTAACATATGCATTTTACTAATTTGGAATGACAACGCAATCTAGAAAATAATATAAGTATTCATACCTTCAGCATGTAATCAGGGCAAGAATCTTCCTGGATCCAGCTTGATGCTTTGCGAGAATAGTAAGAAGCTGAATCCAAAAGCATGAAGCTTTCAAAATCCACTTCGTATCTTTCCATCTGTCCCATTCCAATCTCTACATAGATGTCCAATACGTTTTTCAGAAGAGCCCTGTCAATCTGCTCGCCCTCCCGTTCTTTATCAACCTGACATAGAAACAGCTCATGTTAGACCTTGAATAAGGTAAAAGCAAGAGTTGGAACTAAATGTACATTATACACGCCACACTTACAAGTGCTATTACAGCATCTTTGACCTTGGAATGCAACTCGTTATAAACCTGAAATAACAAAATCAATCAAGAGTTAAAATATCATTGACGCCATGTAAAGCCATACATAACAAGAACGAGCGCCAAACCCGGTCACGGAAGCAAGTCAGGCCAACTTCATTCAGCGGTGGAAGTGATCTCCGAGCAATGAAGTAACGGTCAAGATAGTAGAAGAATCGGGATAGCCATCGAACCATGACTTTATGGTTAGACCATCTCTTGACCAGCTCCCGCAGCATGTACTCATCATGCTTCTCCTTCAAAGCAGGCAAAACCTAATCACAATAAAAAAAGAAAGAACGGTTTGATCAACTTATTGGCATATGAAACCAAGCACAAACCTCAAAAACTACAAAATTGATGAATCAGACTCACCGTTGAGTTAATATACTCCTCAAACGCTTCACGATACTTGTCATAAAGCTGCTGCGAGTAATCATGAGGAGGCTTCTGGGTGCACATGTTGTAGATAGTCCTGAGAACCACACAAAACCCTCAACTTTCATCACCAGTTACAAACAAAGCAAACACCTCTAAGACAACTCAAAAGACTATAACAGAACGTACGTATAGAGCATCATGTACTGCTCAGAGTCGAATTGCGGCTCAGGCAATCCCTCAAGAATCCGTTTCAGTTTAGTGATACCAGTCTGCATATAGTCCCATCCTTGCTCCAAATCAATCGTCTTCCGCTCCATTCTGAAAGATTGATTCCCAAAGCGCTCCTGGACCTAAGAACACGGAACAAAATCGAAACTTTAGGGCAACAGTTTCCACATTATAGAATCCCAATCAAACTATCGGATGATGATAAAACGAACAATCGAGAACGCTACACAAAAGCAATCGACGTAACCCTAACAATCAGATCCCTAAAAAACTCGAAAACTAGGGAGCTAGACGAGATCTTAGACCCTAATTAGAGAAAGACGTTTCGCTTAACCTTGAGGATTCCCGATTCGAAAGGATCGGGAGAGGTTTTGCGATCGAGAGAGAAAGATCAAAACCCTGAGAGAGTACGATAAGAGAGAGGAAGAGGTGGAGACCTTTGAGCAGGACGATGAACGAGGAAAGGAAAGGATATTTATAACCCCCTCTCTTTTTTAATCGCCTATAACTCCTCCTCTATTATTCAGGCCGTAGATTTTTATCATTTATTTATAATCTTCGTTTAATATCTATAAATGTTTATTTTCTATTTAACCTTTTCTAATTTATTAGCCTGTTCATTTTCCTAGTTACGGATCTATAATCCTGTTTTAAAAATCGGCTGCATAGCTGTATAGACGGCCGTCTAAACGTTACGCTTCACTCTTTCGTCCCAATTTATGAAAAATTGGTTTAAAAAATTAGATATCCGATTTTTTTCTGTTTAGACCGTCTAAATAACCGTCTAGCCGCATATTCTATTTTTTTAATAATATTTTATTTATTTATTTGATCTGAAATTTTGTAAATATCATTTATATTCATAATTTTGATGAAAATTACAGTATATTAACTTTATATATTCTATTTGTGTGTTTTATACAATCTTAAATATGAAAATATATTAATGTTATACGCTATTAAAGATTACATGTTTTACAAAATTGTAAACAATCTAAAAATTTTGCCTCGCATAATTTCTGATTAATCCCCGAATAACTGATATTGACTGTATACATATGAAAATAATATTTAGTTTTTTTATAAGTGGTTAAAGTGTTTTAGTCCATGTTCTCAAACGCGAACTCCTAACCGAGTAGGCGCTCGGCGGCACAATTTTTTTCTCAAACAATTATGATGAAATACATATGTTACATAGTTTGTGGAAAATGCATCAATGGAAAGAGTTCATTTTGAAATTTTTCTTGTAGAACTATATACTTGTAAGCAGATGCAGCTACTGATTTTTCACATAGCGTGATGGAACTAACATCCAAGGTGATCAGCTGGTTTAAATTTCAAAAAGAAGAAGGGATTTGATCAACAAAAATGTTATTAGAAAGACCGGAGAAAGTGAGCTGAAAAAGGTTTCCTACTATAGGCATACTCGGACCACAGAAAAAAAATATTAATAGAAATGTCGAGTTTGTCAAGATAATAAAGGTTTTCAATCCAAGAAAGAATATGATCCAAAATTTTATTAAATGAAATGTCAAAAGAAACGAGATGAGAAAGATTTACAATTAAAGATGGAATCCGACTCAAAAACCAAAAAAAAAAATATTATCGAAGAAAAAATGCGACAGGTGAAAAACTATCGTGCGAAAGGTCGAGCGACGTGAGTCCAGAAAGATTTCCAATTACAACAAGTCGTTATTAGCCCATGAGTCCGTCTGGGTTTAGTATTGATAATATAACTGTAAAGAAAGAGTTGAGAACCTTGGACTCGTTTCTGAAATTGACAAGTGTGACCATTTGCTCTGGGGCCGCAAACACGGCCTCGTAATTATAAACGAACAAGAAAAAAAAAAGACAAAGAGTGATAGAAATGGTATTCATTCCTTTCTGATAGAAGAAAAGAAGAAGTGTTGATGGTATTATTAGTATATAAACACGCTTCCATGCCCACCTATATACACAATAATCTACAAAGAAAAATTCCAATCAGTTTGACTCAGTACTTTTCACACATTTTTGGTCCCCGGCGGCTACATTGATTACAAGATCTTTCCAATCCAAACAAGAAAAAGTTACGAGTGTCTTATTTTGCTCTAAATAACAGCATTTACAAGCTTTTTACAGTTTTTTTCAAAGAGTCTGTTTTGCATTGTTTCGTGATCATCACATGCACAGTCTTTAGTTTTGTTTTTCGGTATATGTTAAAACTTTAGTTTTTTTGCCAGCAAAGTTTTAATTTGGGTGGTAAATGTTTTTTCTTCTAATTATTAAAGAAGTTCAGAATTGAGATTCTTAAAAAGATTGGTTAGTAAGACTGATTCCAGCACCACTTGAAGTTCTAAACGTCTCATGACAAATAGTCAAATATACAGTTAACTGAAAGAAACCAAAGAAATGCAAGCTATGGCTAGCTCTCTCAAAAGATTATTTTAGCTATTGGATCTAACCTGATGATTAGGTTGCCTCATTACAAGCCCTTAGTGTTCACTTAATTCTTATTTGGTTTCTAAAGTTAGTGTTCCCGTTCCATTTTTGCAGAGCAATTTTCAAGGCAAAACCTAGTTAGTGATGCAGTTGCTAGATTTGAGTATCCAGCAGTGATGGTAATCATCATAGGAACAGTCAAGGGACAATCCCTTGACGTACTCCATCAGCATATAACTCGCTCACTTTGCCTCTCAGAAAGAGACCAACAACAAACTATGAAACCAGGACTAGTTAGCTCATCAGAGTCGACAACAATCAATCTTGACAACTTGTTAGGGAATCAGTAGGATAAATGGGCACAGCTACATCAGCTTCATGGAGGTACCAGCAGAGTCAGAATGGTTATTACACATCTTATGCTAAGGGGATTGTGTCCAATATGATGCACAACCAAGTAGAAACCACCCTAACATGATGCACAACAACAACCATCTAGAAAACTTGCTTCTCATCATCATCCTTGTTGTAACCAAAACAGAAGTTGGCGTTAAATCATATACAATGAGACACGAGTTCTTTTAATACCAAATACTTGGATTTCACGATACAGCTAGCGTCTTGCTCCCTTGAGACACAAGTTTACATGTTTAAGAGATGACAGTAACCGGAACATCAGTGATTTAGATAGATTGTAAGAATTGGCCTCTCATTTTATTGTCCACCCGATTTCAAAGTGCAACTTCGTTGGTGAGGTCCTCAAGAAAATTCTCAAAAGTTGAATATTCTTATTTTATTGGTTATTTATAAATAAAATAAATTTTAATTAAAAACAAAAAAAAATAGCCAATAGACCGCAAGTAGTCAAAGAGGAGTTCTGGGGTGAAAACCCATTGTTGTACATGATCTATTAAGACGACTTTCAGATCCATAAATATCTAATTCTGATGCTTAACAGTGCTAATTAGCTGAAAATTCTCTGTAAACAACCGTGGGGTAAATGAACAAGTTCGTTTTTCGCTGTCCGAAAGATAAATACTTTATTTCGTCCGTGCTCTTACGTTGCAAGTTATGAGTCAAGGTAGAAGGAGCTTTAATTTAGACTGTTGAATTTTGTTATAATAATTTCCTATTCAGTTAACAAAAATTCGATTGTCTAATAATACAACCGTGTCCTAAACAATCTATGTCCCAACTAACAAAAGGATTGAGTAAGGAGATAAGATAAAAGAAGCCATTAAGATCAGATAATTGTAGTCTGAGTTTTAGTCGACATAATATTTCCGAACAATCGTTATCATCATGTCATTGGCTCTTTCTCATCCGAACTCCAAAGAGAAATCAAATTATCATCAGGAAAAATCAATTAAAAAGTTGAAAGTGAAGGCTCAGAAGGATCCATTGGTAAAATTTCTAATCAGAGATTTACTCATAAAATAGGTAGATTTTCATCATCACTGCCTTCACTAGTAACCAGAAATCGAAGAGATGAGAATTTTTCCCATAAAAGCCAAAATTGAAAACAGTTTAACGAAACATTGAAACAAGAATGTGGAATGAAAGACGAGATGTAATGGCTGGATCAGCTTTAAATTGTAATCGCTGAGTTGGGAGAAGTCGCGGACGGCAATATATATAAGACGATGGAGGTAGCTAGGGTTTACGTTTTGAAAAGAATTGGGTCGGGCCTGTTGAGACTCCAAGTCTTGGATATGGGCCTTGAAAATGTTTCAGTTTTTAAATCTACTAGCATGGAGAAATATAAGTTTTTTAAAAAAAAATCTTATATATTATGTATTATAATTATAAAAAAAATTACATATACAATTTTACAACATATAATTTTATATGGTTTATGCGAATCAAATTCACATCTAACCAATTTTACTTACACCCTTATGAAGATCACATGTAAGTCTTTCATCTGTAAATATGCATAATTATTTAATAAATCGTGTTCTTCAATATTCAAAACCCAAAAAATTAATAAATCTTCGTTAAACCATCAAATTACTGAAACTTTCACCAAGAAATTCAAGACTGTGAATAAAAATGAAAAAAATATGAGATTGTGAGAGCAAGTGATGGGAGGAAAACACAGCCTAGTCTATCGAAAAAAAAGATTGAGACAATTATACATCTTTGTTGTGTGTGTATTGCAGAACTTGGTTGTTGTTATTTTATCTATGTATTGAGAAAATTGCAAAGCTTGTAACAGTAACCTTAACAATCAGCCGTCTTCGTAGTTAGTAATTGGTTTGATCCAATGCCTCTTACACTAAATCCTAGTCTACTTTTGTTTTCCATTTATTCTCTTCCAAAACTACATGAAGTAGTAATCAGAACAAACTGATGGAGAAGTTTTACTCTTCTAAGGACAAATGTGCCTTCTCTTTGCGTTGTTTCCTTCATAGTTTACTTGGCTTTTCTCCAACGTTACTTACATGAGTAATCAGAACAAATGGAAAAGTTTAAATTCTTTTGTGAACAAATTTAATTTCTATTTTTGTCATTTTCATCTTGGTTCCCAAACCTAAAAGCATTTCTTTTTGGTTTTGAGAACAATGATATGTAAGTGTATTTTTGAAGCTCCTTCTTGTGTTCTAATGACAGTTGAGTTCAAGCCCGTATGAGAATACAGAAGTGGAAACATTCAACTCCTCTCTTATTACATCAGGTTCGTTCTTCTTCTCCTTTCTAACTTATCCATTCAAAAGAGTTTAGTTATCCATTTAAAACATAGTAAAGATCTTCTTGAAACTTGGTTTTAATTTGCTTACACAGTGAATAAGAACCGACATAGAGTTATCTAAGCTCGCGTTTATGTCATCGGCTAGTGCATTTGAGAAATGGACAAGCTTGACAGGTCTTTTAGGACAGCTTAAGGGAATCTGATTGGCTACCAATTGTTTACTTTTCTGTTGTCGTCTTGTGTATTTTTCTACATATTGTCAACAAAAGAATAGAGATAAAGGAAAGCAAACCTTTGAAAACTTCATCCTCTTTAACATATTTGGTTATCATTCTTTATTCATTTTTTCATACTAAGCCAAACCACTTTCTTCAACACTCCAGTAACAATTGTTATATCAAAATGAGATCTTTTAAACCGGAATGGGAAAGCCCATAGACTGAACCGGTAATAACCAAGCGTCAAGAGATGTCATGTTACTACTAGATGAAGCTTGCTTGACTATAAGGGGGCAGTTTGAGTCATTTGGCAGTTACTACAGACTTGTTTGATCTTTTCTCTGATGACATTAAATCCTTTATCTAGAAGAACAAAAAAACTTCCATCATTATAACCAAATGTGAAAACAAATATACAAACGTTAATCAATCCAATTCAACTTTGAAAAATCATCCAAGCAGACTAGTCAATATTGATGGCGACGGTCTTATAGAGGCATTACTTATCTGTTAAATAATACTATTAACATTAATGAGAATGCAAAAAATGCTCTGCCTTTTACTTGTATAAATACCAGCACTACTTGTGTCTTATTTCATCACCTTCACCTTCAACATCAAACACATCACATCTCTCAAAGAGTTTCTTAGTAATCAAAATCAATGGCAGGTATCAAAGTTTTCGGACACCCAGCTTCCGCTCCCACCATGAGAGTCCTCCTCACCCTCCACGAGAAAAACCTCGACTTTGAGTTCGTTCATGTCGACCTCATGGGAGGTGAGCACAAGAAAGAGGCTTTCCTAGCCCGCAACGTAAGTATATCTATCTGTGTTGTTGTGAGACAGGATAAACACTCAGAACCGGGCAAAAAATTAAGCTCCTATAATTAATGTTTATTTAATTTTTTTAACTTTTAAAAGTTAATCAGTAATATTTTTGTAAATTTCATGAAAAAAAAACAAAACTATACACATAAAATATTTTGGGTCATTTCAGTCTAATTAATCAAACTTTAATTTTTGTATAAAAATAATGTATATATATAAAAAGTTGAACTACTTAACTACTAGGATTACATGAAGACATGGATTTGAGCCCGGAGCGGCCATACCGTTTGTCCCCCGAATTAGCTGCCCGTTTTTGATGAATCTGGTCTAAATCTTGAATGTTTTGCGTTTGATTGATATTGCAGCCTTTTGGTCAAGTTCCAGCCTTTGAAGATGGAGACCTCAAGCTCTTTGGTACGAACGTTTTCGCAGATCATCTCAAATATGATTTGACAATATGCATAAAAAGAAGAAGAAACATTCACTAACATGATTTGTTTCTTTTGTGTAGAATCAAGAGCCATTACTCAATACATAGCTCACCGATACGAAGGCCAAGGAACCAACCTTCTCCCAGCTGACTCCAAGAACATAGCCCACTATGCAATCATGGCCATCGGAATGCAAGTAGAAGCTCACCAGTTCGAGCCAGTGGCTGCAAAGCTTGTTTCTGAACAAGTATTTAAGCTCAAGAAAGGCTTGACCACAGACCAAGCCGTTGTTGCCGAAGAGGAGGCTAAGTTAGACAAGGTCCTTGATGTCTACGAGGCTCGGCTCAAGGAGTTCAAGTACTTGGCTGGTGACACTTTTACTTTGACCGATCTTCACCACATTCCTACGGTTAAATACTTGCTTGGAACTCCCACCAAGAAGCTCTTCACCGAGCGTCCACGTGTCAACGAGTGGGTGGCTGAGATCACCAAGAGGCCAGCTTCCCAGAAGATCCTTCAGTGATAAGTTACTAAAAGCTTCTGCTTCAGTCGCAGTAATAATGCTCAGAGTTAATAAGTTACTGCCTCATTTCCAATTTCTCAGTACTCTGTTTTTATTCTCAGTTATAACTAAGTGTGTGTTCTTGAGAGATATTTCTTGAATCATAAACTGTCTAATCTTCAAGCTCTTCTATAATAAAAAGATTAGTTACTTATTTAATACAAAGGTTGCAATGTCTTGACTACAGAGTTACTGATTAGTGAGCACAAAGACTTTGTTTGATTAGTCTTTGCAAATTTTTACTTTCTACCTTTGCAAGCTGACCTAAGACTTTGACTCCATAAACAATAGTAAAGAGTAAAGACACATGATGGAAAGAGAAATCTAAAAACAAAGCATAGCTCAGATCACTCAAATTGGATTTGCTTTTTACCTTAACCCCTTTTAAGACGCTAGGTGAAGCAACCCATCTCATCTTTAGTCTCCATTGTGTTGCTTGACTCATCCCTCACTTTGACTTTACAGCTACCCAATGAATCGAGGGCAGAGACTGAGACATATACTTACAGCATCTGGTCATCCCAAAGTTAGAAGCTTTACAATACTCACATATTGACTTTACCAAGAAATATCATTTTTAGTTAGTAGAGTTTGTACGTCATCATCCCGGCCCATGGCGTTCAAGGGACCAAAAAAGAATAATGGGAGATCATAATATCGACATAGATCCAACGGTCAAGAATAATGATAGCATTAAGAAGATATAAAGATATTTGATAGTACAACAATATTTTTTGAAAGCCTAAGTTTCAAAAAAAAAAAATTGAAAATAATTACCGATATTGTACTATTTTATATTAATTTATGAAATTAGTTTTACTCATCTCTAAATAAATCATAGTAGGTGATTATCTCTCGCTCATGCACAAGGATATAAATAATTATAAATTATAATAATTTATTAAAATTTAAGATTAAATTATTTTGTAATTTATATGTATAAAATAGTACTATGTTAATTTTTTAGACATGTGATTTTGGATATAATATTAAGTATGTTTAATTATTATTTATGTATATTGGATTTTATTTACTTCTTTAAAATCGACCATAGTAATTTTTTATTTTCATTTAGTTTGATTGTTATCTCATATCTGTAAATATATATGTTGTTTTGAGAATCAAATAAAAAAAATTAACGTATTGATTAATAAGTTACATGAATTAATATAAATATAATCTTGTAAACAGTCAGGCATGTATATGAATTAAAAAAATAAAATAAACTGTGACAATTTATTAATATGTTTAAACAATTCCATAATTTAAATGTATAAAATTAATAAAATATTACTATAAATAATAGCATATTAATATTTGAGTTAGATATTTGATTTTAGGTATAAGAATTTGTATTAGTCAAGTTAATAATTTTGTGGATTATATTGAGTTACATATGTTTTTTTAATGTTAAGAACATTAGTTTAGTTCTTCACCGTAAATGCGTAAGATTCAGAAAAAAAGAATGTGTAAGTTTACTTTCATAATTTTTTGTATTACTGATATTTGTTTTTTAATAAAGAAATTCTTAAAGTAAAACTAAAAATGATCAATATGAAGGTGCATAAATGAAAATAACTAATAAATTTTTAAAAGATCATGAATGGATATCAATATTTTAAAAAATTATGTAAAATAGGTCTATAGTAAAAATAATATTTTTAGTTTCACTTTCTAATATATGACTTATTTCTTAAAGTCAATTTCAAAAGCAACAACATTATTTAATATTTCTAAAATAAATACTTTTTGAGAAATCATGTTATGTAAGTAACTTTCAAAATTTCTTTAGATATTTTCATCAGTGTAGTACCGTAATTGAATAAAAGTTATAAGAAGTTTGAGTCATTTGGCAGTTACTACAGACTTGTTTGATCTTCTCTCTGATGACATTGAATGCTTTATCTAGAAGGAAAAAAACTTTATTCCATAACCAAATTTATAAACAAACTTCATTCAATCCAATTTAACTTTAAAAAACCTCTAGAAAAACAAGTCAATATTGGTTGCGACGGTCTTGTAGATGCATTGTGTATAAGTTGAATAATATGTAACATTAATGAGAATGCACAAAAATTCTCTGTTTTTTACTTGTATAAATACCATCACCACTTGTGTCTTATTTCATCACATTCACCTTCAAACATCAAACATCACATCTCTTAAAACAGTTTCTTTGTATCAATGGCAGGTATCAAAGTTTTCGGACACGCTGCTTCCATTTCCACCAGAAGAGTCCTCCTCACCCTCCACGAGAAAAACCTCGACTTTGAGCTCGTTCATGTCGACCTCAAGGACGGTGAGCACAAGACAGAGTCTTTCCTATCCCACAACGTAAGTATATACTTAATCGTTTCATTTTAAATCCGTTTCATTTTAAATGTAGTTGTAGAATTTAAATTTTATTTCATTATAAATGACATTTTATATTTTCAGTGCAAATTTTTGATGGTTTTTTCACTTTTAATTCCTATCTTTCAGCACATTAATTTTTAAAAAATAAATAAAATAGTGTACTAATTAGGGATATAATAGAAAATTTAATGATTTTATTAATTTGTGTGAAAGAACCTTAACAACATATGAAACGAAACGTAGGGAGTACATATATATGTTGTTGTAAGACAAGAGTACAAGACCAGCACTCTGATGAATCTGGTCTAAATCTTGAATGTTTTGCATTTTTATTTATATTGCAGCCTTTTGGTAAAGTTCCGGCCTTTGAAGATGGAGACCTCAAGCTCTTCGGTATGAACGTTTTCATGATCTTCAATCTTAATCTGATTTGAAAATTATATGCGTAGGAAGAAGAAACATACACTAACATCATTTGGTTCTTTTGTGTAGAATCAAGAGCTATTACTCAGTACATAGCTCACCGATACGAAGGCCAAGGAACCAACCTTCTCCAGCCTGACTCCAAGAACCTGGCCCAATATGCAATCATGGCCATGGGAATGCAAGTAGAAGCTCACCAGTTCGACCCACTGGCGTCAAAGCTTGCTTGGGAACATGTATTTAAGCTCATCTATGGCTTGACCACAGACCAAGCCGTTGTCGCCGAAGAAGAGGCTAAGTTAGCCAAGGTCCTTGATGTATACGAGGCTAGGCTCAAGGAGTTCAAGTATTTGGCTGGTGACACTTTTACTTTGACCGATCTTCACCACATTCCTGCGGTTCAATACTTGCTTGAAACTCCCACCAAGAAGCTTTTCACCGAGCGTCCACATGTCAACAAGTGGGTGGCTGAGATCACCAAGAGGCCAGCTTCACAGAAGATCCTTCAGTGAGGATTTCTAAAAACTAAAAAGAAAACAAAATAGTTCTGCTTCAGTTACAGTAATAATGCTAAGAGTAAATAAGTGGCTGCTTCATTGCCCAATTCCTCAGTACTCTGTTTTTTTCTCTGTTTTTATTCTCAGTCATGTGTGTATTCTTGAGAGATCTTTGTTCAATCAAAAACTATCTGTCTAATCTTCAAGCTCTTTTATAATAAAAAATACTCCCTACCTTTTATACTAAATGTTGTTGTAGAGATTTTTTTCCATTACAAAATAAGTGTCATTTTCGATTTTTAATGCAACATTTATTGATTTTATTTAGTAATTTATTTTTCTATTAATTGAAATATGGTTAGGTTAGGTGTATAGTTAATTGTGTTTTTATATAGAAAATATACAAAATTAGTTGTTTCCTTAATCCGTGTACAAACCCAAAACGACAGTTAAAATGAAACACATGGATAAGGAGTATTAGTTAATTAATACGAAGGTTGCAATGTACCGCAGAGTTATTACTGAGAACTAGAGATTTTTTCCGCGCTTCGCGCGGATTATGTCTTATAAATTTATTTTATTTATAATATTATTTGTTAATTTTTTTCTTTTATATTAACTTCTTGTTTTTCCAATGTTAGTTTTTCTTAATTTAAATTTATAAGTTAATAATTTTTCATTTTTTTGTTGTAGATGGAGAATTATATTTTTTATTGATGGTTTTTTGTATGTGATAGTGACATAAATTTTTGAAATTTTAAAATAATATTATATATAGTACGATTAACACATTAAAGAAGAGAAACATATTCAGACACATTTTACACAGGTTTTATATGCATAATTTTAAACATTATATATGTATATATTATAAGTTTGAAACATGTAAATGCTTTCTAAAGCTAAATACTTGTTCTGAGTTTACATAACTTATCGAAAGTTTTATCTCTTTTTAAATTCAAATCACAGAAAAAATATAAAAAAGTCAGTATAGATAGGTTTTTTGGGCTTTTAAATCAACACTGAAAAATTACATGAATCAGATAATAACAGTTTTGTAAACAACTGGATAAAATTTGACCGAGCCAAAGATTTTCACACAATATGTTCTTTCTTCTTCAAATTGCGAAGAGCCTATAGGCACAAGAAAAAAATCATAAATTTTGTTTTCACTTATATAACATTTTTTATCCTTTACACACGGAGTTTATTACACTGCTATAAGCAATGTAGAACTCTATTCATATAAGATTCACATCTATGCATTTTGACAAAGAAGAATTTCAGCCATATTTAGTTTCAGAATGTACCAACTTCAGTCATATACACTATATTTTCTCTATGATTCAAAACTTATAATTTTAATATATGTGCAGATTTCCATGTGAAAAGGCACGCATGCCATCTATCATTCAACCTATTACTTTTTCCAAAGTAAACACTATAATCCTCGTTTGGTTAGCTCCACAAACTAATCTCTTTGGATCAGTTTATCAAAAAATATGGATACTAATGTCAGAAAAGAATATAAACACTATCAACAATACATATTGGCACAAGAATATTTGGTTCAAGGAACATATTCCACGTAATGCGTTTATATCATGGCTGGCTTTGCGGAGAAGACTGCCAACCAAGGATCGCTTGAGGCGTTGGGGATTAAATGTCTCAGGAACGTGCGCCCTTTGTAATCTGGAAATAGAGACTCACCATCATCTCTTCTTTGAGTGATCTTTCTCTCGCTTGATATGGGAGCCTTTTGCTGCTGAAGTTTGGATTTCTCCTCCGGCTGATCTACACTCTGTTGCAGCCTAGATCAATCAACCTCGCGTCAACGTAGATGCACATGCTACTCCAGTCATCAAGCTCTACTTTCAGTCATGTCTCCTCACCTTCATCAGTCATCCTTGCCTCTTTCGACCGTATGATGCGTGACCGTCTCCTCTCTTACCCGGTAAGTTCTTCTTTCTCATCTTCTCTACTTCTTTTTATATTTCTTGTATAAGACTTCCTTAAGGCTTTTTTTACCTTGAGTTGTTGTTGGTTGTTTTTGTTTCCTTGTTGTAATAAGTTGTTTAAAAACAACAGTGTAACCTTTAGAAAATAATAATCTTAACATCTTACCAAAAAAAAAACAACAAATATTGACTTATTTATGTGAATATATATTTTATTTTAAATCATTATAGTGGACGAATAAAACACCATAATTTGTACAACAAATTTTCTTAGATTCACCTCATCATACTCACCATTTTACCATTTTAATTACATAATTTTACATGAGCTTCTTCATCCTTCCCGGTTATTTTCTCTTTATTTATAACTACAATATAATGTTATAAATTATATATATTATAAATTAATAATTTATTTACCCTTAAAGTCTAACTATTAAAATATAACATAATTCAATATAGATATATGATTCTATTAATAAATTAGTAGTTACAAATTTGAAATTTTTAGAAATATCAAAAATTGTATGTTAGTTAATTATTTTCTAAATAATATTTATTTTTAATTCTTTTTAGATGAGAATATTTTGGCTGAGGTGGATAGTCTCAAAAGCCTTGAATTTAGTCCCTTTTATATAGTAGGATATTATACATCATACAAAGACTTTCAGTTTTAGTCTTTTTTTTATGCACAATTTGATTAGTCTTTGCGAGTGTTTTTACTTTCTACCTTATTTTCTCAGCAAAGAAGCTAAGCTAAGACTTTGAACGTTCTTATCTTTAAAAGTCTCCATGCTTTGTGCCTTTGTGGGATCTCAAATTTTAGAATTAAATCTTATAAACTATATTAAAATTTAGGTTAGATTTTTTAAAAAATTATGCCAAATTTATTGAAAATTTTCTAATTAATTTTTTTCTGTATTCACATTTTGATACGCTGAAGGTTGAACTAAAGAGACCCAAATGATGCTATAAATTCCCAAACCATAGTAAGTCAGTACTCTATTGATGTATCCAATATGCTTTTGACATCTTGTATACTAAAAGAATCAACTATTTAGTTGTTAGATGTAGATACATTTGAAAGCAGGCTAAAAATGTTCTTCAGTTAACATTGATTATTATTGATTCTGAAATATGGATTAAAAAAAAGAGAGAGAAACAAACTGATGTCTATGCACAATACTTTTGCTTCCACCCATCTTACAACAACAAGCAAAGACATGAATATAGCTAGAAACAGAACACAAATTCCTAAACGCCGCAGATCCGAGTATTCAAGCTTGGTTGGTTTGTTGTACCTTTACAGCCTTAAACGCCGGGTGAAGCAACCCGAGCTCGTCTTTCATCTCCAGCGGATTGCTAGTCTCGTTCCTCACTCTCTTTACTTTGCGACTAGCCAAAGATTTATGAGTGAAACCATATATTTGCAGAATCTGGTTATCCCCAAAGTTAAAGGCTCTGTCCATCTGTTTTAGACACCGTTCAACCGGGTAGTCCCCAAACTTCCCGCATGGTTTGCAACCGACAAAGTGAGTCACCAATGGCCACCGGTGGTCACCTAGACCCGGGTGGTAGTTTTCTATCATTTCTTCGTATCGGTCCACAAGTATTCCCCAGTAACCGTGAAGATAGTACCCATTTTCTAGGTATACCTATAACAACAATGCAGCAGCTCAAATAAGAATAAAGCAAAACCATAACAAAATGCAACTCGCATTGTGATCTGTGATGATAAATATGTGATGAAGAAACGTTATAAACATAACAAGATGCAACTCACATTGTGATATGCAGTGATAAATTAAAACTTTATGATGAAACAAATTATAAACATAACAAATGCAACTCACATTGTAATTTGTGGATACAAATTACAATGCCTATGTGATCAGAGACTTTATAAAACCACAAGATGCAACTCACGTTGTGATTTGGATGATAAATTAAAACTTCTTGTGATGAACAAACGTCATAAACTGACAATATGCAACTCACATTATCATTTGCGAATACAAATCCAATTCCTATGAGAATATGCAACTCACATAGTGACTTGTAAGTGAAAAAACTCATACTGATATAATCAAGAGACGCTATAAACCAACAAGATGCAACTCACATTGCAATTTATGTGCGAAAAACCGATCTTTATGTAATCAAGAGATGCTGTAGACTACTAGACTTATATATTGGTTTAACAACTAAGGCAATATGAATCTCAAATCAAATTTCAGTTATTACCTTATTACCCCAAGTGTCTCGCTGAGTAGCCAAGAGATAAACCATAGCAGACTGATCATCAGCTTCGAAAACCGGCCTACCCTTAAGCTCACGGGTCAAAACCTTACCCGCTTCCTCGCGGATCTTCCCTTTAGGACCCATAGGAGCCCAAGTGTGAAGCAAATCAAGCGCCCACTGATTATTCCTAAGCAAGAAACTCCCAGTATTCAACCCAATCCAATTCTTGTCATCATAAACCATCTCATTCCATCCATGCATCACCAAGTTATAATCCTTATACCTCTCCCACGGAAGCTCAAACGCCATGTCCGTAAACATGGCATCACTATCCATCCACCACAGAAACTCAATCTCGGGGTGAGACAGCAAAAGCTTCCTAATCAACGGCAGCTTCGCCCAAAACCCAGCCATCTCAGCATCGAGCAGAGCCATGTTGTAGAAGATCTCGATCCCGTGAAGCCTACAGTAATCGATCTTGTTCTTGATCGACTTCAAGAGGTAATGGTCTCCCACAGGATTCTCACACGGCTTCGGAGCAGAACCGGTCACCAAGAGGACACGTGGCTTGTTTGGTCCGATGAAGTTGGGGAAGCTAGGGTTCTTCCCTAACCAGTCGGATCTTTGCTCGTCCCAATCGGATATCTTGGGTCCGAGAGTGTACGGTTTATTCGGGTCGGGTTTCTCTTCTTCTCCTTCGTCAACGAATATCTTGTTAATGTCAAACGTCTCATAGTTATTGCTCCCGGCGCCGCCACCGTCGCCGGAATCTCCTCCTCCGCCGCCGCCGGATTGTATTTCTTCGAGTACACGGTGAGGCTCAGCTCGTTTACGAGATGTTTGGAAATGCTGACGGATCTCGTCGAGGTCTTGCTCCGGTGTACCGAACTTACCGGCGCCGATTGTGCCACGTAGGACGACTACTGTGAGAACGAGACAGAGGACCGTCACCTTTAAGTGGCGTAATGCTCTTTGGATTCTCCGGCACCGGTGAGCTCCTAAACATCTCTCGATCATCTTTATCCAATCTACTTCGTCTTCTTGGTAGAGAGAGAGAATCTCTCTGTTTATTATTATCTAATTGAGGTCAAGAGAAGATCTGAGTTTTCCATTAATGAAAGATTCGAATTTGATTTTTTTTTTTTGGACACTGTTACTTGTCAAAGTTACTACAAAAGAGTTTGCGTTCGGACAGTACTACTGTTAGTAACTTTAAGTTGTCTGATTTTTTACTCGGTTGTGTCGGTTGTGGTTGTGTGTTAGTGTAGTGTTTGTCACACGTGGCGATATATCAGGGTATGTGACTTGTTATATATGGTCCTGACCGTTGATGCAACATGGATCGAGATATCGGAGCGCGTTGAAAAGTCAACTCGTTAATATTACCGTAGTTCTTTTTTCGTGCAACAGAAATACTGTAGTAGTTTTTTTTCTTATAAATAGAAAAAAAGTTGAAAACAAAAGGGAACATAAATAGGAAAAACGAATTCACCATGTTGGATATGGTTAAACAGGGGTTGACAAAAAAAAAAAAAGGCTAAAGAGGGCTCGGCTCGGATCAAATATATGAGTTTTTTGAGGTTTTCGCGATCTAATCCATTTTGTTTGAATAACCAACTATTCGATTATATTTGATCCATAGCTATTCGAATATCCTGTGTCTAGAATATCTAGAATTTTTTTTGTATTTTTAACATATATCCGATTCGATTAGTATAAATAAAATTACAATAAATAAATAATCCTAAAATAAAGATAAAATAATAATATTTTATTACAAAAATATAAATTTCTTTACTTTTTAAAATTATAATAACTAATATAATAAATATAATATTGTAAAACTTATATAAAATATTATATTTATATGATTATTTATATATATATGTATATAACATATCATATTTCATATCTTTCTTAAAAATATTAGTATTTGTGATTTATTTTATTTTTTACTGATATTACATATTAATATTTGCTTTACTTCGTAAAATTACAGATATTTAGATTTTTTTTATTTGAGTCAAAATAGATAATGAATCGAACCAAAATTTATTGATATTTTTCCCAATCTTATGGTTAGTTACTAGTTAAAGTTTAGTTGGCTACCACAATACTTCTTTTTTTACTTTATTTATTCTCCTGGTTTATGAATTGTTTTTTTCATTTACACCAAAAAGGTTTATGTTATAAAAGTCAACTAGGTAGTAATCCTCCCCTTGCGTAAGATGAGGTTATTAATTTTGTTATTTTTAAGATGTTAAGACATTATGTCTTACTTCGGCTTTGGGTTGGTTTTTCAGGTTTTAATATCTTATTATATAACTAATTTCTAAATTCATATTTATTTTTGTTTGTTCGGTTAAAATGGTTGAGGATTTTTGGTTTTTTGGTGATAAACCAAAACTAATTAGTATTTGTTTGGTTTCATGTTATCAAAATTTTAGACAATCCTGATGTCAACCAATCGTTTTACATTATAATTTCTAAACGCATTCATAATAAAATTAAATCTAGATAATTGTTAAGAAAAACAAAAAAAAATTATAAAGACAAATCATTTCATTACAATTAGATTAATGGTGAATGAAGAATTAAAAATAATAATATTGTATATTGCGTCTGAATTAGAATCATCACTTACGGTGAATATTTAGTTATATAGGTACTCACTTCAATGTGCATATGAATATATATGTAAATATTTTAAAAGTGTTTCACAAATGAAATATAAAGATATTGAAATGACAATTTTCGGTCTTCGGTGTTGCGTATGTGTGTCGTGCGAGTTGTCGTGTGGAGTTGGGGCTCTTGCTTCACCGGATTTTGGTAGGTTATGTGTCTCTTTGCTTTCTTTATGGTTTTGGCAATGTGTTCTCTGGTGGTTGCAGCATGTGGAGCTTCTTTTGTGGCGGAGGCGTGGTCCGCCTCTCCGTGTTCCCCGGTTGTAGCGGGTTGGTGCTTGAGCTACTCCGGTTCGCTATTGCTCAGTCTTTTTCTCCGGTCATTGCTCGACACTTCTCAGATCGAATATTGGTCGGTGATAGTGGCATGCTGCGTTCTTCACTCTTCTCAAATAATCTCAGCAGCTTTGTGTTCTTAGCTTGTGGTCAGTTACGGTTCAAGTGGGTCACTTGGTGCGTTAGTGGACAACAAGTTTCAGATTTTGGCTATAGTTTTGTCTCCTCAGGAGGATTCTCCGTTTCTGATATGTCTTCTTTATAAGGGTTGTGGTTATATGGGTGCATACGGTCGTGTGTTGGTTTCCGCACTGACCCTTAAACACTAGGTGGACTATGGATGAGGTAATTTCCGGCTTAAACGGCTGAACAACGACATTGTAGGCTTACAACTTTTCCTTGTACCACTGGTGAGTTCAATTATCTCGCCTGCTTTGGGCTAGAGCTATAGAAACCATAGTATTCAAGGTTAAAGGGTCTTTTTCCGAGTTTATTCGTCTAGTTTCCGAGTTGGTGGGTCTGAGCCCGTCTCATTATCAATCATGTTATCATTGTGCTTTGTTGCTTTGGTCTATTACTTTGTTGTTTGTAGCGTTTTTTTTGTTTAACTGTGCGTAGTTGTTCTTGTATTTTGTTATTTTTTTATTTCTGCCACTAGTTCAAATTTGTATCGTCTGTCAAAACTCAGAAATGTGGTATAATAATTAACATCTTACGACAAAAAAAAAACGAATTTACAAAAGGTCACGTGATGTAACATGCATGGATCAATGGATGTATACACGCACACGTGCCTAACACAACAACAACAGTTAGACGAGCCCAGACCCCAAGTGGTGTTCATCGAGACGTGTGTAGTAGTGAACCTGTTCGGTTCTTTCCCGTCTATAAAAGATTCTTCACGAGTTCGTGTAACTGGTCATTGGTCAAACGTTACTTATTTTACCCACTGAAATTCCAAATCAATGTGTGACTTACAGTTGACTTTTTATTTCAGCTAAATGTTTTCAAAAAGAGTAGAGCTTGGCTGAGATTTTCTCCCAACAATCCACATAATTTTTACTTTTTTTTTCTTTCTTATCGGTTACGCCTTCAAACCTATTTACACGTAACAAAGTATATATACATATTTCAACATTGAATGTCAGTTAAAAAAACCATTCAAAATACGTGTATCTATGTTAGAGAGAGAAAGCAGATCGGGTTGTGGTTTCCGACGTCCGGCCGGCGCGTGAGCGCGCGTGCCGGTGCGGGAGCCCTTTGATCTTTCACCAAGTGCTTTTCTTCGGCTTCTCATACTTGTCCTCCCCCTATCGCCTTGTCGGAGCGCTGGTCCGGGCCTTGTCCGTTGTCGTCACCTCCGGGGGCGACCCGGTGGATTTGGAGCAACGACGCGAGTGGGTGGAGGATGGGGGTGGTGAAGCCGGTAGTTTCGAGTAGTATTAGTTTTCCGGGAGGTGGAGGCTTATAGAGCTCCATCGACGCCGACTTTGTCACCGGGAGGCGGAGGCTTCCTTTGCTCCGCTGTCGCCGGCTCTTGTCTCCGGGGCGTGAAGGTTGCTCTGTGCCTTGCGCCGCCGGCTAAGTGGTCTTTTTATATCCGTTTTTTAGGTTTATCTTTTAGTCTCTAGCGATGTCGGGTTGGTTTGGCCGGTGGAGCTCTCGTCGGAGGATGATAGACGCTCCCCGGTGGTAACTGGGTGATGGTTTGCGCTACGCTTTCTAGTCGGTGGTGGTGTTTTAATTGTGACGGATTAGCTCTCCTCTGCGATTGATGCTATCCGAGTTTAGAATCGCTGTCTTGAGGGTGTTAGCGGTGAAGATGGTGGAGCTATTGAGCTTGTGGGTGTACCGGTGGTTAGATCATGGGAGATGGCACCGGGGTCTCGATTGTTGCGGTTTCCGGCGTGGTTCGAAGCGGTTGAGCGTGAGTGATGCGCCTCCGTTTTGGGAGTTAGGGTTTCCGTTTTCTTTTGGGCTTTTGGGCCTTTGTTTGTGTGGAGTTGGGTTGTCCCTTGTGGTTTGGGCTGTGTAATGGTTGGGCTTGGCCCTTATTTTAAATAAAATTTCTGATGGAAAAAAAAAATACGTGTATCTATGTTTATATAATGGTCTAGTATGCTTAGATAGATTAAAAGAAAAAGTTTTGACTACACTGATTCATTGTGTTTATGTGGTAAAGTAAAAAGGTTTGACTTAGTGGAGTCAATCTCCAGAAAAAGCAAGTAGAAGAATCTTACCTTCTTATCTGTCTAAATAAATGCAACGTATTGCACAGGTGGATCTAACTCTCCGTTTCTTCTTGAAGAAACTAGTAAAAAGCGAATTATTAGTTTCTATAAGTAAATAATAAAAAAAAAATCCATTATAAAAATACAATTACCATACTACCCGATTTGTAATGACTTTGTGATGTAGAAATCATAGCCATCGACTACTTTAAACAGTAAATTTATAATAATATTAACTTATAATTTAAAATATTTAACTAAAAATATAATTCTTTCAAATAATTCATTTTAAGTTTTTGTCACAAAATAATCATACAAATGATCAAAATACTCTTTTTTTTATTTTAAAATTTGAAATTTTTATTTTTTTAAATTTGAAACCATATCCCAAAACCCCACCAATTAACTATAAATTTTAAGTTTAAATTAGTTAATCCTAAAGTTTTTTATTTTTTAATAAAATTTATTTTGATTATTTTTTTCATTAAAAACTATTTTTGCGAAAATAAACTAAAAAAACTATCATATGGATTTTTCGAACTAAAATCAGTTATACTTTTTTTCTGTCAACAAATTAGCTATACTTAAAATTCGTAAAACTGTTGAGCTACACTTTAGCCTTATTATTTTATTAAAACGACGTTTATTTAATTGGAAAAACAGATATACAACACCAACCACACAAAATGAATATGGAATAAGTTTTAAATTTTTCTCTTACATTGAAATGATAATTGAACGTGTATATATAGGAATGGAAAACATTAAATTTAAAATGTGGATATAAGACGGTCAAGTTATTTTTATATTTGACCAGTAATGTAATTTAACGCACAAACACATAATAATACATAGAATAAAGCTGCAGGTTATATAAATTGACCTTAGGAGTAATCATTTACACGAAGTCTCTCTGATTATTTTTATTTTCTCGATTTCGTCTCTATCCTTCTCCTTTCTCTCTATCGGGAACAAGAGAGGTTGAGAAAAAATCGTGAGATATGGTTGAGACGAGACGCAGCTCATCCGCTTCCAAGCGTTTCTGTTCTTCTTCTTCCTCCCCTGAACCGTCGTCGTCATCTCCTCGCCCCACCAAGCGATCTAAGGTCAAGATCGATGCTGCTATTGAATCTGTACGTAGCTCTTGTTCCGAATCTGAGTTTTTTTTTTTTTGTTTTTTTTTAATTTCGAATCTGATGTTTTGATAACCTAGGCGGCGGCGGCGGAACCGGCGGGGTCTTCGTCGGCGAGCGAGGTTCCGGTTGAGAATCAAGGGCCGGTTTCGGATCCTGGATCGGAGTCTGGGGAGCCGGAGCTTGGATCCTCTGATCCGCAAGGTGTGGATGCGGAGAAGCCTGTTTTGACTGATGTGCCTGTGATGGAGATCTCTCCTGAAGCCGACGCTAACCCTGAAGCTGATGTCTTGGCGACACCTGCAATAGCAGGTTTGATGTTCGGTCTCATGCTTTTGTCTGTTTAAGAAAGAATTATCCTTTTCGAATGTTTTAATTGTGGATTTAGGTGAAGTGGTGGCGGATGGTGAGAAGTCGAAGGCCGGGAAGAAGCGAGCTAAGGCTCCATGGGCGAAGCTACTTTCTCAGTATTCTCAGGTGTGTCAAGTTTAGTTTCTTCGTGATTGTTTTTTTTTTTGATCTACTGGTCTTTACGGTTTAGCAGTGTGCAGTTCGTGTAATAATTTTAGTAAAGTTTTGGTCTTTCAGTTCAATTTTCTGCATGTCCGGTTCTTTTATATTTTTTCCGACAGAAGTATGTTGTTTTGTCTGAGACTTTTCTGGTCTACAAGTCTGCCAGTAAAAGTTTAGCAGTATGTAGTTCGTGTAATATTTTGAGTAAAAGTTTGGTCTTTCAGTTCTTGCCGAACGAGTTTAGTTGTCTTCATGTCTGGTTCTTTTATTTTTTTTCGGACAGAAGTCTGTTGTTATGTTTGGGACTCTTTTTATACTTTTTTTTTCTGGACTACGATACTTCTGTTTCTAACTGTCCCAATGCTTGTTTCTCTGTAATTTCAGAACCCACACCGTATCATGAGGGGCCCTGTGTTTACTGTTGGACGCCGAGGATGTGATTTATCTATCAAAGACCAATCTATGCCCAGCACCCTGTGTGAGCTGAAGCAGTCTGATGTAAGGACATCTTAGTTCCCCCTTTTTTTTTTTTTTATCTCAGTCTCTTTTTTTCTTACATAATGATTGTGCAGCACGGAGGTCCATCTGTTGCAACATTGGAGATAACAGGGAATGGAGTTGTCGTTCAGGTGAATGGCAAGTGTTACCAGAAAAGTACTTGTGTTCATCTTCGTGGTGGTGACGAGGTCATCTTCACCAATTTTGGCAGACATGCTTACGTATCCTTTATAAAGTTGTGTGAAAATTTATTATATTCGCTTTTATGCTATCTATAATGTTCTTGTCAAGACATTCCAAACTCGGGTAGGCAGATCAGGTAGTGTGGTAATCAGTCCACTCGAATCAGCCGATAGGGCATATAAAAAAATTCAATGGTTTCTGGGTAACTTTTCTTTAACGGATTTCTAGATATTTCAACCTCTTAAAGATGAAAATCTAGCTGCTGCTCCTGATAGAGCTTCTTCAGTGAGTGTATGTGAAGCTAGAGGTGCACCTCTGAAAGGAGTCCACGTTGAGACAAGAGCAGGAGACTCCTCAGCTGCTGATGGAGCCTCTATACTAGCATCTCTGTCAAAGTACCGCAACTTCCATCTCCTACCACCAATTGCTAAATCTGCTAAAAAGCAGCAAAATCAGGAGGCTCCTGTGGTACCTTCCAGCTGCAACGATTGCGTCTCAGATACCGAGATGAACGATGCTGATAGTAACAATGATCATGCTGATATTGCTTCTGTGGAGAAAACTGCTGATGCTAACGAGAATCTGAATGCCGATGGGAGTGGATTGGATCCTTTTCAAGAAGCTGCTGATGGAAATGCTCCTGGTTCTGGTTATGAGATTAGACCAATCTTGCGCCTCCTCGGGGAACCTTCTTCAGTTGATATAAGGGGCATCTCCAAACTGCTGGATGAGAGAAGAGAAGTGCGAGAACTCCTTAAGGAATATGATCTTTCATCTACCATATCAACTAGACGCCAGGCGTTTAATGATAGCCTGCGAGAAGGAGTACTCAGTGGTCAAGATATAGATGTTTCTTTGGAGGACTTCCCATATTTTCTAAGGTCTGGCTGCTATATACATTATGTTATATCTCTACCATATATTTGCGTTTTGATGGTTTTGATGATTTATAGCCTAAACAATTTCTGAATTTTTCCTCAGTGCTACGACAAAGGATGTTTTGATAGCGTCGATGTATGTCCATATGGAGGGTGGAAGTAAGTTTGCAAAGTATGCATCAGACTTGTCTACTACATGTCCGCGTATCTTGCTCTCTGGACCAGCAGGTAATGAGGCTTTACTATTAGTACTTGGTTTGAGATGCCTATTATTCTAACAACGTTTCACCTTATGAATTGTATTTAGGATCTGAGATATATCAGGAAATGTTGGCGAAAGCGCTTGCAAAAAGGTTTGGGGCCAAATTGATGATCGTTGACTCTCTTTTGTTGCCCGGGGTAATATTCCCTTCTTCCCTTTACTTTCTCTTTAAAGTTGTTTTAGTTGTTAAAATATTTCATGTCAAGTTGGTTATTATTGGATAGAAGATTTTTGATCCAAAAGCTACACTTTTAAATAAAAAAACAGAATTTAATACATCAATTGTCTAGATTAGATAATTTATAATATTAACTATAATTTATATCTAATTTAAGATTTTTTAAATGTTTTTTTAAAAGTTGGATGCATATTAGTCCGGGTCTTCATCTAGTTATTAAAATATTTCAATGTCAAGTTTGTATTAAGCGGTATTACTGACTTTTGTTCCCAAATAGCTTAAGATGTTATATCTGTCACAGTAGTGTTTATCTGTCATTGATTTGTGTTGTTTCTGGATGGCTATAGGGATCACCCGCAAAGGAAGCCGAATCTTCTAAAGACGGTTCTAGGCGTGAAAGGCTCTCTATGCTTGCTAAGCGAGCTGTTCAGGCCGCACAAGCATTGCAGCATAAGAAACCAACTTCAAGTGTAGACGCTGATATAACAGGTGGCTCAACATTGAGTTCCCAAGCTTTACCAAAGCAAGAAGTGTCAACAGCAACTTCTAAAAGTTACATATTTAAAGCAGGCATGTTGCTTTTAACATTCTTTGGTGTACCAATCTTCATCTGTTACTGAACCTGCGTTTTTCTCATTTTTAGGTGACCGAGTAAAGTATGTAGGTCCTTCATCTTCTGCTATTTCTTCTCTTCAAGGCCCACCCCTTAGGTATTGTTTACGATTTTTTCGAAGTCTTTCACAGATTCAAAACTCAGTGCTAACACTTCTCTTTGGTATTTGATTAATAGGGGACCGAGCATTGGTTTCCAGGGAAAAGTACTCCTTGCATTTGAAGACAACTGCTCATCAAAAGTGGGGATTAGATTCGATAGGCCTGTACCAGATGGCAATGATCTTGGTGGCCTGTGTGAAGAAGACCATGGCTTTTTCTGTGCTGGTATGCTATTTCCAACTTTGGCCCATTAAAGAACATATTATTTTTACTAATATCATTCTGTGTTTGCAGCTACCTCACTTCGGTTAGATGGTTCTTCCAGTGATGATGCTGACAAACTCGCCGTTAATGAAGTCTTTGAGGTATACTTTACTCTCTTAAGTCATGTGGAGTACTACTACTCTATCTACTTGTTGACCACTTGACTCATATTATAGGTCGCACTTAGTGAGAGTGAAGGAGGGTCATTAATACTGTTCCTGAAAGATATTGAGAAGTCTCTTGTTGGGAACAGTGATGTGTATGCAACCTTGAAGAGCAAGTTTGAGAATTTACCGGAAAATATTGTTGTCATGGCCTCACAAACCCAGTTGGACAGCCGAAAAGAGAAAGTAGGAAACTCATTTAAAATCTTCTGTGCTTCTACTTTGTTTTATCTGTACAGTTAACTAAATTTTTATTGTTATTTTTTCAGTCCCATCCTGGAGGTTTCTTGTTTACCAAGTTTGGGGGCAACCAGACAGCATTACTAGACCTTGCATTCCCGGTATGGACCTAACTTAACTTCGCTTTGTATCTTTTTGAGAGGTTGAAACTGATTTTGAGATCATCTTGCAGGATAATTTTAGTAAACTGCATGATAGGAGCAAAGAAACGCCTAAATCAATGAAACAAATAACTCGGCTGTTTCCTAACAAAGTCGCCATCCAGTTGCCTCAGGTCTGAACCTTCTTCTTACTTTGGTACATTTGTTATTTTTTGTTTTCATTATCTTATGCTCTCAAGACATAATAGGATGAGGCTTTGCTCTCGGATTGGAAGGAGAAGCTGGACCGTGACACAGAGCTTTTGAAGGTTCAGGCTAATATAACAAGCATCCTATCTGTGAGTATCTTCTCAACAAGTCCTTCAGCTATCTAACCGTTCCTAGCTTCTTCTTTTTTTTTGTTAATGTTTTTTGTTAATAAATTCCCACAGGTCCTCACTAAAAATCGTCTGGATTGTCCTGACCTTGGAACCTTGTCCATCAAAGATCAAACCCTTCCATCTGAAAGTAGGCCACTTAATATACCTTATTTTTTTATGATTTGATCCTACTCCTTGGTACTAAACAATTACTGATGTATGTGTTCTAGGTGTTGAGAAAGTGGTTGGCTGGGCTTTGAGCCACCATCTTATGAACTGCGCAGAACCTACAGTTAAAGACAACAAGCTTGTTATCTCAGCAGAAAGGTAAGCATCCTTGTTTATACTGAAACACTGTAGCTAAAATCCAGCTTAGATTTTGCAAATAACACTTTGGCATGTGTTGCAGCATTACATATGGCCTGCAGATGTTACATGGCGTTCAAGATGAAAACAAGAGTCTGAAGAAATCCCTCAAGGTATTATTATGGAACTTCATATCTTTTCTTCTAAGTTAGTAAGTTACGGATCTAAGAGTTGTTCTTTGCTATGCTGTTTCAGGATGTTGTGACAGAGAACGAATTTGAGAAAAAACTCTTATCAGATGTCATTCCCCCTAGCGATATAGGTGTGTCCTTTGATGATATTGGGGCTCTAGAGAATGTGAAAGACACACTGAAGGAGTTGGTGATGCTTCCTCTTCAAAGACCTGAGTTATTTGACAAAGGCCAGCTAACTAAGGTACCTTTCATCGCTTTACATTTGCAGTTATGTTTGTTTCTCTCTTTTTTTCTGGAAGTTTAATATGTAAATTCCGTTTTACTGCAGCCTACGAAAGGTATCCTGTTGTTTGGACCTCCTGGTACTGGGAAGACGATGCTGGCAAAGGCAGTAGCTACTGAAGCTGGCGCAAACTTCATTAATATCTCAATGTCCAGCATTACTTCAAAGGTAACTCTCCAACAGTGGTCTGAATCTTTGTCTATGCTTTCTTTTGAAAATAACTAGTCTGATCCGCGTGAATATATATATATATATATATATATTTTTTTTTTTTTAGTATCATATTTAAATTATGTTTGCTTACGATTTAAATTTCAACATTTTATAGTTGGTAACAGAATAGATGAAATTGTACTATTTATATGTTAACAAAGACAGAAATAATCTTTAGTGCATATATATTTAGTTTAATTTGTTAAATTACTAATGAGTTGGTGCAACTACAATAACTTTGTACATTAGATTTTATAGAATGACTAGTTTAATAGAGTAGATTATTGACCATGTGATATTATGGATGCTTTGCAGTGGTTTGGTGAGGGAGAGAAGTATGTGAAAGCTGTCTTCTCTTTAGCAAGCAAGATCGCTCCAAGTGTCATTTTTGTTGATGAGGTATGTTCTGTTTTGCCTCTTCTTTAGACTAAGCGTTTATGTATTATCTTAATCTCTCTGATGATTGCTGAAAAAACATTATTATTAGGTGGATAGCATGTTGGGAAGACGTGAGAATCCAGGGGAACATGAAGCTATGCGTAAGATGAAGAACGAGTTTATGGTAAACTGGGACGGTTTAAGAACGAAGGATAGAGAACGAGTTCTGGTACTCGCTGCTACCAACAGACCATTTGACCTCGACGAAGCAGTTATCAGACGGCTTCCCCGGAGGTAAACCTACATTGTGTGTCTCTTATGAAAGATGATTCCTCATTTTGTAACTATTGCTGAGTTCATACTTCTATGTTGCAGATTGATGGTGAATCTTCCAGATGCGACGAACAGATCAAAGATCTTGAGCGTTATTCTTTCTAAAGAAGAAATAGCACCTGATGTTGATTTAGAAGCGATTGCTAATATGACAGATGGCTACTCAGGAAGTGACTTAAAGGTCTGTACTCATCTCTCTCATTGAGTCTCAATCTCCTTGGCTTTGTTAAAGCTCACATTCTCTCATTTGGTTGCAGAATCTTTGTGTAACTGCGGCGCATCTTCCAATTCGAGAGATACTGGAGAAAGAAAAGAAGGTTAGGTTTCCAACTTAGTGCATTTACCACTGTTCTAAACATCAGTGCCGGCAAATCAGACTTGAACGAAATAACGTTTTTAGAAAAATTGTTATAGGCGTCCGCCTAAACAATAATCCTTTATACAACACCAAATGCCTAGCGTTTTTTTGAACATTGACATTTACTTGCAAAACTCATCAACTCATCCTTATCTATATACTGACTGTTGTTTTGACTTTAGGAAAAAACTGCAGCTGAGGCTGAGAACCGTCCAACGCCTCCATTGTATAGCTGCACAGACATCCGTTCACTGACGATGGCAGATTTCAAGGCTGCACATGAACAGGTAGCTCGAAAAATAACAATTGTTTTGTGTGCATTGTGTTTATATAGATGGAAAAAGGACTAAATGATCTTTAATACATGTATAGGTATGTGCTAGTGTGTCTACGGACTCATCGAACATGAACGAGCTTCAGCAATGGAACGAGCTGTATGGAGAAGGAGGATCAAGGAAGAAGACGTCCTTGAGCTACTTTATGTAGAAGAGACAGAGTGAGAGGAGAGAGATTTGTTGGTTTTTAATCTCATTTTGGTCCTTTCTTTAATTTATAAAAATTTATGTACAGAAGAGAGAAAAGAGTGTTGTTCGGTTTATTGTCTAATTCATTTTCTTTCTCAACATAAGAAGCTAAAAACATTCGCTGTATAATCTAATACATGCGTATGTATAGAGGTTCGGATATTTTAAGGATACAAACATACTTCTTGCTTACTTTATTTAATCAGGCAGATCTTAAAGACCTAATCTCAACTCTGGGAGATAACCGTGGTGAATGTTCGATCATCCGTAGCTACAGAATCAGCAAAAGGGATTCGGTTAGTCCATTACGAGTCCGTGCAAGTCTAGCATCCCGAGCATGCAGATAGTCTGTGATGTTAGAATGTGTCGAGACACATCTTCTGTTTCCGCACAAAGAATCAAATTTTTAGTCTTTTGGGATTTTGTGCAGATTACATGATTAACATTTGAAGGACCCTCCATTATAACTACGTTTTGTAAATATAAAATTTGACCCTGTTCTATTATTTTCTTGGTCAGTGGTCACAAGTCACAACAGGTCGTTAATCTACCATCTACATTTGGCTACGTATGACTAGGAAATGATAAATTGAATTAAACCATATCTTGACAAGAATATCAAAATCAGTGATCGTTCTTAGCAAACAAGAATTTGGTTGGATTTCAAAATCAGTTATACAATACCATAAACTAATAAACTTCCTTTACTTTTACTCACTGGTAAGTGGTATAACTAATTGACGTAGTGATTAAAACTCCTGAATTATATATTATAAAATTTAGGAAATTACAGTTTTAAACTTTTTGTGGGTATCGAATGGGTTATCCACGTCTAAATAAGCTTGTCCAAATAAATATTTTTTTGGATATTGATGGTTTTAGTTCAAAAGTATCAGGTAACCAAACTTAAAAAGAACCATGATCAGATTCACTAGATCAATATCTATCTATCTATACTATTATTTGCGAAGTAAATTTTTGCTATAAATTAATAAGTTATCATAATTTCAACATTATTAAAATTTTAAGTTTTAACTGTATAAATAATTTGATGTTTTATTTAAACTTCTTAAAAACATAAATAATAAATTATAATACTGGATTTTGAATTAATAAGACATAAATTAATAAGTATTTGTAAGAAAATTATACTAACATATGCGACCAAAGTAATAAACTGAAATGTCAATTAGAAATATCAAAACAGATTGTACATGTACAATTGACATTTTTTTGCCATTGATAATTTTCTCCAAAAACGATTTTTACATATTATTTGGGCCGTTCATTCATCAACTGATTCGTCTCATTTCTTTTATTCTGAAAATGGATTTAGCCTATTTAACTTGTTTTGTATATGTGTTTTTTTTTCATGATCGATCTATTATATTTTATACATAGAGTATCCATGGATAATGTCTATTTGATCTTAAACCATTTATGATGGTTACTTTTTCTTTAAAATTAATAATTCAATGAAAATGTTAAGTTATATTCTAATGATCTTCTATTTTAATGGATAAATAGATTGATGAACAAAAATAAATGAGCTATTATATTTATGCAGTAAATTCATTTTTACTCTATTATAAATTAAAAAATAGAACATAATTGGACATTTATTTTAAAGTGATAAATAGAGTATTATTATTCATTAGAAATGTTATTGAAGGTGTTTTTCTATAAAATAAAGTTCAGTGAAATGATTTATAACCCAAAAACCTCCTGAATTCCTAATCAGTAAAAATCTCCCTAATCTTACATTAAAATTTAATTTTTATTCTGTTTTATTTGAAAGTAACCTGAAATTTTGGCCTAAATAAAGTAGCTCAGTACTCAGTAGTGCTTTCAGAAACCAGTCCACTCAAACCCTAAACTGAAACCATTCATCTTAACCGTTAAATCTTTAAAGGCTGGGTCTTTTAATCATCACCGTTGATTTGACCTGACCCTCCTTATGTTTTGTACACTAGCTCGTACATGATAATCACAATCTAGGTAAGAGAAGGTCTTTCTCTGTCAATTGAAGAAACGAAGTTAAAAATCTAATCTTTGCGTCACCGTCTGAGTTTCTACTCTCTTCTCTCTAGGCTTCTTCTTCTTCTTCTTCTTCTACAAGCTTCCGCTAAACATGAGGTAAACAATATTCCTTTCATTGGATCTCTCCCTCACTCTTCCGTTTAACGAATCGTCTTCTCGGATTGATTCGTGTGCTTATTGTTTTTGTTGCTTCGCCGCTCACTTCAAGTTACCATTTTTCCTCATGGGTTTGTTTTGTAAACTGAGTTTCTTTATAGTATCGGTGGATTCAAAGCTACCCTTTCACTGGGTTCCTGGGGAACGAAGAAAGTTAAGGTTTTTAATTTGGGTCTAGGGTTTACTGTATTGGGTCCAGAAGTTCTGTATGAATATTTGGTGCATCCATTTCGTCTTTGTTTAATCCTTAATCTTAGAGCAGTTGGGTTTAAGGTTTAAGTTTGTGTTAATGAGGTTTCAGTTTACGGTATTGAATCAAGTGACAGTTACTTACCTTTGTTGGTGGTCTCTGATGTGTGTATATATGTCTGTTGTTTTCTCTTTTGTTATGTTTCCTATGCATTTAGTGTTGAAAGCGATTACTTCCATGTACAATTTTACATTGTTACCATCAATTGTATATGATTTTTTTTTTTAGCCCGAGTCTTAGAGCAGTTGGGTTCAGGGTTTTGGGTTTTAAGTTTATGTTAAAAATTTGTATTAATGAAGTTTCAGCGTACGGTATTGAATCAATTGACAGTTACTTACATGTTTAGTGTCTTTGATGTGTGTTTTCTTTTGTTAAGTTTGCTATCTATGCGTTTGGTCTTTTGCTGAAGTTGCAGACATATTGTTAATAATGAAGTTCCTGTTGTGAGTGTAGATTCAAATGATAGTTACTTCTTATCTGTGTTTGGTGTCTTAGATGTGTATATGTGTTTGGTGTTTTCTCTTTTGTTATGTTTCCTATGTGTTTGGTTCTTGAAAGTGATTGCTTCTCGTGTGTGTTTACAGTCGTCATCCCGAAGTGAAGTGGGCCGAGACCACTGACAAGATTTTCCTCACAGTAGTATTAGCAGATTCGAAGGAGACCAAAGTTAATCTAGACCCAGAAGGAGTTTTCGATTTCTCTGCAAAAGCTGGTCCTGAAAATCATGTTTACGAACTTAAACTCGAGCTTCACGATAAAGTCAACGTTGAGGTGAGATTCTTAGACTAACCCGTTGGCTCCTGTAAGGTTCTAAAACCTTTCTTCCGTTTTCAGGAAAGCAAAATCAACATTGGAGAAAGAAGCATCTTCTGCATAATAGAGAAAGCAGAGCCGGAAAGGTGGGACAAGCTAATCCGTGGAGGGAAAGCGCCGCACTATGTCAAGGTGGATTGGGATAAGTGGGTAGATGAGGACGATGAAGGCAACGCTGGTTAGCATTCATCTTAAAAGCTTATATATCTGTTCTTCTGTACTCTCTCTCTCTAAAGTTATGTTAACTTGTTTGTGCTTTTTTGTCTTAATTCAGGTGCCGGAGATATGGATATGGGAGGAATGGGTGGAATGGATTTCTCGGTTTGTTTCTAGCTTCTGATGTTGTCTGTCTTACTATATATATATAATATATCTAGCTTTGAGAAATGACTCCATGGTCGGTTCTTGCTTCTTGCAGAGCTTGGGTGGAATGGGTGGAATGGGTGGAATGGGTGGAATGGCTGGGCTTGAAGGACTTGGCGGTATGGGTGGACTTGAAGGACTTGGCGGCATGGGTGGTATGGGAGGCATGGGTGGCATGGAAGAGTTTGAAGACAGTGATGATGAAGGTAAGGATTTTTAAAGATCGTTTTGGTTACATCTTATTGATAAGCTGAGAGCATTATGCATTTGAGATTTAAGTAGTCTTGGAAAACATATTCTCGGACTTTGGTGGTTATATTTGTTATATACGTAATGAAATGATTTTCATGGAATTGCAGAAGAAACCGCACAATCTGGAGACAAGAAAGATGGAGCTGTTAAGGAAGCAGAAGAACAAACAACGTCTGGCAAGGAAGACAAGTGAAGACCACTGTTTCAGAGAGGAAACCATATGTGGTACTATTAGCTTTCAGGGTTTATGAAACTCTTTTTGTTTACTTTTCTCTTAAAATGTTGTCACTCTGTTTTGCTTTTATGGATTTGTTTTTCATTGTTGTGGTTTATATGGGTTCCAAGTGATCTTAGACTTGCAGTTTTTGGCAGTGTGACAAATTCTCTTGGCAGTGTGACAGATTCTGAGGAAGCCCTTTCTACTTTATTGCCAAGACTATCATCTATTTAAGAAGTGAGCACAAGTTTTCCAAATTAATCTTTGAAAACTGAATATTAAATAAAACTAAAATAAAAACACCGTTTCTCCTCCATTTTCCAGTCAACTCTTTCTTCTCCTCGTACTAGCACTTCCTGCTTGGTTTGTGTTGGGGAACCGTTGGCCGTGAAAGTTGGTCTGACATGGACTTCTTTATTTCTCCTCGCCTTTTTCCATGGATCTCGTTTTTGTTCTGTTTTTCCTTGCCATGCTTTATGCCTCTCCGGTTTCTTGCCTTGCTTGGCGCCTTTACGGTAACTCGCCATCTCTAATGTTAGCTGATGTGTTTCTTGCAGTCCTGTGGCCAGCCTTTGCCATGTTTATTGTCGTTGCTGTCGAACCTTCTCTACCGTAGCCACTAGATCCCCCTTTGCCCTATGCCTCTCGTCTTATTGTTAACTTTAGGTTACTAAACCGACCTCTGGTTAATAGAGTAGTTGTGCCGTCTGATATAATCTATTAACAAACGCTAAATCAAGTAAGAAGCATGCGAAAATTATGGGATCTTCAACTCCAAAAAGAGGGAATCAAATGGTCGAAGACCTGTTTTGTCTTTGGTTGGTGTTGATGAGGATGAAATGGAAGATGATTTAGGAGCAGATTATTTTAGTTTAGTGGAAGAATTAGAATACTCAAGATCATGATTTTTAATAAGAATTTGAGAGTTTTCGGTTTTCTAGCCATATTTGAGCCAAAAGGTTGCATAGTGCTTTAATGGACTATAAATAAATGAGACATTGCGGTGTTGGGTTTTATCATGTTTGGTCTTTTTGAAGTGTATTTGTGTCTTCTTGGTATTTTAATTTGCTCGGTGTTTGGAGATTTTTTACTGAATTTGGAACAAGTACTGATTCAACAAATGGAGAGGACTGGTATGGAGCTCTCGGGTTGTAAACCTTAGTTACGGTGCTGCCGCAGAAGACAACATGACTACAAAACTGTTGATTTCTTGCGTTTATATCCAATCGAAGCTAGTACTCTATTGCATAAACAACCTTGAAAGCAAAGAAAGGAATTTTCATAAAGTTTGACAGCCAAAGCCTAATATAAATACTCTATAAACTAATAATGTTAGAATTATGACTTTCTATAAATTTATAGATTTATTAATTTATAAAAAAAATTCCTTTTAAGATATTTTTTTATTTTAGAATTTGTATTATAATATAATAAAACAATAGTTGAATTTTCCATATATACATTAATTAAATTTTAAAAATTTGAGTTACACATTGTTTTATTATATTATTTTGATGTATATGAAATATGTTTCATACAATTTATACAAATGAAGTCCATTGTGAATATAAATAAACAATACAAAATTTTGGTTGTACTTATATAAACTATAACTGAATTATTAATTTATTATTTTTAATGAGACCATATATTTACATATGATTTTTCTTAAAAAATTATTATTTTACTATTTTATTGATTTGTATCATATTTTGAATCGGTCCAAGTCAGGACCAAAGAAATATATTACTTTATATTGTTTATTAATTTATGGAATATTAATATATATAAAATTTATATTGTATATATGCATGATAGATAATACGGATACATTATTAACCTAAGCTTAATATTAAAATACTTTTATTTACATTTACATTAAAATACATTGAATTATCTAGCTAATATCACACCTTAAAGCATTTTTCATGCTATCTTTAAAATATTACAAGAAAATGGAATTTTAGAGAGAGGAAGAAATATACCTCCAAGGTATGTCTATAAAATATATGAATGAAATTTTTTTCTATATTTATAGTAAGGATATAATATTACTCTATTTTAGAGGTGTACATTTGAGAAGTTTTTCTTTTCAGAATTCGAAAAGTATAAGAAAGTAGGTGGTGTAAGTTTATAATTGATGGCCCGTAAATAAAACCCAATACGGCAAAGCTCATACGTGCTGATTGTTTTAGACTATTGATCGCTAGAACAAAGTATAAAATCTTCATGAATCAAATCTAACTATGTACAGTTTAGTTTTAAACCTTCACGTCGATAGAACTTCACATTAACATCACATACGACCCTCGAAGTCTTTTGGCGAGACCCTACCGCTGACTCCTAAATCAACGACGAACGTTCTCACACTCTCTGTCCACATAAGTTGTTGCATCTCCTCCTTATAAATATTATGTACAATTATCTAAACCAAAGCAAAAACAAAAAATAAACATAGGGAGCAATGTTCCTCAAACTACTCATCATCGTCTTCTTCTTCTTCTTCTTCTTCTTCAGCATACTCTCGCAATCCCTACAACCTTCATCCCAAAACCTCGAGTTCACCTTCAATGGCTTCTATCCTCCGTTGAGGGACATATCCGTCCAAGGAATTTCCAGCGTCACATCCAAAGGTGTCCTGAAGCTAACCAACTTTACTACCACGGACAGCGGTCACGCCTTCTATAGTAAACAAATCCGGTTCAGAGATTCACCAAACGACACCGTTTCTTCCTTTTCTACAACCTTTGTCTTCGTTATCCGCCCTTTAGTCCCGGGCATTGGCGCTGAGGGCATGGCCTTCGTCATTGCTCCTAACTTTAGCCTCCCAACTGCAGCTCCCAGCAAAGACCTAGGTCTCTCTAACATCATAAACAACGGTAATGATACACATCATGTATTCGCTGTTGAATTTGACACGGTCCAAGATCCCTTAGACGATCCCGACAACAACCATGTCGGAATCGATATCAATAGCTTGAAGTCAGTGAAAACTTCACCGGCTGGGTACTGGTACGATAATGATCAGTTTAAGAAGCTGACTTTGGTGAGTGGTAAGCCAATGCAGGTTTGGGTCGATTACGATGGTCGTACCCATCGGATCAACGTAACGATGGCTCCATTTAGAAAGGAAAAACCTGAAAAAGCGCTTGTATCTATTGTCCGAGATCTATCCTCGGTTCTTTTGCAAGATATGTTCGTAGGTTTCTCGTCTGCTACCGGTACTATTTTGTCGGAACATTTTGTTCTTGGGTGGAGTTTCCGAGTAAAGAGAGAAGCTCCGTTGTTGGACTTATCGAAACTTCCAAAGGTGAAGCAAAGGAGCTGGATGACATGGTTGGCCCTCATGTTTGTCTTCCTCCTTTTATTTACCATCTTTTGTCTCATCCCCTGGTTGGTTATTTGCTCCCCCATATGCCTCGTGCGCTGCATCTTGAGGAGGAGGAGAAAGTTCGCGGAGGAGATTGAAGATTGGGAAACAGAGTTCTCCAAGAACCGTATGAAGTTCAAGGACTTGTACTACGCCACCAAAGGGTTCAAAGATAAGGGCCTTCTCGGAAGAGGGGGCTTTGGGAGCGTTTACAAAGGTGTTATGCCTAAGACGAATAAGGAGATCGCCGTGAAGAGAGTCTCGAACAAATCCCAGCAAGGGTTGAAAGAGTTTGTCGCTGAGATCGCGAGTATTGGTCGAATGAGTCATCGGAACTTGGTCCCTCTCTTGGGTTATTGCCGCCGGAAGGATGATCTTCTTCTGGTGTACGATTACATGCCTAATGGAAGTTTAGACAAGTATTTGCACAGTAGTCCGGAGGTAGCTCTCGACTGGAACCAGAGGATTAAGATCATTAAAGGTGTGGCCTCTGCCTTATTCTTTCTTCACGAGGATTGGGAGCAAGTGGTGATTCACCGTGATGTAAAATCCAGCAACGTCTTGTTAGACTCGGAGCACAATGGGAGACTTGGAGATTTCGGTTTAGCTCGGTTGTGTGGTCACGGTACGGAACCTGACACCACGAACGTCGCAGGAACATGGGGCTATCTAGCCCCCGATCACGTCAGGACAGGACGGGCCACAACCGCTACCGATGTTTTTGCGTTTGGGGTGCTCTTACTAGAAGTGGCGTGCGGGAGACGTCCTATCGAGGTTCAGGACAGCGTGAGTGGTGAGAGGGTGTTTCTCGTTGATTGGGTTTTTCAGTTTTGGATAGACGGAAACATCTTGGGTGCCAAGGATCCAAATCTATGGTATGATTATGAAGTAGGAGAGACCGAAATGGTATTGAAGCTAGGTTTGTTGTGCTCACAGTCTGATCCAGAGAATAGACCAACTATGAGACAGGTGCTACATTATCTTAGGGGAGATGTAATGTTACCAAATCTGTCACCGTCGGACTTGCGTGGAAGCGAGAGATTGTTGGGAATTCCAGAAGTGGGATTTAGTGAATCAAGCTTGTCTACCGGTGGATCTTCGATTACTAACTCTCTACAGTCTGGTGGGAGGTGAGTTGTGAATATCTGTGTGTTTTTCACATTTTCACTTCGTACGTAAAAAGAATTGATCATAAATATATATCTTATGATCAATGTTGTATATTAAACGGTTGGAAAGAATAATTTTACATAATTTGTATGTCCATTTTGCGGTATATTTTCCCTTCTGATTAATGCTACATTACTGTTGTAACATCCCGACCGGAGCTGTGTGGTTCGTACACCGCTGTTTCAACTCATGTTCCCATCCTCGTAAATTTGGAAGGTCCAAAAGACTTGTTTAGTAACTTTTTAATCCCCGTATAATATTTATGTGTTTTAACCTCACTCACATAATATCGGAAATCATTTTTCTATAAATCATATTCTTAAATTATTCTAAATCAAACACATTTAACATTGGATTTTTTCTCTAAACAAGTGTGATAATATTCTTTGAAGCATATCCACGTATATACCATCATTAACTAGAAATCCATTCTACAACTATGTTCTGAACTTTTGACTCCTAGGCTCTTTCAAAATTGTAACGATCAATTATCCGTTTGAGATAGCTTATCCGTTTGCGGATCAGAAATGTCTGTTTTGGTATTGTAACCTCTTTTCTTTTCTAAAGTATTAAAATTATCGAAACAGAGGTAAAAGCTATCTGCATCCGACCAAATAAAATAGGGGTTTTTGCCAAAACTAACCCACAACTTGATTTTAATTCCAAACATATACCCAAACTTGAATCAAATGCAAAACTAACCTAAAAGCCTAGTGAAATTACAGCTCAGCCCCTTGTGACCAAACAAAAAAACAGAAGCCATTTTTACGAATATAGCCTTAGTAAATCGTCTGAGTCGTCTGAGATGTTGGAAGTCGTCTCGACGACTGAAGTGTAAGTCGTCTGGACGACTGAAGTGTAAGTCGTCTGGTACCAGTTTATTTTAAAAATAATTTATAAATCTTGTAAAAAAATATTTTGATGCGTAAAAAATAAAAATCAAGTAATTATAAACAGTTTTAACTGATATAAATTAAGATATGATAAAATTGATTTGTTTTGAAGATAGATGAGTGGAAGTAGTGAATCATGAAATACTTTGGTTTAGGAGTTTGGCAAACATATGTTGTAGTATTGTATGTATTGTTAGGGTTAGATTTTGGAAAACTAAAATATTTTTTTCAAAAATTAGTTTTCACCTATATGTGTTTATTTATGTGTATAGTAAACACTTTTCAAGTTTGATTTGGTTTTATGAAGTGTTTAATTAGATAATTAAGTTTAGGGGTTATGTTTAGGGTGTGGACGACTTATATTTCAGTCGTCTGTTGAATAATTTACCCTGACGACGTATAATTCAGTCGTCCAGACGACTTACAAGTAAGTCGTCTGGAAAGTCTTCTATTTTAGTTTCCCGCTAAAAATATTTAATTTCCCGCTAAAAATATTTAATTTCCTGCTAAAAATATTAAACTCTTCTGGACGACTTACATGTAAGTCGTCTGTTTTAATTTCTTCACCAGACGACTGAAATGTAAGTCGTCCAGGAAGTCGTCTGAGTCAAAAATATTTAATCTAATTGGATTTTTTGTCTCCCTATATAAAGAAAAATTTACACATTCTCTCTCCTCCTCTCAAATGGCTGCAACAAAAATGTAATGTTCATCATTCTAAAACTCTCCAACCTCTCTCTAATCTCTTTGATTTGAAAACACCAAACTTTATATGAATTTTTCAGTTTTGTCTCATGTATTTCTTACTAATCTATCTCTTTTGCAGGTTTTTAATCAAATGGTACTCATCTTCCACTAATTTAGAGGTAGATCTATTAATTTTAGATATGTATTTTTGTGTGTTCTATAAATGTAGATTTATCTAATCTTCCACTCATTTTCTCTATTTTTAAGTCATTTGAACGTTTTTGAATATGCAGGTTTTTCAGATCTGGATTTGATGTGCAGGTTTTTCAGATCTGGAAGACTTCTGGGACGACTTACCTGTTAGTCGTCTGGAAGTCGTCTGGAAGTCGTCTGGACTTCTTGGAAGTCTTCTGACAAAGTCGTCTGGACTTCCAGGAAGTCGTCTGGACTTCCAGGAAGTCGTCTGGACTTCCAGGAAGTCGTCTGGACTTCCAGGAAGTCGTCTGGACTTCTAGGAAGTCGTCTGGATTTTTCTGAGCGTTTTGGTAAGTTCTTATGTCTGATTTTTCTTTATTTGGTAACTTCTTGTTGTATAATGTTCTTACTTTTTTCCCAAACTAAAACTCTCCAAACCCACTCTAATCTCTTTGACTTGAAAACACCAAACTTTATATGAATTTTTCAATTTTGTCTCATGTCTTTGTTACTAATCTATTTTTTCGTTTTGCAGGTTTTTAATTATTTGGTACTCATCTTCCACTAATTTAAAGGTAGATATATTATTTTTAGATATGTATTTTTGTGTGTTCTGTAAAGGTAGATTTATCTAATCTTCCACTCATTTTTTCTGTTTTTAAGCCATTTGAACGTTTTTGAATATGCAGGTTTTTCAGATCTGGATTTAATATGCAGGTTTTTCAGATCTGGAAGACTTCTGGGACGACTTACTTGTTAGTCGTCTGGAAGTCGTCTGGAAGTCGTCTGGAAGTCGTCTGGACTTCCTAAAAGTCGTCTGGACTTTCTGTAAAGTCGTCTGGAAGTCGTCTGAACTTCCTAAAAGTGTTCTGGCAAAGTCGTCTGAACTTCCTGGAAGTCGTCTGGACTTCTTAGAAGTCGTCTGGACTTCTTAAAAGTTGTCTGGTCTTGTCTACTCAAGTGGAATCCAAGCTTGTCTTTGTAGATGAATGATCTATAATAGTTTTGTTTGTGGTCTGTTTTATGAATTGCATGTATACTCTTTTAGTTGTGAATTTTTTGTAAAATCAGTAATAATGTTTTCCAAGATGTATTAAATGTGCTAACAATGTGTTTACACATTTACAAATCAATGAAATAATAGACTTCAGTAGCCTTTTTCTTATCTTTGGATCTCTCATATGCAATAATAAACTCCAATGGCCTTTTCTCATCTTAATAAACAAGAATGTTGGTAAGAGATGGAAACAAACAATAGTAACTAGTCAAAGCATATCATATTTTTTAGAAGTTTGCATTGAAAAACTTAGTCAAATTTAGTAAAACTAAGGGAGAGAACATATTTTGTAAATATGAGTTTTACATATCTTGAAGTTACTTATCACTCTTAAAAATACAAGTTATTCCAAAACTAACGTAGAAGACTTAAAAACTAGTGGAGAAGACGCGGACGACTTCAATCTAAGTTGTCTAGACGACTAAACTATATGTCGTCTGGTAAACGCAGAGGTTATTTTTGCAATTGACTTTGAAATCTGTTATTTCGGACGACTGAAAGTTAAGTCGTCTACTATTGTTTGGTTAAAAAAAAACTCCAAAAAAGCTAGACGACTTACATTTCAGTCGTCAGAGGTTAGTTTTGCATTTGACTGGATTATTTCAGAAGTTTGACTTTTTGGACGACTTACATTTCAGTCGTCTAGTGAAAATTAAAATAATAATATTTTTTTAAAAGTAGACGACTTACAGTTAAGTCGTCATAGGTTAGTTTTGCAATTGAAAAAAAAAACTTCAAGATTTAATTATATACAGACGACTTATAATTCAGTCGTCCACGAGACGACTGAAATGTAAGTCGTCCAGGATTTACGAGGTTTGACCAGAATCTCGGAAAAAAATCCTGGACGACTTACAATTAAGTCGTCTGGTGGACGACTGAATTATAAGTCGTCTGTGTATAATTAAATCTTGAAGTTTTTTTTCTCAATTGCAAAACTAACCTATGACTACTTAATTGTAAGTCATTTACTTTTAAAAAAATATTATTATTTTAATTTTCGCCAGACGACTGAAATGTAAGTCGTCTGGGGAAGTCAAACTTCTGAAATTATCCAGTCAAATACAAAACTAACCTATGACGACTGAAATGTAAGTCGTCTAAGTTCTTTGGAATTTTTTTTAAAACCAAACAATAGTAGACGACTTAACTTTCAGTCGTCTCAGGTTACAGATTTCAAAGTCAATTGCAAAAATAACCTCTGCGTTGACCAGACGACTTCCAGGTAAGTCGTCTACAGCCAGACGACTGAAAAGTAAGTCGTCTACAGCCAGACGACTTCCCAAGTAAGTCGTCTGACGAACAGATCTGGAAAAAAACTCGATGTCATACCTTAAATTGGTGAGATAAGTTCTTTAGCATACATAAGGCTTCTCCAAGCACACAGAATCACAAACGGAAGTCACCCACCCATAATCGTTAGCTTCTATGACTCTATGAACCATAAAAATTTTAGAATCAAAATCTTGGGTTTTTTTAGCTCATTGTAGAGAGAAAGTGAGAGATATGTTGTGTTTAGTTCACAAGAATGGAAAAAGAAGAATGGTAAATCGATTTTGGGAGCATTAAGAGCTTCAAATTGGTTGTTCATGGTGGTTGTGGTATTGATGACAATGGCAATCTTGTAATTACTTGAAGATGATGAGGATGAGAGAGTAAAAATGTCATTTTTGAAAAAAAAAAAAAAAAAAATTAATGGCATTTTCGTAAATTATATGAACTTGTGGGGTGAATAGGGCAAAACCAATTTTCAAAAAAAAAGGAGGTTAGTTTTGTGTTTGACTTTAAATTGTAGGTCAATTTTGCAAAAATCCCAATAAAATAATAGAGAAGTTAGCATTTCCGCTGCCTTTATTATTCCTCACTCTTTAGATTGTCACCAAGTTTAGCTGAGTTCCAATACTTTGTGACACACCAGCCTGGTCCCTTAAAGCCCATCAGGTAACCCATTTAAGACAAGATGGAGAGAGCTAGTCACTTTCCACATAACCTGCGTATTTGCGTATTTGGCATGATGATAACTTCTTCATCTCCAACCTCAAATGGTTTCTCCAAGCGAATATTTTCACAACACTTTTTCGGAATACCCATGATAGACAGTGCTACTACCCATCTGCAGTCGCTGCGTAAACCACTCTCCTTTTCATTCAAATATACACCTTTTTCAGCTTTCATAATCCTGTGACCAAGTCCATTCCTTGTATGTCTACAACCATCCAGATTTCACTTCTCATATTCGAGCATGTCTTGCTCTAGTTAATTTTAGTATTTTTGTTAACAAAAATATATTCATCTTTTCATTTTATTTTGTATTTCTTTAACTCTAAATTGTGACCGCTTCTTCCAGAGTTGAATTACAATCCGAATATCACGGTTTTTATTTGCCGATTTCGTAAATAAACCCACAGCTAGACAAAATTGGCTTCACAACATAATGACGCCAATCACGTTGAATTGATCTTTCGTTACTACCATCCCAGACAGCGAAACGAGGTCACGTACTTTAAAAGTCTTCTCTTTTTTTTTTTGGTCAACAAACTCTTGTCTTAATATTCCACAAAATCGAGTAAAACGAGGTCTTTCCCTTGACTGCAAACAAAAGAAAAACTGACCTTTCTACACTCTCCACACCATAAATTAAGCTGAAACTTTCTTAAGAACAAATACAAAGCCATGTTCGTGAAGCTCCTCACCATTGTCTTCTTCAGCCTACTCTCTCAGTTCCCAGAATCCTCTTCCCAAGCTCTTGACTTCACGTACAATGGCTTCCTTCCTCCTCTCACCGACATATCCCTCGAAGGGATCGCCACTGTCACGCCCAACGGTCTCTTGAAGCTAACCAACTACACCATCCAGAAAACAGGTCACGCCTTCTACACCAAACCAATCCGTTTCAAAGATCTTCCAAACGGCACCGTTTCTTCCTTCTCCACAACTTTTGTCTTTGCCATCCATTCCGAGATCCCGAGCCTTAGCGGCTACGGCATGGCATTCGTCGTGGCTCCTAACCCAAGGCTCCGTTACGCGACCGCAAGTCAGTACATGGGTCTCTTCAACATCACAAGCGACGGTAATGTCACAAACCACGTGTTCGCTATAGAGTTCGACACGATCCAGAGTCCAAAGTTCAGTGATACCGACGATAACCATGTTGGAATAGATATCAACAGCTTGATATCTGTGGAGAGTTCGCCAGCTGGGTACTGGGACATAAAAGGCCAGTTCAAGAATCTTACTTTGATAAGTCGCAAACGGATGCAGGTTTGGGTTGATTATGATACTCACACCCATCAGATCGATGTAACAATGGCTCCGTTCAGAAATGACAAACCTAACAAACCGCTTGTTTCTGTCGTCAGAGATCTTTCTTCGGTTCTTTTGCAAGATATGTTCGTAGGTTTCTCTTCTGCCACCGGTTCCATTCTGTCCGAACATTATGTTCTCGGGTGGAGTTTCCGGGTGAAGGGGAATGCTCCACCGTTGGACTTGTCAAAACTTCCCAAACTTCCGAGGTGGGAGCGGAAAAGAATATACAACATCTTCAAGACTTGGATGCCGTCGGTTTGCATATTTTTGATTCCCTTCTTGTTTATTTCCACGATCATCATACTCGTCCGCTTCGTCGTGAAGAGGAGGAGAAAGTTTAAGGAGGAGCTCGAAGATTGGGAAACAAGGCTTGGGAAGAACCGAATGAAGTTCAAGGACTTGTATTACGCGACCGAAGGGTTTGATGAGAAGGACGTTCTTGGATCCGGTGGGTTTGGAACTGTGTACAGAGGTGTCATGCTGAAGACAAAGAAAGAGATCGCTGTGAAAAGAGTCTCGAGCAAATCCCATCAAGGGCTGAAAGAGTTTGTGTCTGAGGTAGTGAGTATCGGTCGGATGAGTCATCGGAACTTAGTCCCTCTCCTGGGTTATTGCCGCAGGAGAGACGAGCTTCTTCTGGTGTACGAGTACATGCCTAATGGAAGCTTAGACAAGTATCTGCATGATAGTCCAGAGGTAACTCTGGACTGGAAACGGAGGATTAAAGTCATCAAAGGTGTGGCATCCGCCTTATTCTACCTTCACGAGGAATGGGAACAAGTGGTGATTCACCGTGACATCAAAGCCAGCAACGTCTTGTTAGACTCGGAGTATAATGGGAGACTCGGGGATTTTGGTTTAGCTCGATTGTGCGGTCACGGGTCAGACCCTCAAACCACGCTAGTTGCTGGAACATGGGGATACCTAGCCCCTGATCATGTCAGGACAGGACGGGCCACTACCGCTACCGATATTTTTGCGTTTGGGGTGCTCCTACTAGAAGTAGCATGCGGTAGACGTCCTATCGAGATTCAGAACGAGAATGGTGATCAGAGGGTCTTTATCTTGGATTGGGTTTTTGGATTTTGGAATGAGGGGAACATCTTGGACGCCAAGGACACGAAGCTAGGGACGGAATATGACCGAACAGAGGTCGAAATGGTTTTGAAGCTAGGTTTGTTGTGCTCACACTCCAACCCACATGCTAGACCAACTATGAGACAAGTGTTACATTATCTCATGGGGGATGCAACATTACCAGATTTGTCGCCTTCGGACTTGCGTGGGAACGAGATGATGAGGTTGGAAATCCACCAGGGACTTAGCGAGACAGGCATGTTTACATGTGGGTCTTCGATGGTTAATTCTATAGTCTCCGCTTCCAGTGGGAGGTGAATTTTAAATATCAGAACCTTTTTGTGTCTTACATTAATTGTAGAAAACATCCCCTATCGCCACGAGATGTGGGACCTTGTTGTACGTTGACTTTGAAATATATGAAATTTTATGCGTGAAAGACCAGTTTACTCTTGCATTTAGTCATGTACATAGCTGGTTGATGTGGTGAACAAAAAAAAATATAGCTGGTTACGCTTGAAATGAAAAGAGAAATTTGCGTTCCCACACACTTTTTAAGTTAAGCTGAAGAGAGAGAGAGAGAGTCTCCTTTCACATAATGTCCCGTTGGGCCAAAGTATCTGCCGCCGATGGTGATGAGCATATTTGCCATGATGATAACGTCTACATCTACAACATGTTCAAACAATAAGAGGCAAAACTAAATTGGTGGCTAGGGAAAGACAATAATGCAAACAAATGCAAATCTCCAGATTATACTTTTAAGTCTTGTGATTCTTCATTCTAACTGAACCTTCATAGTCAGTCACCACCTCAGATAGAAGCCGAGCATACATCTCACTCCACAGTTTCTTCTGATTCACAATGTGGGAAAACGTCATCGACTCCATTTGTTTCTAGAGTACAATGTCCTAAGCTGCTTCCCATTGCTTTCTCCATATTTAAGGGTGTCAAAATAAGTTATAAGTCAAGTTACCTCAACTTGATTTTTCATGAGTATGAATTCTATTTTTAAGGTCCATTTAATAAATAAGTATAATGAGCAAGCATAAATTTTATCACGAGTTATATGAACGATCTTTAATGAACATGACCAAACTCTTATGCTTAAAATTATTTATGTTTATATATATTGAATAACTTATATATTTCTTATGTAAAAGGATAGTTTTTAAATTAATCATATTTATCTTCTAAAATTAAAATGTAAAACAAAAAAATTAAATATATATATATATATAAATTTTTTTTTAAAAAGAAATATATATATATATATATAACACTCATCATCTCATATATATTTTTAAATTAAATATAAAACAAAATATTCGTAAGAGACCACTTCTATACTACATGTAGTTCTCTTATTTAATGTTTTGTTTTACATTTAAATTTTATAAAACATAGATAAGTAATAAAGAAATTATGCTTTTAATATTATAAAACTTATTATAACACTTATTTTAATATTTTATTTTATTATAAATTTTTTTTTATTAGATTGTGAGTTATCTCGTTTAAATTATGATCTATATGATTTGAGTTCGAGTTTATATACTGAAATTCATATAATAAATAAGATGAGTTAAGCTAACTCATGAAAAATCCGAACCTAATATGAGTTGAGCTGAATTGAACGATTTAGCTTATTTTATCCATAATAATGAAATCCATAAAGTTTGATTGATGTACTTCCTTATCAATGTGAATTTTTTTTTTGTTTTCTTGTCTTTATTTTATTTTCTCTTCTTTTTAAAAGGTGTTTATAGCTCTGGACATAAGCCGGATATTTGCTATTCTAGTATATTTGACACTTGATTTTTTTTTACTAGTTACATAAATGTAGACTATGTTTAGGATTCGAATTTGAGTTAATATATGATTTTTTTAAAAAAATTTTTATGTCTCAATATCAAGTATTTTTTCTTATTATTGGAGATTATTACATTTATGGAATGATCAAAGCATCATATCATATTCAATCAAGTTAATTATGATGTACTATATTTTTAGAGAACTAATTGTAATTTTGATTACAATCTTCTCCTCCTTGTAGAATAAAAAGATGTAAGATGATTTTGATTAGTTGAGATATTTTTAAATCCTTTTTGATTATCGGCTGGAGATTACGACCATTATGAATTAGTTACGGTCAGTCAAACTGAAAAAAAAAACACAAATGATCTACTTGAAAACCTCTCGTTCCATCAGAGGTGTTATCATCATCATCATCCAGATTCAGCGATAATCATCATCACTGATGCAAAGTCTATGTGCTCCACCTCTGCACTTTCCGGCCACCGCACCCCGTCGCCGTCGAATTCTGAAAACCGTCGCTCGTTCAGCGAGGGCAGAGCTCAGAGAAGATAACGACCCTTTAATCCAGTCAGCTATACATTCAGCGTCTCTTCGTCTCGGAGAAACCAATCGAACAGGCAATCTCTCTCATATCTCCTTTTATGTGTTGACTTTCTCTGAGGCATTTCGTCGAACACTAAACACTCGCTTTACTGTGTGATCAAAAAGCTTACTTTGACTAAAAAGGTTTCTGTTGTTCAAAAAAAAGACTAAAAAGGTTTCTAATTTATGCAAAGCAGAGCCTCTATTCATCGACCCTTATGCCGCTTGCTTCTTACCTCCTTCTACAAACAAGAAACCCAACATCCATAAACACCAACAACAACAACATTACTGTCTTGCAACAAAGTTCATCGATGACAAGTTGTTACATACAGCGAAACGCATTGATGGACTAAAGCAGGTTACTTTACTTAACTCACTTCCATTGCCTCATTCTTAAGTCTATGTAAGTATTATTGTTTATGTGTAATAGTGATATCACACATCTTTGCAGGTTGTCTTGTTCACAGATGGAATGGATACTCGTCCTTATAGGCTTAACTGGCCATCTTCTACTATGATCTTTGATGTTTCACCACAAAAGGTTTTCGATATAGCATCTGGCAAGCTTCAAGGTTAAATGCTTTACTTTGCTTTACAGTGTCCGTTGTCCACTATTATCTTTCTTTTACCCTGTGCAAGTGGACCAGTCAAACAGGATATTGAGTATAAAAAAAAATTGAGAATTTTTTAAAATAAATATATAATTGGAGTCTAAAACTAAATTTTTAGGTATGTTTATAAATTTTTAAAACATTAGACATCTTTTAAATCGACATCATTACATAGTTAAATATACAGTTATTATATTTTTTAAACAGAGACTAGAAATAATTTGAGATGACACTGTTTGTTTGCCTCTAGTTTTGCCGGGACTTAGATGCTCCATAGTTATGGTTTCGTGATTGTTACATTGTTCCAGGTGTGGGAGCTAGGCTTCCTAAAGGTTGCATGTTCTTTCACCTTCCTGTGGAATCAGGAGACATAGAGCAATGTTTACGCTCAAAAGGGTTTAGTGGGAATCGACCAAGTATATGGGCAATGCAGGTGATGATGATATGTGTTTTCTCTATCAAATCTTCTATCCTTTCCTAGAATTTGTATGAATGTTATGATTCTTCTTATTGATAAACAGGGCTTACCTCTTGGGTCGCAATCGAGCTTTGAAGCGATTTTATCAGCAGTTAGTAGCTTAGCCATGAATGAAAGCTATCTCATAGGAGAATTGCCTATAGATATCATAGACCAGGTCACTACTTTGATCTCTTAACTATCTTTGGACATTCTAACTTAAAACCAAAGCGGACATCTTTCATTTTATAGTCTTTATGCGGTCTTGAGTGCAGTCTGATTTGGAAAAGTGGATGGAGAAGCTGTTCATGAGCAATGGTTTCAAGGTGCAGATAGTTAGCTATGAAGAGATCTCTGTGAGTTTAGGCGTTGTGTTACATTCACGAGGAAACCATGACAAGATTATGTTCATAGCACAACAGCTCAGGTTTTCTGATGATCAGGTAATAATGTGTCTCAGTACTAAAGATACAACTCAGTTAGGTGTCTATACTGTAGTCATTTTCTGCAATTAACTAAATCTTACAGATGGAGAAATGGAGACAAGAGTTTGAGAGGGTGGAAGAAGATGGAGATGAACAGGGATTTGAAGAGCTCTGAAACAAACAACAATGTCTACATTTTCTAAATAAAAGTTCGGCTCAGGAATTCTCTGCAGTTCATGGAGAAACTTCACAGCATTGTAATTTCGACTCATCTGTTCACATAAATCAACACAACTTCTTTTGAACTGGAACAGAATTTGACAACACTCTTTCCACTATACCAACAGCATGTGGCATCACACCCATCAAGTTCCTATCAGTTTACAGTTCAACTCAAGACAGACAAAGTAAACTGTTTCATACAAGTTAATTTGTTTTTATGAGTTTCTCATATCCAATTGTTGTTCAGTTTCTGTAATTGAAGTTTGTTTATCACTTTATGGGTTTAGATGGTATTTAACTATTTATACATGTAAAACTTGTAAGATCAAGTTCAGGATTTGTCTGCAGTTATTGGAGTTGCAGAAACTGTGGATGATGGTTAAAATGATACACAAAATCTGTTATAACGTCACTGCATTGTAATTCATATGTTTATCAATTGTTTTGATCATATGACAAACACATGATTCTCATTGCTCATAGACATGTCAACAAATTATGCAAAGATTTGTAAATTGTATATGGATTTTCAAATCAATTAAAATGCAGAAATAAATATCTTATTTTAAAAGCAGACATTTACAAAGAAAAAGTTCAAATTCAGATTAGCGAGATGAGAGCCGCACGCACACATAACAAGCTTTCTTAAAGCACACTAGTGGGGGTACACTCATTGGGTTAAATCCCAAGCCGAATGCAAAAACAAGTCCAATACGCATCAAAGTGTTGAATATGAGCTGGTCGGTTCAATACTCTACGTAAGTGTTTTCAGTACTTGTAGTTGAATTTGACTTGGATCACATATCGCATCTTGATTTGTTCCGTATTGTAGACAATGTACTCGTTGTACAATAAAGTCCCCTGCAAAAAAAGCCAAACAAAATCAATCTGTGAATTTATGTAATCATGATTTGGTGAAAAAAATGTGTTGAAACACAAAGAAAGCCAAACCTTGGAGCTTGAATGATCCACTGGTTTGCCAAGTGGAACAACAACACCGTCTTCTAGTGTCTTAGCCTCTGATGGGTTTGGTGCTGTTCTCCCCACACCTTTTGTGCTGCAACCATCAGAGTTACAAATCAAGTTTTTATAAAGAATTTGTGTGATGTATTAATGAGATTTATCAGTGTACCTTAGCTTCCCCGGAGGCAATTTATCCGCGTTATAATCCGAATTCAGAAGCTCATTCATGTCTCCCAAAGCAACCTAAGAAGTTTTGATCATTACGAAACATAAACATACATAGAGGTAGTGCTGCTAACACATAGAACCATTTTGTTGTTTTCCATATAAACTAAGAAGAGAGTATACCTCGCAGAGGAGCAGGACGCCGTCATTAGCACCACTGTTAGCGTAGCAATAGTTTGCACTCTTGGAGAACATGTCAGCAAAGTAAACCCCTTTTCCGAACATGTAACCAGTTACTGGTGCTTCAGGAGGAGCTATCCGAAGACCTGTTTGGTTGTATCTCATAGTAGTTCACTTCACTATGCAATGAAAGTCTGAGAGACAAAAAAGAACAATAAAAACAGAGAAACCTGTTGTTACCTTGAGATAAGATACCAGCCCAGTTAGTGAGACGTGACCCATGCCAAAGTAGCATCCTATTCTTCGAACTTGAGAACTGCCAAGAAAAGTTTTAAGTGTTACAGTGCCAAAATGAGAAATCAGAATAGTAGTGTACGGTAAAGACAAGCTACCTGTTGGAATCGATCAGCTTCACCAGCTCTTGAAGCTCTAAATAGCTGAGAAATCTCAACTGTGTATCCCGAATGCGTTTTTGCATGAGTGTTCTCCATGTAATTGGCAACCTGATTTCGCAATAAGGAGAAGACAGCAAGATGTATAAGAGACACAGACATGTTTGACTACTCGTAAGAAACAAATGATCCTTCAAAATACCATAGAGAACTCTTCTGAATCGGCTCCTACTGGCGTCAATCCACAATTAAGTTGCTGGTAGTGATAATACAAAGGATCATCCTATAGTTATTGCAAAAAAATACGCCATATTATTAGAGAACTATATGAAGAAGTGATTTGATGCTTAAGAACCACATAGACTGGCTGACTTACCATCAATCCCGGGTCGATGGACAGCAACTTTGTCGCAAGTTCGATTTCACCTAATGCTTCAACCTGACATTAGATAGTGATGTGTTAAAAACTACACATAACATGTAGCATCAGACTATTAACTTTTCAAAGACCAAAACAGTAGATAGAGCTACCAACTTACCATTTCTATTTTCTGTTTCAACTTTTGGGGAGTGTCTATAACAAACTGACCTGTTACAAATCGCAGTTCATATAGTTAGTGAATGTTTAATCAATTTTAGCACACATGTAAAGTGTATATGAACTTACTCATTTTCTTGAAACCAAAATCATGAGGTATCACAGTATAGAACTCTCTGCATCAAAAATGATACAAAGTTAGACAAGCTCGAATCTGATTCTTTGTGGAAAATGGTTATATATTCCACTAAACGTAACACTTAGTCTAGCAATAAACCAGAAACATACCCACTGAGTTCCTCAAGCCTCGCTCTATCAAACCGGCTCATTACCTCCGAGATTCTCTTCAACACTTCATAACCCTATAGAGATCCAAGCAGAGCTATTATCTGATATCACAACAAAATACAAGAAGACCCCAAAACACCAATTTCTATTTTTACCTTTGTTATTGTGGACTTGCTTAGCTTGCCAAGTGGCAATTTGTTAGCGTTGTATCCTTCAAAATCAAACATCGAAAGTATATGAGAGGCAGAATGACAATCAGCTAGTAAGTAAAAAAATATGAAGCATGGAAGAGACTAACCTATTTCCATCATGTGCTGTGCCATCATGCTTACATTGCATATAAGAGAGATGAACTTGGCAACCTGGGGATCTAGTTTTGATTCCTCCGGTTTAACTTCAGAAGATGATTTGGGAACATCATTGACCTGAGAAGACAATACAGAAATGATCTTCAGAACAGCGATAAGCCGCGAAAAGTTTCCTTGAAATATTGTCTCATTCCACATCAAAAGTTGTTAAAGAATAAAGTATAGAGGCATCAGTAACGGATTCCAAAATACTCACAACAGCTGAATCATTATCGTCTTTGCCATAGTCCATTTCGAGCCATGTATAGGACTTAGTATGAGGTATAAACTCCTTTCTGTCAGACCAAAAATTCTTTGTCTTATCAAGGAACTTATTGCTAAATATTTCTATTGCTCGATCCCATGAGTGGAAAGGCCCGTCTAGTTTACTCTGTCCTTTCACACCAACTCTTCCCCATCTGAAGTAGACCATATATGTTTTCTTGTTATCAGACTCTGCGCATAGATCACACACATATTGATGAAAAAATGGAATTGAGAGAGAAATCAAAAACAATAAGACTACCACTACGACGTGTTCTTCAGGAACTAAATCTGGCAAGGACTAACCTAGCACTTGTAGGACAAAGAACTTGTTATTATTATCCCTGACATTCGTCTGATTCAACATGGCATCATAAACATCATCACCCTACAAACATTCAACCAAAAGAACTCAAGTCAATCTCAAAGAAATGGCAAGGAAAATCTCATTTTCTACTACATTTACATGAAAAAAAACTTGCCCTTTGTAGAACATGGTACTGGCTTTTTATGTTATCAGGAATCCACTGATCCAACACCGCTGCTCCCTTCTTTGTGGCAGTTACGATTTTCTCTTCTTTCTTTTCTTCCTCAAAGCCATCATCGTCGTCTTCAGCTCCATCTGTCCCTTAAATAATCAATAAGAACATTGGCATACGTGTTATAAAAATCGGCTAATCAGACCTAAACGAAACGAGTTTTCTAGAACTGTTTTTTAAGAAGATTGTAACGGATGCAAGAAGATTATGCATAAAAATTAAGTAATCAAACACAGAGATTTAAAATGGTTCACCAACTCGAGATCTCCAAGCTAACTAATGCTACTGAGTCACATGGCATATCAACATAAACCTATTTACCTGACTTGACTGAGGCACTGGAATCATTGTTTGCGTCGTTGCAGAGCCTCTCGAGAAGCACCTTTTTGGTACCAGTTGTAGCTAAGCCTCTCTTACCAGCTTCCTCGCGCAGCTCCTTCACATTCATCGCACGAAGCTCCCCAATCGCAATCAATTTGTTCGATTCATCATCACCGTCCGATGAATCAACGGTTCGTTTCCTCTTCCTCTTCGATTCGTCCTTCTTCGCTTCTTCCGCGATAGCCTCTTCGAGCCTCTCCACCTAATCCGAAACACCAAAACTTCAAAATCCGAATCGATAAGAGAAGAGAAGAGGTGAAATGCGATTAAGAGAGAGATGGATACCAGAACGGATTTGAGTCCGGTGGTGCTGAGTCCGCGCTCGGCGAGCTTTCCACGGAGTTCGTCGACTTTGAGCTTGTTCGCCATTTTCGTTCGTCTTCTAGGGAATGTGAGTGAGGGAGAGAAGGTTGGTTCTATGGTTTACTTTGGAGGAAGAGAGTTCGCGCGAGCATTTGAAGAGGTCTTCTCTTCTTCGTCAGTGTCTTCTCTTGAAAGCTTTAGGGCTTTTCTTCTTCCTTTTAGAAAATTCAAAATATTGAAAAAGTGCTCGCTGGTTTTTGTGGGTATTGCCCTTATAACCTTTTTAATCTCGAAAACACCCCGAATGTTAGTAAAGCTTCCTACATTCACCCCTGAACTTTTCCAAATGAATTTATTTAATCCGGTATTCTGTATTTAATTTCTTACTTACAATTGATAAATCGATGGAAAAGGAAAATAAAATCATGAAAGACTAATTATAAAAGATTTGAATTTGTGTACATAGGTTTTGAGCTTTTGTAAAAAAAAATCAATTTGTGTTTATGTGTGTTATATTAAGAAAAAAGTAGCAAAAATATATATTTTAACAACGATGTCGAGATGCAAAACGTAGTTGAATTTTTTATACATAATTTTAAAAGAGTTTAATCTTTTTAACAGATTTTATCTCAGAAAATTTAATTTTTGTTTTGACTAGTGTTATATTAATAATATTTTTTTAACAAATACACATTTTTAATAAGATGTCAAGGTTTTTTTTTTTTGAACAAATTTTAAAAGATGTTAAGGTTAAGGTTCGCCACTACTGGCATTTCCAAGGACGTGCCTACAAATAATCACAAACGGATTAAAGGAATTTGTTGACCACTGATCATAATAATTATTATTATTAAAAACGATTTATCTGACTGAAAAAAGACAAATACAAATTCCGACAATGAATCAAAGCACTCATATGTTCATTATCAAAGCAAAATCTGAAGGAAAGCACCAATAAATTACGTAGCGATAGGCAAGCTCTAATTGTTTCCTAGCTTTATTAGCCAAATAAAACATGTCTTCTACCAATCCCTTTATATAAGCTGGGTTTTTATTCGATAAATTAATATCGTTCTTGTTTGTTTATTTCCTTCTGATTAAATATATATGTCAGAGGAATCGGTTGAAGGAAAACTGTATATTCATGGACTGCAATGTATAGTTGGGATAGAATGTACACAATTTGTGAAGGGTACTAGTACCGATTCTGAAGAAGATCAAATTCTCATGTTGTTCATGTGGCGTTAGTAACTCTAAGTATGTGAAATATTGCATATCTTAACTCTAAGTATACAAATAGCCGACGGCACAGACCTCCATTAAGATTCTAGATTGCAAAAACTCAGATAATAAACCTATGCATGGTTTTACCATAATCATGCCTGTCATGTTATGCATGGTTTTAACCCTTGCCTGTCATAATCATGTTATGCATGGTTTTCGCAAAATACACAGTATACAATAAAGTGCATATTTTACCAGTTTCATTTTATTATAGTATCAAGATCCAAGAATGCAAAACATACATAGTAATAAACCTGTGCATGTTAAATAATCAGTAACTAGATGATAACAGTGCATATGCAGAGTGAGTCTTTTATATTAATGTTTGTTTATTAGATAGTTTTAACATTTTGCAACACTATAATTTTTATCGATTGTAAAATGACGAATACAAATGTTGGTATCTTAAAGGTATTATTGTTATTGAAAAATTAATGTATTATAACTCATTTTATTATTTTTAAGACTTCGTATGCACAACAAAGAGAACAGAAAACAGAAAGTAGAGAACATGCAAAGTCCCAAAATAACATCACTAGTGTTTAGTGGTGTTAGATACATTGAACCAACGACATGTTCACGGTCCATATACCAACTGCCTAACATAACAGCCTGTCCTTATCCCTTAACCTCACTTTAACTTATTTTAAAAATCTATGTTTTCATAATTTACAAACTAATTTGCAAAGTAGACAGGATTATCCAAAGAAACGATTCTTTCTAGAGTGGGGTTGCTGGGCTTGCGGCTGAGGGTATAAAAAGCCAGGCGGTTATTGAATTTATTGTCAAAAGGAGAAAAAATAACATTATCACATAACACATTATCAAATGTAAAAACCCTCTTAGTCCAGTGGTTTGAATAATAGTTCATTAATGTTTTTATATCAGAAAGTCTGGGATTCAAACTCTAGAAAATGCAAATTATGCAGATTATAGAGAAAAAGAATTACAAGAGGTCTTCAGCATGGTACATGACGTATCATCGAACATGGATCTCATAAGACGACTTGGAGTGATGCAGTCAGACGTGCATTCTCATATGATGGTAGAATTATAGGCTGTAAAATCGTCTATGTAATATTTCTCATAGTTGTAATAGCATAATTAACCAGAAAAGCACATTATCAAGTCAAAATCTAAATGGTTTACTATAATCATTTAGTCAATAGTTCAACCAATATATAAGTCACTTAATTTTTAATAGTTCAAAGGATTCATCTATCATTGCAATCACATTCGTTCCCTCAGCTTTCAGTGTGTCAGCGTCGGTCTACTAGCCTAGTAGAGTGTTTTTGCCCTTAAGTGTTATTTCAGATATTATGTTCAGGAATCTTCGAATCTTCTCTATTGTGACTGTACATCAATAAGGTGGAGATATGGAGTGTCCAGGGTTGGATCTGCAAATGTTTTTAATTGAGAATACACTATTTATAATAGCAAAAATAATTTTGAATCGGAGCACTCTTTATATTTTTTCACTAGACTACAAATAATTTTATCAAATCTTTCTAGGTTATTCAAGAAAGAGTATAAAACAAACGGGGCCACGTGACCCTGTACCGTTACACATATATCCCCCCCCCCCTGGAGTACCAAAGAGTTATGTCCCGACTAAAATTTTCTATGTCTGGTTAACACCAGTTTTGAAAGCATTTGATTTTTTTAAACTTCAAACCGGGTTCAATTTGGAATCTTAGGTTTGTTTAAAATTTGTTATCAGTGGAACCTTTTTTACTTACCCAGTCAAACACTTTTAACATCGAAGATATTAAATTCTTTTTTCATATAGGGTTATAAAGAATTTAAAACATTTAGTATGTAATGATAGTGTTAAGGTTCTAGAGGTCTAGAACCGATATATCCGTAGGAGAGTATATTGGAGAGAATATTGTGGTTATAGTTAGAGATAAGGACGAGGAGATTGATAGTTATCTTGTGTCTGTAACTTGTGTATATAACCTTGTACGTAACAACATATGAATAACAAGTTATCTTCTCATAGTTTCTCTTGTCTTTCATGGTATCAGAGCCACACAAGGCTTGAAATTTGTTTCGTTCATAGACAAGAAGAAATATGGGTGACAGTAAAGAACTGGTGAGTTCATCAGGGGTTACGCTCGAGAGTAGGATGTCTCCATATTATCTGGCGCCCTCGGACAATCCTGGTACGTCGATCACGTCTGTGATCTTGAACGGAGAGAATTATTCCGAGTGGGCGCTGGAGCTGGAGAATGCACTGTGTGCTAAACGTAAGATTGGATTTGTGAATGGAAGTTTGAAGATTCCAGATGAGAAGGAGAAGCCGACGGAAGCTGAGATGTGGAGGACGGCTAACTCAATGATAGTGGGTTGGATCAGGGCTTCTATTTCTCCGGTGATCAGGTCAACCGTGCCTTTCTCTCCGGATGCCTGCAAGATGTGGTCAGATCTTAAGAAGCGCTTCTCTGTGGGGAGTGCCGTACGTGTTCATCAACTCAAAGCCGAGCTTGCTTCGTGTAAACAAGACGGTTCCGGTGTGATGGATTACTTTGGAAAATTGTCGAAAAAATGGGAAGAGTTGTTGAACTGCAAGCCTATTCCGACTTGTACGTGTGCAGCAGGAGAGATCTATGCAAAGGAGTATGAAGCAGAGAAGGTTCACCAGTTCCTAATGGGTTTGGATGATTCACGGTTCAGCAATGTTGTCACAAATATCATTCAAATGGAACCATTGCCAGACCTTAACTCTGCTTATCAAAGAGTGATCCGAGAAGAAAAGAGATTGGGGAGCACACGCCTTGAGTCGAAGGAGGCGCCAGTGGGTTTTACGATGAAAAGTGTTCAGCGAGAAGGAGATGATGATCAAACCGTGAGTGCGGCGATGGCTGCGGTTGCAAAGAGTCGTTCCTTGACAGTGTGTAGCAACTGTGGCAGAGCTGGACACGAGAAGAAGGAATGTTGGCAGCTCATTGGATTCCCTGAGTGGTTTACAGAAAGAAATCAGGCAAATGGAAGAGGTGGCAGAGGAAGAGGTGGCAGAGGAAGATCAAACTCCACACGAGCTAATGCGGTTCAAGCTGGAAACTCTGCCAGTAGTCAAGGATCATCAGTTCCACAGTTGACTCCTGAACAATGGGCGTCTCTCACATCATTGCTCGAACGTCAGAAGCCGTCTCCAATCCCGGATCGGTTGAATGGTATGGTCCAAACTGGTGAGGTTATCATTGATACTGGCGCGTCGCATCACATGACAGGGGACTTGTTGTTGTTAGTTGATGTTCAACATATAGTCCCTTGTCCAGTGAGCTTTGCGGATGGAAGCCATGTTATGGCTACTAAAAGTGGTTGTCTGCGTTTGTCCGCAAAGTTGAAATTGGATCATGTCTTATTTGTTCCAAATTTGAATTGTACTTTGTTATCTGTTGCGAAGTTACTGAGACAAACTGGTTGCTTGGCTGTATTCACAGATACTTTGTGTATTTTGCAGGACCGTTTTACGAGGACTCTGATTGGAGCCGGTGAAGTTAAAGATGGTGTCTATGTTTATCGGGATGTAACAGTGGCGAGGGGTCACAGAGTTAAAGTTTCAGAGGATCAGGCTGTGTGGCATCGTCGTCTAGGACATCCTGCTTATGGTGTTTTGGGTTTTTTACCTTTTGTATCTGGTGTTAAAGACGTCCCAAACAAGTTTGGTGGATGCGATATTTGTTTTCAGTCTAAACAAACAAGAGAAGTGTTTTCAGAAAGTCTTAATAAAAGTTTAGCTCCATTTGATTTGATTCATGTTGATCTTTGGGGACCCTATCGTGTATCTTCTTCGTGTGGGGCAGTATACTTTCTCACAATTGTAGATGATTTTTCAAGAGCTGTATGGATCCATCTACTGCTTGAGAAAAGTGAGGTAAAGAAAGTGTTGCCGAATTTCCTCAGTCTTACACATCGACAGTTTGGTAAACTGGTCAAGACGGTGAGGAGTGATAATGGGACAGAGTTTATGTGCTTGTCGAACTACTTTGCAGAAAAAGGAATAGTTCATCAGACATCTTGTGTGAGCACTCCTCAGCAGAACGGGCGCGTAGAGAGAAAGCATAGGCATATACTCAATGTCGCGCGCTCGCTACTCTTTCAGGCTAGTCTTCCTGTTCGGTTTTGGGGAGAGAGCGTTCTAACAGCAGCTTATCTCATAAACAGGACGCCGACGAAAGTACTGAATGGAAAGACGCCGTATGAGTGCTTGTACGGGAAGCCACCATCGTATGGAGAGGTGAAGACATTCGGGTGCTTGTGCTTTGTGCATCAAGCAAGAAGAGACAAAGACAAGTTTGGAATACGGAGTAAGAGATGTGTTTTTGTTGGTTACCCTTTTGGAAAGAAGGGATGGAAGGTGTATGACATGGAGAAGAATGAGTTCTTTGTTTCTAGAGATGTGGTATTTGATGAGGAGTGTTATCCTTATGCAGAAAAGGAAGTAGCTGAGACTGATATGGTGCCGCAGATGATGTCTGTGTGTGATGATGAAATTTACTCCGTAAGGGGGAGCAGTGAAGTAATCACTGCTGATACTGTTGGAGAGGTAGTCACGGCCGATACTGCTGGTGAAGTAGCTACTGCTGATACGGAGGTGGCTCAGAGAACAGAAGCTGAGCCGCACATACAAGTGCAGGAAGTAACACCGCAAGTTAGTGATCAGACTGCGACAGAAGAGGCTCTTGGACGTGGACATAGAAAGACAGTTCCATCAGTCAAACTACAAGATTATGTAGTCTACAATGCACAAGTCGGTTCTGATAAACATGACACCATCACCGGCCTGCGATCAGATGTCTCCTTGGCGGTGCCAGGTAAGACACAAGTACTTTATCCCATTACTGATTTTGTATCTGATGATCAATTCTCAGATAACCACAAGGCCTTTCTCGCAGCCGTTAGTGCTGGGGTGATACCTAAAAATTACAAAGAGGCCTTTGCAGATAAGATATGGAACAAGGCCGTGAAAGGGGAAGTTCATGCTCTTGAGTTGAATCGTACATGGGATGTGGTGGATCTTCCTGCAGGAAAAAAAGCAATTGGAAGTAAATGGGTGTTTACAATCAAGTACAACGCAGATGGAACAGTAGAGAGAAACAAGGCGAGGCTGGTGTGTTGTGGTAATCATCAGGTGGAAGGTGTGGACTATGAGGAAACCTTTGCGCCTGTTGCGAAGATGGATACGGTACGCACACTACTGGAGGTTGCAGTGGCAAAGAACTGGGAGGTGCACCAGATGGATGTGAGTAATGCGTTTCTTCATGGAGATTTGGAGGAAGAAGTATACATGAGATTGCCACCAGGGTTTCATTCTGATGAACCAGGAAAGGTATGTAGATTGAGAAAATCTTTGTATGGACTAAAACAGGCTTCAAGGTGCTGGTTTGAGAAGTTGACGGAGGCTTTAAAGAGCTTTGGTTTCGTACAATCCTACGAAGATTACTCTCTGTTTTGTTATGAGAAAGATGGAAGCTGTGTGCGTGTTCTTATTTATGTGGACGACCTGATTGTAGCAGGAAATGATCTTGAAATGTTGGAGAGATTCAAGAAGTATATGAGTCAGTGTTTTCTCATGAAAGACCTTGGAAGAGCAAAGTATTTTCTGGGCATAGAAATTGCGAGAGGACCCGAGGGGATGTTTCTGTTTCAGAGGAAGTATGCACTGGATATTATAAATGAGGTTGGTTTGCTTGCGAGTAAACCTGTGTCTACTCCGATGGAAGTGAACCACAAGCTTCCGCGAGAAGAACAAGGAGAGCAGAGAAGTCCACTCTGTAAAGATCCCGTGCGGTTCCGTCGGATAGTAGGTAGACTGGTGTATTTGACTATTACTCGACCGGACTTGAGTTATTGTGTGCATGTACTGTCGCAAGTGATGCATCAGCCACGGGAGGAGCATTGGAATGCTGCGATGAGAGTCATACGCTACTTGAAGGGAAGTCCAGGTCAGGGTATTATGCTTAGAGCTGATAGTGACTTGCAGATACGCGCGTTTTGTGATTCTGATTGGTGCGGATGTCCGTTAACGAGGAGATCACTCTCAGCTTACGTAGTGTTGTTGGGAAACTCGCCGGTGGCGTGGAGAACCAAGAAACAGGATACGGTTTCTCACTCTTCAGCTGAGTCCGAATATAGAGCAATGTCTGATGCGTTGAAGGAGTTGAAGTGGTTGAAGAGGTTGCTTGCTGATCTTGGAGTAAAACATGATAGTCCAATGGACTTGTACTGTGATAGCAAGTCAGCTATCTACATTGCTGCGAACCCGGTGTTCCACGAGCGTACGAAACATGTAGAGAAGGATTGTCATAGTGTGGGAGATGCAGTAAAAGCTAAGCTGATAGCAATGAGGCACGTAAGGACCAACGAGCAGCTGGCGGATATTCTAACAAAAGCATTGGGGAGCTCTGCATTTCATTACTTGTTGTCCAAGTTAGGAGTGTGCAATCCACACGCTCCAACTTGAGGGGGAGTGTTAAGGTTCTAGAGGTCTAGAACCGATATATCCGTAGGAGAGTATATTGGAGAGAATATTGTGGTTATAGTTAGAGATAAGGACGAGGAGATTGATAGTTATCTTGTGTCTGTAACTTGTGTATATAACCTTGTACGTAACAACATATGAATAACAAGTTATCTTCTCATAGTTTCTCTTGTCTTTCAGATAGCTAACTAAATTATCATACTTTTTTATAAAAAGATAAATTATCATACTTATTACCTATATCTCTATAAAGCCAACAAAAAGTTATACTACTAGTACTAGTTAAAGAAGTTCGAACGATGAAACAAGATGCTCGTATATGAACCTGGGGGCGATACCACGACGCAAAGAACCCTTTCACGATGCAACTGGTCCTCGAGAACCAATAAAGAGAAACTCCACCGCCTCAAAATACCTAATAGCTTACGATAGTATCGTCAGTTTATGTTGTCTTTATAACATCTCATCATTTTATATTGTTATTCTTTTGTTGTCATATTGACATATTGTTAAATTTTCGTTTTTTTTTTTAATTTTATAATGTTATTATATACCATAGAATTAAAATTCAGCGCTGTAAGTAGAGACTTCAACCAATGGCATCTTGAAATGCTAAAACACATTCAATATACTCTGGCTCACTTTCCTACTTCACCCAGGTCTATATGTAGATTTGCTTCGATCATCAACCCTTGGCATACTATTCTTCTTTTTTGGTCACTATTCTATTTTTTATAAGATCGTAAAATAACTAATCTTGTTACCGTTTTCGTTTAGGGTCTTATAATTAACAAATTTAATCATAAAAATATTGTGACAAAAGAAACGAATTTTTTTTTAATCAGATTATTTTGTTAGTAAAAGTGTAGCACTATCAGATTGTTTTATCCACTACAAAATAGATGATAGTTTTAGAAGTTTTTTCTCTAAGCTAAAAAAAATTGTTCCATGTGTAACGTGTATGTTCTAGAATTAATCTTCATGGAAATAATATTTTAGTTAAAATTGATCGATAAGTTATACATTGCTTTTTGGCATCACTATATCATACTGGTTCAAAAAATTTGTAGTTGTCAATTATGAAGATTAATGAAATTTAAATAATAAATTACAACTTATAATAAATTATGTAAATCAATAAAAATAATTCATGAAAACTTCAGTATTTTTTTGTAAAATATATAGTGTGATAAAGTTGAACTGTATACAAGTATTTTTATAAAGCAGCTAGCACAAGTCAAATTATCCTTTTATATTTTTTTATCGATTATAAAATTATTGTTATAATAATATTTATAATTTATAATAAATAATATATTAAAATATTCTATAGTTTATTTTACATATCACATTTATAGCGTAACTAAAGGTAGTATTTTACTAGTATTAAACAAAAACAAATCTAATTTTGACTAAATGAATCCCCAAAAAGAAAAGCAAAAGCCATAATTGACGTGGTCGTCTTTGGGAGTGAAAAGACAATTTCGAAGTTACTTCCTTTCTCTCCAATCGTCGTCGTCCTTCCCTTCTATATAAACCTTACTCTCCTCTTTCTCATTTCACATCCCTCAAAGCCATTTCTGAAATCAACATTCTAGTTCGAGAGAGAGAACAGAGACGAAAACAAGAAGAAAGTTTCAACCTTTGTCTGTTCTATCTCTCTCGCTCTCGTTCAAGAAACCACATACTTCGAAAACATGTCTCGTTCTCTCTCTAACGTTAAAATCGTATCTTCTTTCGTCTCTCACGAACTCTCCAATGCAATCTTCCGGTAAGTTCTGCTATGCTCTGTTTTCTCTGTTTATACTCTGTTTTTTTCTCGTTATGCTCTGTTTTCTAAACGGTGACGTTTTGTGTTCTACCAGACGCGGTTATGCGGCCACTGCGGCGCAAGCGAGCGTTGGTAAAGGTGGAGCCGTTGTTTCGGCGGTGATGAAGAAGAAGGGAGTGGAAGAATCAACCCAGAAGATAGCTTGGATTCCAGATCCCAAAACCGGTTATTACAGACCGGAAACCGGTTCAAAAGAGATCGACCCAGCTGAGCTACGAGCAGCTCTCTTGAACAACAAGCAGTGATGAATTAACTGAAAAGAAGCTCTTTTTTTCTGTTAATTATTCGTTGTTGATTTTTAATGTCTTGGGGAATAGGGTAATGATCCTTTGCGGTGAACCCTGTTTTTGTCTGTCTGCTACGTACGATTCTGCAATTAATAACATAGAGAAGTCTTTTTGGTTCCTCTACTTTGTAACAAAAGGATCGATTGATGTATGAATGATTTCTTCTATAATATAGTTTTTCACTTATTTGCAAGCAAAATTGCAACCTTTCATCTAGCTTAAAATAATTAACGTTGATATTGATCATAAAAAAAATTAATCAAGATGGGGGATTAAATTCTTCTTTTTAAATTTATGATTTTTATCGATTGAGATAGAAATGGCAATTGATTAATCTGTCTATGGATTTTTATCGATTGAGATATAAATCGGTATTAACAAAAAAGGTATAGAACTTGAGTAATAAGATCAGTATCTTGGTGATCAGCAACAATCAACATGATCTCGAGTTTGGATGGTTCAATGCTTTGTAGGACCTCAACACTACATGGCAGTAAATTTTAGTTCAGATTCATGTACAACTTTGCGGGGAAGAAGTTCAATTATTGCATGTGTGTGTCAACTTATATGATTAACCTGAGAGATAACATATTATAAGGAATGTTGTCATAAATTATTGGCGTATAATTTGAGCAAAGATAATGGTATTGATAGTAAACTATATCAATAACAATTCGATACTACTATAAAATATGAATATACGGTGTTGTTGCTTGCATGGATAAAACCGACATAATATTGCCCTGCTAATCTAATTGTTAATATAGCTTAGGCTGCTCAGCAATTGGCACTTGGCAATGCAATTAGCGACAACTACTTGACATAAGCGTCATTTTATATTATTGTACTTGATTAACATAGATTAGTTTTAAATTATGTTTTGTACTTTTGGTGTTTCGACCGTTCGTTTATTATATGCTTCGTAGATTAAGTGTCTGTATTACGTTAGAATACATCTTAACTATATATCTTTGCTTTCATCTAACCACACATTCATCATGATTATAAAATGTTTATTTTTATATTAATTAGTGAAGATATCTATCTTATTAAAAGAGAATTATCATTTAGAAAACAATTATTATATTTACAAAATATGTCATTAAGTTTTTTGTTTTTATTTTTATTTTCCATAAAATGCAGATCAGAATCGTCCGACTAATCAAAATTTGGTTCTTCATATAAATGTTATAACAAAGCAACAGGAACTAAAAATATTTCTTATATATTTGCAAAGATTGTATTTCATTGACAATATCATATTCAAAAACTAGTACTCCTTATATCAAAATATACTTTAATTGGAATATATATATATGTTGACAATATCATATTTAAAAATGTGTGTTCCTATATATGTTGCTGAACTATTAGAGTTAGAGTTTAACATCCGAATCACGTATTCACATTATCACACACAAATTCTGTAACTTCAGCCTAAAAATAGGTATATATTTACGAGAAAATTGCTAGATCTGATAATTTATGCAATCTTTTTTTTATCAGACGGCTCTGGAGTTTCGATTTTATTGATTTTTTATGAATAAAAGAAAAATAAGTATTTGCCGGTATGTGAAGTTGAAGAATTCAAAAGGTCGAAGAAACATAAGACGTGTCCCTGTCTTTCTTTGAAGAGTCAATTATGCTCAAAGGCGCAGAGACTTCTTGAGAACGACTTATTGAGAGAGGCAACTTGGTACAACGAATCTATCAACATTGAATTTTCTTTTACTTGACTATAAAATAGACATATAATTGAGTCTTCTCTTTTGCTGCATGTTATTTTATTCTTAGGAGATAGGTTGTTTGTTAATTCGTATCCAATCATTTTATATATACAGAATTTGTGTGTGATAATGTGAATACGTGATTCGGATGTTAAACTCTAACTCTAATAGTTCAGCAACATATATAGGAACACACATTTTTATTTATTTACTCCTTATACTTCAAATATAAGTTTTCGCACATGTTTATAGAGTAAACATTGGATGATCCTTAACCTTGTGATTTGTATATAGTTTTTTTTTTTTTTTTTTTTTTTTTTTTTTTTTTTTTTGATTTGTATATAGTTTGCGATACTAAGATAACAAAATCTGGCAAAACTAAACCTGCCTCTGTTCTAATATGTAACCTTATAAAGTATGTTAGGTATATAACTTTACAGTATCATGCATTGAAATAAAAAGAAGAGTAATTGCACTAGATGATTATCATATGCCAGTTATTTAGGTAAGTAGACATTTCGACTTTTGAATGAACCGGGAAAATAAAAATACCATTGTTATCCCTATTGCTGCATATCGGTCAGTTAGATTGACATGTTGTCGGTTTAGTCAAGCACGCTTCTGTTCGTAATAATGTTCTCAGTTACATTTACAAAACCCAAAAAATAACTCTATTTAATATTTAATTTTCAAATATCTTCTCACAACTTCTACGAAACCCTCAAACATTTTCATAACCTCCGTAAGACTGTTCATTTTTCTCCAGAACCCCTGCAGTTTTTTTCAGAAATGGTCTCATGTCGCCTCGTCGATCTTCCAGAAGATCGAGTTACAGATGCAGTGCCTCCCATACCGGATATGATGTTTGCCGCCGGTGAAGATATGTTGCACGTGTCGCAACTGCGGTGATATCTATAAAAAATTTGTTCGGTTCTCATTGCTTATACTCTTTATGATTTATATAACACCTCTTCCCTTTAACTCACACATTCACCAATTCCAATTTCCACAACAAATCCAATAGAGATATGTCTTCCAGCCATAGCTCATCGGCGACCAATCGTGCGGCTTTACCGAAGGAAGGCCCTTTTTGTCACTGCAGAAGGCGGACATCGTTGACTAAGGCGTGGACCGACGACAACCCTGGCAGATACTTCTATCGCTGCAAAGCTCATGTGTTTTTGGTTTGGGCTGATATAGATGACCCTTATGGATGGCAACACCGGAGTTTATTAGAAGCTCGTGATGAAATACGTCTCCTCAGATCTGAAATCAGCAGTCTACAAACTACTATTACAAACCACACAAACCACCCCCAACATACGGATGTAGAAATCGTGTCAAACACACTCCATCCTGAAGTGGTCAAACCTCATATTCATTGTGACCACGGCGATTCCCTCCTACGCTATTTTATTTTTATTTTTATGACTTGTTTCTTCGTGCTCGTTATTGCTGTAATCGTTACCAGCCTAAAACATTAGTTTTATAAAAATCTTTGGAGTTGAATTATATTATCTTAACTGTGGCACTGCAATGTAATATGAGAAAATTTATGTTACTGGTAGAACGTTTGAAACCGGATAGAAAATTATAAATACAGATGTAATAAATCATTATCGAATAAATATTCCGATTAGATGTCTTTGCAAACTAATTAATTTCGGTCAACTTGTATTATGCCACAAAAGTTTATGTACTTAACACCACAAGATGAAACAAAATATCTCGATTCTTCATGGCCACATACGTTGCTTTTCTTACCACCACAAATGTGAAACCAATTTTACACCATAAGAATGTGGCAAAAGTCAACTTCGTTCAGTCTGACACATCTTCCCTGTCACTTGATGTTGCGACACTTCCCTGTTTCACTCTGCACCTACTAACCCTATACTGCTCATGTAATACGAAGGACATAACCGACTTTAGCACCACTCCGACGACACGGTTCGCCAATTAATAAAAAATATGCATAACTACCTAATATCCAACGTTTCCATGTATATTGGGTTATTTAAGAATACAAACGAAAAAAAGAATTCTGGCAATGGCAGAGTCAGAGTTCAAGGCTGCTAGCACCTTTTTTGGCTCAACGTCAACTTATAATTTACCATAACATAATTACAAGGTTTTTGACTCAAAAGATTTTAAACCACATAGATAATAAAACGATCTAATATTAACTATGCATGTCTGTGAAACCTACGTTATCTAATCAAACTTCATTGTTTATCCAGGAAGGCTTCTAGCAGCTTTTAAACTCAGGAAGGCTTCTAGCACCTTTGAACTCTTGATAGAGCTATATCTCACATAATTTATTTTGGAAAATATAGTTCTTGTATTATGTCTAGTTTTTAGGATTTCTTTTGTTACTGAATGATTAAATGCATATATTGTTGGATACCAAATTTACCACGTTTAATCTGGATAAGCCACATTGTCAATTAACCTCTCATATTGATCAATCGGTGCAAGCAGAAGCTCAATTATTGTTCTTAGAAAACCTCTAAAACTATACTAGAAGATCCACAAAATACTCAAATTTGGCCATCATAAAACTTGGATATGATAGCGATCGTGAATATCGAATCATCTTTTACAGCATCACCAAACTAATTCTATTTTTTCTCTACAATAGAATAATTTTATTATAGAATTAAATTTATTCCAATAATCGCTTCTATTGGTATATTCACAATATGATCAGCCATTGCTATTTTGCTAGAGATGACTTTCATTCGTTATTTAGTTGCTTGCATTATTCGTTTTGATAATGACCTAAAGAATACGTTGCCTCCAACGTAACTCCCTTATTTAGTCAAAGATTCACGGTGGAAAACAAACAAATTGTGTTTTTTTTTTCTTTGTATAAGGTATTATTGGTTACTACTAGTAATCCGTGAGCTTTTCCTTTTTTTTTTTCCCAAATTGTTTTTATTGATTAAAAGGGCCAAGCCCACGGCCAAAGCTCACAAACAAAAAGCCCACTAGCACGAGGGGCAACTTACAACAAAGGCCGAGGCCCAAAATGAAAAAACCGGCCCAACAGACCCAAATACACGCTATCGGACGGTTTGCGCTAGAGGCCCACCAAGGAGACAGGCTGGACACGTGTAAACATCTGGAGAGTCTGCACGCCACGCGTCGTCCGCCTCAACTCGATCTCCGCCTCACCGCACAACCGCCGAAACCAGCCACCGACACCCACTTTTCACCGGAGCTCCGATACTGCAGAGCCTCCGCGTCACCATAGCTCTTCACGGCCGCTCTGTCTTCACGCCAGAGAGATCGTCGTTCTAACGAGATCTCCATCCGACTCTGAATCACCAAAAACCCTAGATAGGCGCGCCGCGAACCACCGCTCTCTCGTCTTGACTATCGTCGCCGTCGCCAGGCATCTCGTCCTCGACGACCCACGAACTCAGACTCGAACTACACGAAACCAGTAACCACATCCCAGAAAATTAGGGCTTCAACACGACGGCGAAGATCTTTGTGAGCCTCCTCACTCCGTTATTCATAAGCCGGTAAAGAAGGAGCTGAAGAAGCCTCGCTTCCCGGAAGCTAGAGCGGCGTCGGTGGATCTGAGATAGCCTCCACCCCCCGCAGACAGACCGGCGTCGATGAATCTAGAGAAGCCTCCATCGCCCGGAGAAACACAATTCGAACCAACAAAAACTCCGTCTCCTCCGAGGCTCTCCAAACGGCGCGTCTTCACTCCAAAACCGAACACCGAGAAAGTCAGTTGCGGTATCAGAGCTTCGACAAGGCGTCCGTTGATGACACTTCGGAAACAAGGCGGAGAGAAATTAAATTGCTGCATAAAGAGTGCTCCGGCGACGGCACGGACGCAGGAGAAAACATACAAATATGTTATTTTTTACGTCATCAAGAACCATTTCCAGTTAATTTCAAAACATTTTCTTCTATCTAAGGCCATTCATTTCGACTCTCAAGAACTCGAGACAGAACCCGTTTTGGACATAACAAAGTGAAACATTGGCTTTGAATATCTAAATCTCTAAGAATTGGACGCCAAATCATCTTTGTGAATTGTTAAATTTTCTTACGAAATTGTCTATAACTTCCAAAGTTAGCCTCACACTACCGGTTTTTAGATGTATTAATTATTTGGCACATTCAATTTATTGTCTTTCCAGAAGCATTGGCCTCAATATATTTTTCTTAATGCCAATAAAAAAATATTAATATAATTAATAAGAGATTTTGGTGAATATCTTTAATTGTGATCTTTAGACATGATTAACCTAGGTTTTTAGGATGAAATTCTTAGCTTTTAACTAAGAAAAACTAAGAACCGTCTCTTAAATAAGAAATATCGACGTAAAAAAAAAATAAAAAAATAAAAGATATAAGAACCGATTCCGAAAAGTGTAAAAAAATACAAAAGTGTCAAATGATGAGTTAAAAACCTCAAATCAAGAGCCCGGATTAATCATGCTCAAGATTTTTTTTGGGGAAACGTTGACCTCGACACCAAAACTGCAAGAACCTGTATGGTTAGTAACAATTTAGGAGGATTGGGTTCAAGCACCAAAGACCCGGAAACTGAAACTGACTTTTTCGACCCGTGGCCGGTTCAGTTGAGATCTCCCATCAACTAGAAAAACCTTTTCCCCTCAAAAGCCACATGAAGAAGAACAAGAAGAAGCTATATAAAGTCTCCATAAAATTGTGAATTGTGACCATCAGTTTAACATGTAATCGAATTAGTGTGTACAAATAGGTGTGACGTGGTAACGCACTGATACAGTTAACTCAATGGTAATGAAGTATATAACACACTGATCCTCAACACAATGGTGTGAAGTGAAGAAACCAGAGTTAGTCTCTGAAGAAACATGTCCTTGTTCATCCTCAAATAGAAGAGTTCATCATCCCCAATCAGTAACTTAAATATCAAATACCTACAAGTAAATTATTTTTCCACCAAATCCATTCAAACCAATCACATAAACTAGACTGATACCACTCCAAAAAGTAAAAGAAAACAGCAGCTTAACTATACCTCTCAACTCATTCAGACCAGATCACCAAAGAAGAAAACCAAAAGGAACACAAAAGCAAAGAGAGCAAACCAAAAGACATCAAATTTCATGCAACATTCACCATTTCAGATAATAAATCATCCAAAATTCACTGATTTGTCACTTCACAATGTCCATTACACAACTTTGGATCCCATAAATATAAGTTTTTAACTCCTCAACCAAAGGCAAGAACATATCTTATTGGACAACAGATTCGATTCAGACAACTAAAGACTCAATCTTTTCATGACGAAGACACAAAAGGGAAGCTTCTATCAAACTTGTCGGAACTCAATTCCTCACACTCAAACCCACACCCACACTGAGGCGACTCCAGAAACTCCTCGATATCGAAATTCGCCGACGTGATCCCAACGGAAAACGCCATCTCCTCTCCGCTCCTAACGACCTCGACGATGTTGAGCCACAAGAAGAGGACTTTCACCTTGATGCCGCTCAGCTTCGTGAGCTTGTTCTCGGAGATGTAGCCGCTGATCGTCGATTTGTAGTTCAACTGGTAAGAGCCCACGAGGGAGAAGCTGCACGAGCCGTTGAAGTAGGCGTGGAACTTGCCTGTCGACGTGTCGAGATCGTAAGCGACGACTCCTTTTGGGAGGATTCCGACGGGGAAGTTGTAGCTCTGGAGGAGGGAGTACGCCGTCGGGGAGTCTGATTCTGCGGTGGCGGCGGCGAGGAAGATGAGGAGGAAGGCGGCGATTAGGATCGGGAGACGTGACATTTTTGGGTTCACGAAAGATTTGATTTTTCGTTCGGGGAGACTTTTGCGATTGTTGAAAATATCTTTCTGTTCGGAAGAGAACGATGTCGTTTTAAGGAGACAACTGGATACACGTGACCATGTGTTGGATTTGGTGATGAGAGTAGTTATCTCTCTACTGGTACTGGATAACGTTGATATCATTTGCAAATAAGACCTCTTTATCAGGAAAAGACAAAACAAAATTGCACATGACTTGATCAAATTATTATTGTTTCGTGAAAATATATGTAAGAAAGTAAGACATTTTCAGAAAATATGTAAAAAAGATTTTTTATTTTTTTCTTTAAACATGATCATCAAACTCTAAAATTCAGTATGCAGAAGCTCAATTGACATAAAGAAACTAAATCATATACACATTGTTAATGAGTTATTAATTAACTAATACTCACAAAATTAACATAAAGAAGAAACTAAATCATATACACAGTGTTAATGAGTTATAGTTAACTACTAATCCTCACAAACCTCATAACAAATTACCTTTTTATACGTAGGCCCAACAGATTTAGAAGAAAAGATAGCCCTTTTGTTTTTGAATAAAAGAGGCTACAACAGATTACAATCTGACCTTTTCTTGATTTATATTGTTCTCTCTAGCATTTAATTGTGTTGTTGGGTTCATGCAGGTATTGTGGTGTAACGCTATAACTGTCTCTCCTCTTGTAGCGTGTAAGATTGCTCTTGTACATGAGTCTGTTAGACTGTTTATGAGTTAACTACATCAAACATCTTAAAGTGTTTACTTGTGTTCCTTGGTTGTTTACACATATGTTCATGAAACTTGAGGAGGACCTCCCACTTTCATGCAATGGAACCAACCGAGTTATGTACTTCCGTTCCTTAATTATGTTTGTCAGCGACTTTTTGAGATCTTTGAGTGGAAAGGTTTCAAAGGAAAGAGGAGGGAGAAGAAGTCGTGAGATACATCTTTCCCAAGTGTTCAAAGGGAGTTGGATCCTATAGAATCGGTTACGGATATATAGCAAGGTGAAATATTGGCTTTGAGTACCCAAAATTTTAAATGTTAATTTATACAAATATAGATTCTCAAATTCATAAAACAATATTATAATTCTTACTAAATCGTTTTTAGTCTCCAAAGATTCAAAACCAACTTCATGAAATCAAAACGCAAACGTGAAAATAGAAAGAAGACAATAAAATGTTGAAATCATCAAGGTTTCCACTCATCCCAACTACTCTATTCCAATCAATTGGAATATCTTATAGTTGAGTGAGTAGTCAAGGATTAGATGTGCTATTAGTGAAACTATTTATTTAAAATTAAGTTTAGTTATTTAAACTCCAAGATTATATACTCAGTACTGATTTTGCAACATTATGAAACCACTGGGGGATGTGATGTTTGAATCTGGTAGATCTCAGACAAAAAAACAAACATGTCCTCTATCTTGCCTACCGCTATTGAGTAGAGAATGCGATACAACATATCTAATGGATTCCTACGAAACACTTGACTACTTGTGGGAAGCCAAGCAAAACCCTAAAGAATTTTTTTCAAGACTAAGCATAAAAGAGCATTAGCATCATAACTATTGTTGTTTTATAGTTTAAAAAAAAAGAAATAATAATCCAACCTGAAAACGAGAATTAAGTATAGGTTTGTAATCGATTTGAACAAAATTACCTAATTTAAATGTTACATAACTAGCTTCCGACGCATTCTGTTAAACATTGCAATAATCCTTCAATGTCAACTATTGATGAGAACGACGAGAAAGTGGGACTCACCTTGTTTCCTTGGTTACCAGAACTTCCAATGTCGCTTTCGAATAGCTGACGCCCTATGAACTCTTCAAAACTTGTAATCTTCACCGTCTTTGAAGCAGTAGACGAACAAGAGAAGAGAAGGTTCCGATTCACTCTAACCTTAGAAGAGTTTCCTAGAACCCGTGCTGTGCATACACTCGCCTCCGCAAAAAAAATGTAAGGGTCTGGGTTTGAAATCACTGTCGTACACAGTATAGCTTATTATCCCCTATATATTATTTGAGAAGCATTACAATATTTTTTTGTATTCACATGTCATTACTAGAATAATTCTTAGAATTCTTAGAAAAATAGGTTGGTCAATTTAAATATATGATAAACTTTTTATTAAACTAACCTTAAATACATTATTAATATGTTTCATTATTTCCATAAATAAAATTACGGAATTACCTAATATGGCTAAAGTATATATGACAATTAATGATTTTAAATAATAAAGATTTGATAAAAATAAGTGTGTCTTATATTATATTTGTTTAATTTTAAACTATTAAAATAAATTAAACAACCATAGTAACCATTTAATAAAAATTAAAAGTTTTCTTTATATATTATATTTTAAATTTTTAAAAACGAGTATAAATTACTAAAACCTTTAAACGTTTCACATTCAAATTTTGTGATCTATGGTTTAAAATTTTTGTTATGACATGATACAAATAATTAAAAAATCATATAAGTTGAAAGTCTCATTTAATAAGTATTAAAAATAAATATATATATCATTTTAAATATATATATATATATCATTTTAAATTAAAGTATATGTCATAAGAAAATACATAAATATCTTAATTTTGAAAGTACTTTGAACAATTTTTATTTGATAAAAAATTTGAAAAAATATTGACAACTTAATTTTTAAAAATATTATAAATTACTTAAACTATTAAATTATATAAAATAATTTATATATATAACATTCATCCCGTGCAAAACGCGGATCTTAACCTAGTGATAAGTAAAGTGGCGTCTGTCGACCATGAATGAATAAAAAAGATAAAACCTAAATATTAGAATGAAAATTATTTATATGATGAAAGAAAAACAATATTTTTGGTTCACAGAGAAAACAATTACTTGTAGAATATATCACATGTATATTCTATAAAAATATATTAAATATATGTAATGAATGCTTAACTTATATCACTTTTGGAACTTGGAAGTGGTAAATCCCATTCCCACACACCATTTTATGCCTATCACGTCGAAACATTATAACACTATATATTGTATGCCGTGCATACACGTTCATATCACAAGTTGTCGTCATGTCAACCCTAAACCCTAATTAATTAGAAAGTTACCCTTTATTGTCAACGCCATTAGCCTATATAAAACCCCATGAAACTAGTTTTCAAAAATTCACTTGCTTTTTCTCCAATCCAACATATAATTAAAACTATTAAGCCCAACAGATATTTACATAATCATCCTACAAAGACGTTGGGCCTCACATCAGCAAAGCCCAAAGCTTCAGCTCCAGCCGCTACAAGACAAGGACCAGCAACGGTAACAACTCCAGTCAAGGCAAAACGTACGGTTGCTTCACCACAGCCGATGCAGCTAAGGAACAGATATGAGATACTTATGGATCAGGATGGATAGCTGTCAGCGACACCTGTCAGTAGTCTAGATCGTTCCTTTACCTTGTATAAAAGAGAGTAGAGTCAGATTGTAAACACTCAAGTTATCTTCATGAATAAACTTCAGTATTATCTTCAATAAACACCTTTTCTAGCTTTTATCTACATGGTATCAACGCCATGGAAGGAGATCCAGATCCTGTTTCAGTTACGTCCCTCACGCTTACTCATGTGGTCACCTTGAAGCTCAAAGAAGGAAACTATTTGCTATGGAAGCTTCAGTTCGAACAGTTTCTTTCCAGCCAGATGCTTCTTGGGTATGTCACCGGAGCTCAGCTACGTCCTCCACCAACAGTCTCCGTTCGAGATGGAGATCTGGTCACAGAAGCTGCGAACCCAGAGTTTCTCAGATGGACGCAGAAAGATCAGCTTATTCTCGCCTGGATCTATGGTACGCTTACTGAAGATGCTCTCAAATCAGTCTATGGCTTGCATTCATCTCATGAGGTATGGATGGCTTTAGCTAAGAAGTACAATAGAGTCTCCGCAACTAGGAAGTTTGATTTACAAAGACGTGTTCAAACAATGGTCAAGGGAAACAAGACAATGGCTGTTTACTTGTCTGAAATTAAGTCGCTTTGTGATCAGTTAGACTCTATTGGTGCTCCTATCTCAGAACAGGAAAAGATCTATGGAGTTCTGAATGGATTAGGAAAAGAGTATGAGGCAGTGGGTACAGTCATCGAACACTCCATGGATGCTCAACCCCCACCCTGTTTTGAAGACGTTGTGTACAAGCTTACTGGTTTTGACGACAAGCTTAAAGCTTATGAAGCTACGACTGATGTGAACTCTCATCAAGTGTTATACACCAACAGAGGTGGTTACTCAGGTCGAGGACGAGGCCAGTACAGAGGAGGATATCGTGGCAGAGGATCCTACTCAACTCAAGGAAGAGGTTTCCCTCAACAGTTTGGTCAAAGCGCTCATCGTCAGAACGATAATCAACGTCCCGCATGCCAGATTTGTGGCAAATATGGCCATCCTGCTTACAAATGCTACAAGCGCTTTGATCAACACTTTGCAGTCAATGAGCCTCCACAAGCCAACATGATGATGACAGCACCTGGCCAACACAATGCGAGCTCTATGGGAGCAGAGTGGTATCCAGACAGCGGAGCTTCTCATCATGTCACCAACTCGGTTCAGCATCTTGATGTGGCACATGAGTATGATGGCACTGATCAAGTGATAGTTGGTAATGGGGACTTCCTTCCTATCACTCGTATGGGCTCTGCTTCGATTCAAACTGCCTCAGGTACTTTACCACTGTCTGAAGTCTTGATATGTCCTGATATAACAAAGTCTTTGTTATCAGTCTCTAAGCTTACTGATGACTATCCCTGTGAATTTACGTTTGATGCTACTAATGTATATGTCAAGGACAAAGCAACAAGCAGGGTCCTCAGCCAGGGCAACAAAGTTAAAGGGCTATATAGATTGGATGTTCCTCAGTTTGTGGCGTTTTATTCCTCAAGACAGCAGTTGGCGAGTGATAGAGTCTAGCATCTGAGGTTGGGGCATCCAAATGATCAAGTTTTGAAGCATCTTTCTGCAATAAATGCCATTACTTTCAATAAGACTGAGAAGTCAATGTGTGAGGCGTGTCAAGTGGGCAAGACATGCAAACTACCCTTTTCTAGTTCTGATTTTCGAGCAAGTAGAATTCTTGAGAGAATACATTGTGATGTATGGGGACCTGCACCTGTTGTTTCTGGTCAGGGGTTTCGTTTTTATGTTGTATTCATCGACAATTATTCAAGATTCTGCTGGTTCTATCCACTTAAATTAAAATCAGATGTCTTCTCAGTCTTCAAAGTCTTTCAACAACAAGTGGAAACTCAATATAATCAGAAAATCAGTGTTTTTCAGTCAGATGGGGGTGGTGAATTCATCAACAAGAATCTGATACAACATTTTGCTTCTACTGGCATTAAACATTTTGTCTCGTGTCCACACACACCGGAGCAGAACGGCATTGCAGAGAGAAGGCATCGTTATATTACAGAACTTGGACTGTCAATGCTTTACCAGAGTCACTTGCCGCAAGATCTCTGGGTTGAAGCTTTCTTCACATCAGTATTTCTCAGTAACCTTCTTCCTTCGACTGTAAACGACAAGATGACTAGTCCGTTTGAGCTTATCAATGGTAAACCACCAGTCTATACAGCTCTTCGGGTATTTGGATGCGCTTGCTACCCGTATCTCAGGCCTTACTCTCAGAACAAGTTTGATCCAAAGTCACTTGTGTGTGTGTTCCTTGGATACAATGAGAAATACAAGGGTTATAGATGTTATCATCCTCCCACTGGTCGCATCTATATTAATAGACACGTTTTGTTTGATGAAGAAAGGCTACCTTACAAAGACATCTACAAACACCTGCTACCTGTGGCCACAACGCCATTGTTATCAGCATGGCGTCTACAGCATGGAGAGGTTTTTAACCAAGACAAGCCCGAAGAAACACACCTTTCAAATGAAGATGTTGGAAGAACAGTTCTAGTACCGGTCTCTCAACCTTCTCCAGCTGCTCCATCTCCGCCTCCGGCAGCAAACACAGACCCTTCCTCTAGTGGTTCGTCTTCAGAAACAGATTCTGATCAAGCTCATTCTCCTGTTGAACCGCAACTTCAAGTTCCAGCTCCAGCCAATGCTCATCGCATGACTACAAGAGCAAAAGCGGGAGTTATGAAACCAAATCCAAGATATGCGCTAATAACAGTGAAAGGGTTACCACAACTGCCAGGAACAATAGCTGAGGCTCTCAGTCATCCTGGATGGAATGGAGCTATGGGAGAAGAAATGGAGACATGTGAAGAGACAAGGACCTGGAGTTTAGTTCCACCACCATTGGATGTTAAGCCAATAGGCTGCAGATGGGTACACAAGGTGAAATTGAAAGCAGATGGTACTTTAGATAAACTAAGATCAAGAGTAGTGGCTAAAGGAAATGAACAAGAAGAGGGAGTAGACTTCTTGGAAACATATAGTCCAGTTGTCAGAACGGCGACTGTGAGATTGGTCCTTCATCTAGCTGTTATCAAAAGATGGGATATCAAGCAACTAGATGTAAAGAATGCCTTCCTACATGGAGATTTGACTGAAACTGTATACATGAAGCAGCCTCCTGGTTTTGAAAATAAAGATTATCCAGAGTATGTCTGTCTTCTTCACAAAGCAATCTATGGACTAAAACAAGCACCTAGAGCTTGGTTTGACAAATTCAGTTCATATCTACTTGAATTTGGCTTTGTGTGCAACTCAGGAGATCCGTCGCTATTTGTATATCAGAAAGGAGAAGATGTGATGTACCTTCTGTTATATGTAGATGATATGCTCTTGACAGGAAGCAACAAGAGCCTGATTGATCAGCTGATGCATGCACTTCGCAAGCAGTTCAGGATGAAGGATATGGGGTCACTCAGCTACTTTCTTGGTATACAAGTTCAATTTACAGCTACTGGCTTGTTCCTTAACCAAGCAAAGTATGCTACTGACTTGTTACAAGCTGCGGGAATGCTGGATTGCTCACAGATGCCTACACCTCTACCACTTCAGTTAGACAGAGTGCCGCATCAGGATGAGATCTTCACCAATCCTAGATACTTCAGAAGCTTAGCGGGCAAACTACAATACCTCACTCTAACAAGACCAGACATTCAATTTGCGGTGAATCTAGTTTGTCAGAAGATGCATGAACCAACAATGTCAGACTTCCACCTCATGAAGAGAATCCTAAGATATCTCAAAGGCACTTTGGAGATGGGTATCACGCTTGAATCCAACACAGGTATGCAAGTCAGAGCATATTGTGATAGCGACTGGGGTGGATGTCAAGATACGAGAAGATCTACAGGAGGATTCTGCACATTCTTGGGTTCTAATTTGATCTCTTGGTCAGCTAAGCGTCAAGACACAGTAGCAAGGTCCTCTACTGAAGCAGAGTATCGCACTCTTTCTGATACAGCAGCAGAGCTAGCTTGGATAAGTCTGATGCTCAAGAGTATAGGAGTTCAACAGTTGGATGCAGCAGAGATCTATTGTGATAATCTATCAGCTGTCCATCTCACAGCAAACCCGGTGTTACACAGGAAGTCAAAACACTTTGCTACACATTACCATTTTGCGAGAGAGAAGGTTGCAGATGGGTCCTTGATTGTTTACCATATACCAGCAGCTCAGCAAATAGCTGACGTCTTCACCAAGTCTCTACCTCTGCACAACTTTGTTGATCTGCGTTACAAACTCGGAGTTGACTATCCACCCAACTCGAGTTTGCGGGGGAGTATTAAGCCCAACGGATCTTTACATGATCATCCTACAAAGACGTTGGGCCTCACATCAGCAAAGCCCAAAGCTTCAGCTCCAGCCGCTACAAGACAAGGACCAGCAACGGTAACAACTCCAGTCAAGGCAAAACGTACGGTTGCTTCACCACAGCCGATGCAGCTAAGGAACAGATATGAGATACTTATGGATCAGGATGGATAGCTGTCAGCGACACCTGTCAGTAGTCTAGATCGTTCCTTTACCTTGTATAAAAGAGAGTAGAGTCAGATTGTAAACACTCAAGTTATCTTCATGAATAAACTTCAGTATTATCTTCAATAAACACCTTTTCTAGCTTTTATCTACAAAAGGACAGTCACTAAGCAAGTACCGTATTCTTGAAGACAAGAGTTTCAAGCTTTACTGGGCTGGTCCTTTCTTCTTCACCTCTGAACCTACATACTACTAAATTGATGAACATGATGTTTTCAGAATCTTAAATTGATGAACATGATGTTTTCAGAATCTTTTGTTTTCTTTGTTTATAATTGATTTATCATTTTGTGAAATACATTCATTTATCTCTGTGCAAGTTATAATGTTTTACAGACTATCTACATTATTACATTTGTATGTTCATCCTACTGTCTGGTCATTTTTCTCTGTGCAAGTATAACACTAGTGCTTAATTATAGATATTTTTCAACACATGCAATAATTTTTCAATATCATCTTTGATATTAAATTTGTTTCACGTAAAAAAAATAAGACCGATAATTAGTTTTACCAGCACGTTAATATTAAAAATATTTAATTGGTTTTACCAGCACATTCATATAGATTTCATTGGTTTGGTTTTTTTACAATAAACGGCTATTATATTATTCAAACTTGAAGTCAAACTTGAGGTGGTTTGTGTACATTAGTTTGATTTATTTAACTGTTTTAGATAGTTTTTATGTTTTTTTTTCTGTGAATGACTTATGTAATAAACCAATTATAATATATTTTTCTTTATTTTCATTGTATAAGGAAGATGGGAAAGCAAAATTCATAACTTGATTAATTTCGTTGTTTTTTTGTTGCCAACAGTTTTTTTTTTAACATAAACTAGATTTTTGTTGCCAACAGTTCCATTGGTTATATACTTATATCATCAAAAAATAAGAAAATATGCATATTTATATATATGTATTCCAGTATACAAGTGCATTCAAAATTTACCAAATACAAGTATTTCAAACATTGTTCATTTAATTTAACCAACACATAAATGAAGCCAGTTATGAAAAAAAATACAACAAACAAACCAATTTAAAAAATTTATCGGCAACAAGTTTTGAATTTATGGAGTTAAAATAGTGTTGATGAGAAGAGCATCTTTGCAAAGCTTCAAGAAATTAGTGTTCCTACGAGCAAGCTCAGCGTCATTACCAGCACGTTCGCTCAAAGCGTCTTCACAAGCCTCTCCGTCAGTAATAGCCGTATTGAGCCAAATGTCAACGTCAATATACGCATTCGCGAGCAAAGCAGCAAGAGAATCGTCTAGCTGCGCAACTGCATCTAAGTAGTTCTTAGAACAATCGTCGAGCGTGTCTTCCAACGCCGGCTCGAGGTTTCTTTGTTTCAGCTTCGATTTGATGTACAAAGACGTGTCTGAAGCGTTTGTAGACGCGACACTTAACGCGATAACGCCAAGTTTTGGAGCGGTTGCGGTGTCAGCCTCGGGACGTGAGGTTAGGCTCGAAATACAAAACGCTTTGTCTTCAGATTTCTCGCAGAGTTTTTCTGCTAAGGCTTTGCCTGTCTCTGTGAATGTTGGTGGTGGAGCTTTTCCGGCGTTGACCACCGTGACGACGATGCAGAGGAAAAGGAGAAAGATCCTTCCGGCCATTTTTATTTTTTGTTTGTTTCTTTTTTCTCTTTTCTCAAAATTTTACCAAGAAGAATCAAATTGTTAACAAGGTTATTTAAAGAGATTATTAAAGAAAATGTATTTTGGGTCATTCTATTTTTAAGGTTTATTTTGGCTTCCTCTAGTCTATTTTTGGGTTATTTAGAAATAAAGTCAATGCAGATTCCTAAGGTCAAAAAAAAAAGAGAAAAATATCGTAAGGCCAATGATAATCATGGGACAATGATGGACTTGTACGGATACAGTTTAGCTTTTATATTGTCTTAGCATTGTTCTTAGTGTTCTTACTTGTTATTTTAGGTTTCCTAGGATTGTGTAGGTTTGTGCACACATACGATCCAAATAAACTAAACTTTGCATTTTTTTGTGTAATAGTAATATTAAACTTTTGAAAGATACGAATACATAGATAACTGATTTAGAAGTATCTTCAAACTATACAAATTCAGAAAACAAAAACAAAAACATTGACAATAAAATGGATACAGAACACTTAGAGCATCCTTATCAACAAGTTTTCTCAACTTAATATCTCAACTTCATAATATTAATATTTTAATACTTCATCCGATTCATTTTAAATGTCGTTTAGGTTTGTGCACACAGATTAATGAAATAATTATTTTTTTATATATTTTCTATATAAAAACACAATTCTCTATACACCTTACCATATTTCAACCAATAAAAAAATAAAGTACTGAATAAAATTAATAAATTTTGTATTGAAAGTTGAAAACGATACTTACTTTGTAACGAAATTTTTTATTTATAACGACACTTAATATGAAACGCAGGGAGTATAAATTAGCGGTTTGATTAAAATTTATTATCTAAAACAAATTCAAAACATTTATGTGCCAACACATGGCTAAAAAAAAGTTCTCAAGAATATCTAAAAAATACACTTTTAGATATTTTTCTCTTTTCTCTCCTAGTTATTCAATTTTTCTTTGTAATTAGTTAGATACTCATTAAGCATTTCCCATTAGAGGTGTTCTTAGGTACCAAAGGATTAAAACCGAACTCCTAGTCCAATTCAAACGACCAATCAATTCCAAAGAACCTCAGGCACCATCAAATTTTGCATTTTCTTTCATTTAATTCTTTTTTTTTTATTTGGGTGTGTGTGTTAAGCAAGAAGCACAAATGGATACGATCAACTTGTGCAACTGAAAACGGGCCTATAGCGGGTTTGATATAAAGGCCCAAATAGAAACGAGAGGTTAGAGAGAATGTCATTTATAAAGCTATCGTCTTCCACAACGACTAGCTTTCCTTCGAGAACGGAGAAGAGGCGAAAGAAATGGTGTCGCTGAAGCTCCAGAAGCGGCTCTCAGCCTCAGTGCTCAAGTGCGGCAAGGGCAAAGTATGGCTCGACCCAAACGAAGGCAACGACATCGCCATGGCCAATTCGCGTACGTTCTTCTTCATGCTTCTTCTACTTCTGCGATTGAAGCTTGTTGATGTAGCTTTGCAGCTTATTCCGTTGAGTGAATGATGAATTTGAGCTCGAATTCACCATGTTCTTCCTTTGATTTCCGAGCTTGGGTCCCTGATTGTTTATGGCTTTTGCGATTTGATGATTGATGTTAGTTCAACATGTTATCGTTTGATGATTGAGTTCGGATTCAATATGTTCTTTCTTGATTTCATGAGCTTGGGGGTACTGTTTGATGATTGATTGTTAAGATACTGTGTTGTTATCTATGAATAGGCCAAAACATAAGGAAGCTATTGAATGATGGATTTATCATCAGGAAGCCAACGAAGATCCACTCACGCTCCAGAGCACGTCGTATGAAGATCGCCAAGATGAAGGGACGCCACTCTGGTTACGGTAAGAGGAAGGGTACTAGGGAGGCGAGGCTACCGACGAAGGTGTTGTGGATGAGGAGGATGAGAGTGTTGAGGCGTCTTTTGAAGAAGTACCGTGAGTCGAAGAAGATTGACAAGCACATGTACCATGACATGTACATGAAGGTGAAGGGAAACGTTTTCAAGAACAAGCGTGTGTTGATGGAGAGTATTCATAAGTCGAAGGCTGAGAAGGCGAGAGAGAAGACTCTGTCTGATCAGTTTGAGGCTAAGAGGGCTAAGAACAAGGCTAGGAGAGAGGAAAGACTTGCCAAGGTGAGCTCTTGCGCTTGTGTTTTATGATATATATGGTTTGGTGAATTTATTGATTTATTTCGTTGATATATGGTTTTAGGGTCCTGGAGGAGATGTACCTGCCGCTGCACCACCTGTCTAGACAGCAGAATAAGTATTGTGATCTTTTCATGATAATTGACTAAACTGTTATTGTATTGTGGTGAGGTTCTAAACTCTTGCATTGGGTTGTTTGTTCTTGCAGGGTCTCAGCGAAAAGGTCTAGGTCTAAGAAGTGAAGATTTTGTTCGTTAGTGTAGTGTCTTTTCTTTAGCAGATAATTTTGCATATGGTTTTTGTGATTCGGCTTAGACAGAACACTTTATTTGTGACAAGTATGAGAACCTTAGTCAGCAGTTCGCTGTGTTTAGTCTTCAAATACTTTTTATTCCATATCATCTCAGCAATATGCCCTTTACGACTTACCTGGTTCATAGGCGAATTAGAAGATAAATTATTATTAGTTTAAATCTAAACACAGTTCTTTCTGCTCAAACATGTGTGTTTCTGCCCTGATGATTCTGTTTGATCCTGAAACCGAGTTCCAAGAGGTCATGACCAGTGTTACAACCGATTTGTGTAGTTCGGGTGAGGAAGAAGACAGCAATTCTCTTTTGTTTGAACCCAAGAACAAAAGAGACCATCAACTTGGTACTACCGATGCATTCAAGCCCTATAAAGCCGAAGAAGCCTCGCCTTGATGAAACCAAAACCATGAGAATAGAAGACTCGGTGAAGGCTTATTTTAAGCCTCACCAAACATGGATTAGGAGCTGTATACTCGAGGCCAAAACTTTCTTGGCTCTAGATGTGAAACTACACAAGAAATGGTTGGTAAATAAAAATCCGGCCTAAGGAATATTACGAGCTGTAAAAGAAGTAGAAGCTTAAAAGATTAAAAAAAATAGGCTAATTAGCTTATATTACAAATACACTTTTTTTTTAACGCTGATTTATTAGATCTTGCAATTATGATATAGAAAAGATTACATAGACGATTCGACAACCGACAATACTACCTGCCTTATGAAGACCTACGTCTAACTGCATCATCTGAGCCGTCCTATGAAGATCCACGCCTGGCCAGATTTACTTGCACCATGTTGAAGATCCCTTGCAAGCTTTTCCTCTGTAGTCTGCATAATTGTTTAATAAACCGCTCTCTCTGGGACTTGAAACCTGGATTCGGATTCGGACATTCCAGATATTTTATTTTTGAAGTGGATTTGGAGCGGATATCGGATCGAATCCGGATCTCGGATAATAAGTCCTATGCCTATTTTATTTGACTCCATTCCAATTATAAAATTAAGATTTGTTTAATAACAAAAATATTGATTTTATTTTAGTTCGACTTTTTCAAATAGTTCAGATAAAATATTAGATATTTTGAATGATTAAAATTTTCAGGTATTTATATAGATTTATAGAATTGTATTCATAAATATTGAGTTATTTAAAATTTAAATATATTCAATATTTTATTTATAAACAATCGAATTCAGATAAATCAAATAATATTGGGTGATTAAATTTTCAAGTATTTACATAGATTTATAGATTGTATTTATGAATATTGAGTTATTTACATTTTTCTAAATTTTGAATATATTCAATATTTTTATGTATAAGCATTCCATTCGGATATCGATTATATTGTTATGTATAAGCATTCCATTCGGATAAAAATATATATAAATCTTTTTTGGATATTTATGACGTTTCAGTTTTGTTTGATTCTCTACTAGTTATCCACTATATCTGAACCTACGCCGATCGTGTTTTCAATTTATTAAAACTAGGGGGTTTTCCGGGCTACGCCCGGATTTTTTTCTATACTATTAATTTAATTTGTATATTTTTATTTTAAAATGAACAAATTATTAGCTATACAATTATAAAATAAATTAAAATTAAAAACTATTCGAAATATTTTTTTTTATTTTATTGAAATTTTATATAGGATATTAGTAAGATTAATAAAACGTTGACTAATTATTAGTTAAGATTTATACATGTTCTTTGTCTTGGTTATTTATTTTTATGTAAAACAATTGTAAACTTATAATTATTACTGTATAAATTTTGTTTGGTTTTACAGTTATTAAGTTTTTATTTTTGTACTCGTCTTTAAAAGAAAATACCAACCGACTTGTAAACCGGTTCTTTATTTGCTTTCTTCAATTTATCGTTTTAATCATAACTAAAATTTATCATTTATAGTTTGCTATTTAATTTATATTTTTTTTGTGTTTGTTTTGTGATGTAAAGAAATTTCGCTTCATGATTAGAAATATTTTTAGTTGTAAAGTTATAAAAGGTTTACTTTCTCACAGTTGATGTAATATTAATTTTACAGTTTCTTGTTTTAATAATTTAAGTAATTAGATTTTACTTCGGAATAATTGTAAATATTAATATTATTGTTTGATGTTCTGGGTTTTTTTGTTTGTTTGTTGGGTAGTGTTTTTGTGCTCGGTCATCTCTTTTTGCAAGGCCGCGAGTCTATTTGCTCAAACATGGTCTTGAATTCTCGAAAACAGTTATCAGCGACGACTTCAAACCCAAATTAAAAGCTCTCTGTAATTTATAAATGGTAGCTAGATGCTTTGATAGTATTGTGTACAAACTCAATATTCAACTCTACCTGCTTGATGAAGCGTTTGACCACCAGCTTTAACCCTTCCAGAGTTCTTCTGGTGCACCTTCAACTTCAACCACACCATTCATAATCTCACAAAGCTGTTTAATGTGAACAATGTAAACCTATTGTTTAGAGTTAGAGTGTACCAATCAGCCATTATGAATACAAATGTACCAGTGAGAACTACTTTTCTAGGTGTTCTGACGCGTGCGAGGGAGATGAGCATGTTAGTCTCTTTGTTTCTAGACGTGTGTCCTTCGTCGAGGATAAGCAAAGTCGGCTTCTCGAGGAGAATACGTTTACAATCTTCTGACACCTCATCATCTATGTTAATACTAACATCGCATATGATCTTTGCAAACTGTTGGTAGCCTAGAAAGAGTATGCTTCTCTCTTCAACCCATTCTCTCAGAACCTTTAGCTGCTGTCTTCTTGATTCGGCTTTGACGCTGTAGAGAGGGATGTTCTCCACCGCCCATTTAGTGAACTCTCTCTTCCAAGACTCTATGATTCCCTTTGGGAGGACTATTAACGGTTTGGCTTGCGGATCCATGGCCATGAAGCTTTGGAGGAAGCTGAAGAGGAGGAATGTTTTGCCTGATCCCGGCGCGTGGGCTAAGATGCACCCGCCTGGGTCCTCGGATGTGAGGTTGTTGCATAGGAACTTGAAGCCTACGATATGGTGGGGTCTCATCTCGTAGTCGTGCCTTGGATGGATGAACATCTTGTCTCCTAAGATGTTGTTGGTGTGAGAAGAAGAGTGGGTTTCTGTGAAGTCCATCCTCGTTGTTTCTGTTTCTTCTTCTTGTTCGCGTGTGTAAGCTCTTCTTGATCTCTTGGGCTATATGAGGGAAGAAAGTTAGATTTTAAAGTTGTAAAGATTTGTCAGTTGAGTATGATCACTAACCTTGTAGTAGACAACTTCGATGATGTTTTCGATGGGTGTTTTGATGAGTCCACAAACACGGCAGACTTCTCCAACGTCATCCTTGTAGATGAAGGAGTGCTCACAGTCTTCGGTTTGTTTGGGATCGTTGTCTTGTACATTCTCCACCGTTACCTAACAATATGCAAACAAAAAAGAGCTGAAAAAGCTAAGAAATGCACAGAGAAACTGTTGGTCAATGTAAAAGAAGTAACCAACTTTAGATGATTCTTGAGCAAAAGCCATTTGCCTCCAGAGTTTTCCTCTTCTTCTTCATCAACTCCATTTAGATGAGTTTCATTGTCATCATCAGTAGGTGTCTTGGATGATGAATCCTCCTCGTTATAACGTTCAGGACTGGCATCAGATCCTGAGCAATCTTCAGTCTTTACAACATAAAAGATGCAGAGCTAAGATCACAAAGAGTTTAAACTAATAAAAACATTCATTTATGCAATAAAGCTTACAGTGACTGATTCTTGAGGCAGATCCACTGAGACAGAACCGTTCAAGAGTTTCCTTTTGAGCTCACAAAGCCTCTTAACATCATCAGCTAGCCAACCGTATTTGCTCTCTTCAAACCAATCAAGGAGATCCAGTAGAAAGAACGGGCCAGGACGCTTGGCGAGTTCTGATTGGCTAATCCTCTTGCTCTCCGACCTCAAAATCCAAGCTGTGTTTCACCAGTTAAAAAAAAATTCAGACATGAATCCATCTCTTTGCACCAAAAGAAGTTCATTTCATCAAACAAACTAAAAAAAGAGACGATTTTTAATTTTACGACAGAGAGAGGACATATCAAGTTGTATCCTACTACTACGTTGAGAAGAAAGAGAACTATTAATATCAGTTATAAGCATGTGGGATAAAAAAAGAAGAAGAGAATTGGACCAGAACATAATCACGAACCAAGGAGGAGGATAAGTGGAGCTGTGGACATAGTGGAGTGTATTCTTGTCCTTCACGTCCCTCAATCTCAATTTTTTTTATTAACTCCAATTGATATATTAAGTAAGAAGCAACAAATAGAAGATCATTTCCATACCTTTGTATACAAAGGTTGATACAACTTCTGATACTAAGCTTCTACCGCTGCCTCTCCTTGATTCCATTTTATCATGGTGGTCCTGCAATGCAAAATTTAAAAGAAATAAGTAAAAGACTATGTACATATTCATCTAACTGGAAGATTGTCAGAATCTCTACACGGTCCATGACTGTCGGACTCAAGTTCTCAAGGACATCCGAGTGGTGTGAAGCAAAATTCTGCAATTTGTTCTCCACAAACCAGCATAATCAGCAAAGCACATAATTTTGATTTGCATTGACCATGATCTCAGAGCAAGCAATCCCTCAGATTCATGAAAATCAACAAATAAGATCTAGAAAGCTATGTAATTAGATTAAGAACGATAAGAGAAGGAAAGTACCTCATTGAACAGCAAGGAAATCGTAGTCACAAATCACAATGATGTTGACAACAGCGTAAACCCTAACCTTCGATGGTGCAATGGCACGCACGATAGATGTTCCGATCTTCTGCGCTAGTGTTTTAGATACCTTTCCCTGAGATTGGTTTTGTTGCTCCTGGAAAATTTGTTGACGGTAGAGTGACTGGGACAGTCATTAGGTTTTATGATAATGCACGTTTTGGGTCGTAAATGAATTTTAGTGGGCCATAAAGTAACACCCGCTTAAGTTATTTCGGCTGCGGAATATGATACAGAACGGGCCTTGGGTTAGAAATGGTTCGAGTGAAACGACGTGGCATTTTGCCTACTCGTGATTGGTGTGAATTTTTTGATGACGTGGATAGCTTAATATTTCAGCATATTTGGCTTTTAGTAGTGTGATATAAATTACATAAAAACACGTACTTAAGTTAATTTAATAAAATAATTATATTATAATGCACCCAGTCGGACGGTTTTTATTCTTTTTTGTAGTTTAAATTGACATTAAAAGAAATTAGTACCTTAATGATATTTCACTTGTTATATTGGTTTTTGGTCATAACTTGTTAATTTTTTATATATTGTAATTTTTAGTAAGTTTGCATATTTTGTTTGATTGTTTAAGTGATTTCTGAAGAACACGTTTAGAGATCTGCAATCTACAAATAAAGTGGAGAAAACATGCTGAATAATAAAATAATGTTTTAATTAATGTCAAAATAAACTATAGTCTTAATGATGATGTTAATATCATTTTTTCAATTTGTGAAAAGTAAATTTTAATACAAATTGCACAAAAATATATTAAGACTTTTCTTTATTATAACGTAACATCAGTTTTTTTAAAAAAATACTCTGAATAAAATAATCCTTTTAAGTATACTATGTATTGCATTGATAAATTTATAATATTTTTGTTTTACAGAATACTAACCATAATTTAAATATTAATTAATATTTAAGATTTAATTTTTATATCATATATCATATATATATATTGATCTAAATTTAATATTTAACTTTTTTTAAAGTATGTTATAAATTAAAATTAGTTATCATTAGTTTAATATTTATTTTATAACATTATTTATAAATTCAAGTGTATTTTAAAGGTTAGTAATTTTGTGTACATTTACTTTAATTTTGTTTTATAGTATAAAATTAATTAATATATTAAGTTATTTAACTTATTTTGTTTTTTTAGAATAATTAAGTGTTGAAATGTAGGCATCCTTCTTTGCAGTTGCTTTCTGCTTTGAAAATTCTTCGAAGAAACTGCTGAAAGGATTTGAACTATCAATTCATTTTCGAACATTTTGAATAATCTTTGTTGTTTCTAACTAATTTGTCGTTTCCATGGAATCGAATTACTTTAGGTACAGAGACGAAGGAGTTGACTTTATTTTCTTCTTTGTTCTCCCTGATGAATTAAAAACTATAATCATATTCTATTTGAAAAGTAAAATAGAATTGGTAATAACTTGTTAAAGTTTTTGTTTGTAAAAAATCTTACTTTATCAGATCATATTTGATTTTATGATGAAATATGCAACATTGTATTTCTAAATTTATAAAGTATATACAAATTTACCTAGTTTACCAGAATTGAATAATATATTTTTTATATTATTGTTTTCATTATTTTCAAAAATTCTTACAATCTTTATAGTTACGGATGATATATATATATATATATATATATATATATATGCTCGGAGTTAAACTAGGTGTATGAATAAAAAAAAGATACAATTTAGTAATAAAAAAAACTTTGTTTACGTTCATTGGATATGGATAATGCATTAAATTGATGTATGGTGCATTAACTATACTGAATTAACTCGCTTGCGCCAAATTTTTTGCATCTGCAGGTTGTATCAGTTTACTGGGTCTAAACCAACGAGTCTGATGTGTACTAGGAATTTTAGGAAGCATGATCTTATTTGAAAATATAAATAATAGAATAGTTTATTATTAATATTTATATTATAAGATTTGTGTTAGACCATAATTATTTTTAGATGATTTTTAAACTAGGTGTGTGAATATATACAGATAATATTTCAATTTACTAGAAAAACATAAACTTGAAAAAGAAGCTATGTTACATGAAATTGAAATCACGAGATTACCAAAAAAAAAAAAAAATTGAAATCACGAAGCAGCTACCTGGGATCAGAATAGTAAGAGAGCGCAAAAGCACATTTTTAAGAAAATCTAAAAAGCAAAAACGTGTTGGAAGCATATATATATTAAAAATATAAAATAATGCTATAAAATTTATGACTAGGAAAATATGCAAAACTTCGTATAAAAACTACTGTGCACAAAAATAATTTATAGTATTAGTTTAATATTTGAAAATTTTATTCTTTCTATTTTAATTTAATACTATTGTTTTATTTTATTAAAATAAAATTAAATTAATACTTCTTATGTATTTATGATTTTGGATTTTTAAAACCGATGTTAGATTTCAAAATAGAAGCGCAAGCTTCCAAAATATTTTTAATAAAGTTATGGAATTGTTTTGGAAACAAAAATTCCAAAAAACTTCCATAAGTTTCTAATTCCAATTCTGAATCCAAAGTAAATTTCCGATGAAACTTCCGTATAACCTAGAAAAGAGTTTAAATAGATTTCTAGTCCAATAATCATAATCCCATTAATAGACCCGTAAAGTGGATATATATGGCAACTTGTTAAAGATTCTCTTAATTTGGAGAACTATAAGATATATAATATAGTAAACCAAGCAGTCATATTACTTGTATCATCTATAGTGTACAATTTGCTTACGATCTCTTATAACAGTCACTTTACAAAGAGTGGTTTCTGCACGCAAAGGGATATAAAATTTTATTCTGTAAATTATATTTTTTGGCATATCATCCCAAAAACATATATTGTCCTAAGAAAATAGGTTGTAAGTGGGTTAACTAATTAATTATATACTTTTATTTAAACGTATATGATGTATGTTACTATTTCATAACTTGTGTTTATAAGTTAAGGTTTAAAGGCTTTACAAAAAGTGGTTTCTACGTGGAAGCATCGTAGCCTAGTAGTTAAGGTTTAAAAGCTTTAAGTTCCGGAGAGAACGGTTTATTAAATAATTATGCAGACTACAGAGGAAAGACTTGTAAAAGATCTTCAATATTGTGCAAGTAAATATGGCTAGACGTAGATCTTCATAAGACGGCTCAGTTGATGAAGTTAGGCGTAGATTTTCATAAGACATGTAGTATTGTCGGTTGTCGAATCGTCTATGTATTCTTTTCCATATCATAATGGTAAGATCATAATAAATCAGTGTTAAAAAAAACTTGTATTTACAAAAATCTTATTTACACTATATAAGGCAAGTAATCAAACAAATATACGTTTTTCTTTTATCAATCAAACAAATATACTTATTCAGTTGATTTGAGCCACAAATCGTTCGCATGACTCAAAATGTTGATATTTATGCAGGTCCTGCCCAAAACATATTTAGGCGACAACTATATTTTTAGTACCTTTTCTTGTACAAATAAAAAATATAGGATTTTTTTTGCTAAAATCAAAACTCCAAACTTTAAAAATACAAAGAAAATTTACAACAAAAAGTCCCACCCTTTTGTACAGTCTGTAGGGGTGGGCATATCAGTTTAGTTTCGGGTTCGGTTTGGGTTCAGTTTGGTTCGGTTAATTTGGCTTTTATAAAACTCAACCCAATTAAAACCAAAGTAGCTTTGGTTTGGGTTCGGTTTAGTTCGGTTTGGTTTAGACTTAGTTCGGTTTTCTTTAAAAATCTATGAAACAAAAAACAATTTAAAGCTCGATGACAAAACTCTTAACCACGTCAAAGGAAGGTATACATAATAAGCAAAGAGCAGACTATTTGTAATCTAATTAGCGTAAAAAAGACTTGTAAGCATTCCAAAACCTATTAACTAAAAGACTATTTGCATCTACCTTTTTGTTTTTATTGATCCTATAATAACTTTGAAACATAATTTAGAGAATGAAAATTGGAGAAGATGGACGAAACGAGATGGCTACGATTTAGATGCTTATAGTTTTTAGGTTTTGTTTTCAGTACAATCTTTAGGTATTAGGATTATTTGAATCATATTTAGATTTTTTTTTTAAATATATGGAAGTTAAGAAAAAATGGAAAACGAAACTTTAACTAAAATTTACAATATGTTAACATATATATATATTTATACATAAAAATATATTGGATTATTGGTTTGGTTCGGTCTGAACCCAAACCAAACCAAACCATTCGGGTTGAGTAAAACATGAACCAATTGGGTTATGTAAAGAGCACAGTTTGGTTTGGATCGGTTTAACTTCGGTTGGTTTGGTTTGGATTGGTTCGGTTTGGGTTTTTTGCCCACCCCGCATATGTCCAAAGCCTGCACTGTATTTATGCATCCTTCTCTTCAGTTGCTTGCTGCTTTGAAAGTACTTTGAAGAAGCTGGGAAAGATTATAAACTATCATTCGTTTTCCAACATCTTCTGACTCCAGGTTGCATTTTCTCACTCTCTGATCGAAATAAATTTACATGGAACCGACTTCATCTTCTTCTTTGGCCTCTCTGAGAAATTAATAACTATATATATACATATTTGAACCACCTTGTTAGGTGACTCCTTCGTTTTTTTATGAATTAGTTCAACAATAGTTTTTTCTATGACGAGTTGCTATTACAGCTTTTTTTTTTGTCACGACGAGTTGCTATTATAGCTATTTCTTGTTAATGCAGGTTTCAAACTGGAAAGAATTTTAAATAAACAGGCAGTAATTAACAGAGTCAAGAAGAGTCTCCAGATGAACACTCTTCGTGGAAACTGGAGGAAGACAATCCTGTTCGTTTGTGTTGTTGCTTTGGGTATTGATCCTTTGTATCTCTTTGTCCCTGTGGTTGATTCTCCTAAGTTCTGCTTCACTTTCGACAAGAAGCTTGCCACAGGAGTGTCTGTCCTTCGTACCATCATTGACGTATTCTATGTGGTTCATATCATTTGGAATTTCATGAGATATTCAAATGGCGAGTTAAACTTGCATGGCAAGCCTAAAAGGGAAAAATATTATTTCATCTCTTATACCATTGTTGACATTTTGTCTGTTCTCCCCATGCCTCAGGTATGTGTTCACTTCTTTTCTCTATCGTGCATTCTTTTAAATCTCATATATATTAATTGAGGAACATTAGAAAAGGTATAACCTTAAATTTATAATAATAAAAAAAAAACTTTGTTGAGTTGTCACGTAATTAGAATGCTAATTTTGCTTACGTGGCGGCTTGAGAATCAATTGAAAATTTTGTTAGTCCAAAATTAAATTGCTAGGAAATATTTATATTATATAGTATGTCTATTATAAATAATTCATTTACCAAATTGAAATTATTATATATTATTTTCTTAAATAAAACCTACGAAATTACCTAATGTGATCAAGATATATATGACAATTAATAATTTTAAATAACAAAGATTTACTAACAATATGTAAACTTTCCATCATTTTTGTTTAATTATTTAGTATTAAAATAAATTACATAATTACATTAATCATATAATAAAAATTTAGATTTTTTTTTATATGTTGTATTTTGATTTTTTTTAAACGAGTATAAATTACTAAAACTGTTAAAAGTCTCACATAAACTTTTGTGATCAAGGTTTAACTTTTTTTCTATAATAAGATACAATAATTATAAAATCATATGAATAAATAATTTTATTTTAATAGGTGTTTATGTTGATATATATATATATATATATATATCATATTGTTTAAATTAAACTATACATCATATGAAAATACATACTTATATTTCTATATATACGTTGAACATATATTGAAAAGTTAATATTTTAATTTTGAAATCTTCATTGTTTTTTAAAACAAATTATAGATTATTGAAACCACTAAACATTTCATATTAAAAATAAAATTCGTGTAAAAGTTTGTTAAACAAATATGCAATCATAAAATCATACGAGTAGAACCTTCATTTAATAAATATTCATATTAAAAATATATTATATATTTATGTTAATATTTAAATTTAATTATATATCATATACGATAGATAAAATTCTTGTTCAAAAACGCGCCGGAGTAGGCAATTACTCATCCGAGAATACGGTACTCGAAGACCCACCGTGGCGTATTTGTGCTGATTGGTGGCGTTACGCGTTGACCCAATTTTTCCCGGCTTTGACCGTGTAATCGAAGAAATGGGCGAGTAAATCTGGAATCGGAGTTATTCATTATCTGAAAATTGTAAAGCATGTATACTCAAATCTTTTTATTCAACAAAATCCACAAGTTTTTCACTAGGATCGGATGAAAATCAAACAAAAATATTAAGAACAAGTGAAAAGTGTAATAAAGCTGTAATGGAGGCTAGGGTTAATCCCGTAGTGGAAGGGATGAAGAAGACAAGTGTGAAATTAAATGTTTATCCTCCATTCAAAAGTATTAAAAAATTATAAAACTGTGCACAAGACTCTCGAACTCGTGATCCCACAGCTGAAAAACAAGCTTCTACTATTTAACCCAGCCAACTTTATTGTTCATAAGTTACAACACAATATATATAGCCTATTATAAATATATATAGAACAAATCCCAGTAGTTTGAGGAACATTAAAGTAAACAATTCTTTAGAATATATGAAAAGCTATATTTTGTGAATGACAAATACAATTATATATTTAAATTTATGACAAATCTATAAAATGCTTTATAAATAAACATGTATTATACATATAAAAATACAAAAAAAATCCTTTCCACGTACTCTCCGAGTTTTTCCCGCTTTTTCAATAAATCACTAGGTCCGAGTATGCCGCACCTAGTTTATTTTGATTTATTTATCCTAAAATAATTACGAATAAACAAGAGCGGTCGCTTTATTTATATGCGCACGCCAATTGATTACATAATAGTAAATAATTTCTTAGTTATTTAATATATAATTATTATTTCATAATATGTAAAAAATATAAAATAAAAAATAAATATAAAATGCTCAAGGCATAGATCTTAATTTAAGTATGTATCTCTTTAATAATTTTAAATCTTAAACATTTTTTAAATCTCAGGCCAAAACAAAATAACGAAATGAAAATAAAATAAAAAATCAATATTTATATCAAACAATAACCAAAATCGATACAAAAATGAGAAAAATATTGAACATAGATAGGATTGACACATGAACGTAAACTTCTCATAACCATAATTAACTTTTAAATTGTTAAATCATGATATAAAATCGAGCTGCCATAGTTTCATTGTAACCAAATAGCAAGCCTGAGATTTTTGGCCTAAACGTTAGATTCTTATGTGATAAGTTATTTTTTGACCTAAAAGTTTTTTAAAATGGGATCAGCTCATTAGTAAACAAATTACGCAATTAACAAAAAAAAAAATTAAAATTGTTTAAGACCCAAAAATATTTATTCGAATATAAATTTTATTTTTCCATACGATATTTCTTAAATAATTTTCCTATAAATTCACCATGCGCAAGGCACAGATCTTATCCTAGCTGTGATATAGGGGATGATTGGTTGGGGCTGTAGATGCTCTGGACAGCCAAAATTTAGTCTACAGCTATATATCTCAATCAATCAAGCTTTGCTTTCCTTAAAAAACTCACAGCAAAAAAATCTCTGCAAAATCAAAATATAGCTGTAGAGAGCTTTATTTCCAGAGCAAAAAATTAGTGCTTTAGAAATCTACAGCAAGGAAAGCTACAGCAAATAAATCTACAGATTAAATTCTACAGCAAAAAATATGAAGCTACAGCACTTACCAATCATCCCCATATATTGCATAAAATCTTGTAGGTTCTGGTTCTCACTTTAATGCGTCGGTCTGACTCGCTCGTGTCAAGAGAAATACTGAAATGGATTGTACTTTCTCAATATATACCAAGAATTGTACGTATCTATCCGCTTTACAAAGAGGTGACAAAAGCCTCTGGTACAGTAGCAGAAACAAAGTGGATTGGAGCTGCTTTTAACCTTTTCCTCTACATGTTGCACAGTCATGTAAGTCTTTTCTCTTGCTCCCACTGCTTTTTTTTTTTATTGTGATGAAGCAACAAAAAAGTTGTTACAATTGTGATGCATATATGACGGGTCGACAGGTGTTTGGGGCTTTCTGGTACGTGAGTTCAGTAGAAAAGATTAACAAATGTTGGCGTCTAGCATGTCCTCATCTCCCGGGATGCAGTCTCAAATTTCAGTACTGTGGACGAGAAGGTGGAAACAACATTCCCTACGGCCTGAACACTTCATGCCCCTTAATCGAACCTGACCAAATCACAAACTCCTCAGTCTTCAACTTTGGTATGTACATTGATGCATTGAAGTCAGGGATCGTAGAGGTCAATCCAGATGATTTTCCAAGGAAGTTCTTTTACTGCTTTTGGTGGGGTTTACGAAATATTAGGTTTGTACATTTCAACTCTGAATGCAATATAAGATAAACACATCCGTTCATATATAGCTTAACATTCTCTTTAACTATCGCAGTGCTTTAGGTCAAAACCTACGGACAAGCAACTCTGTTGGGGATATCGTCTTTGCTCTCATCATCTGCGTCTCTGGTTTACTTTTGTTCGCAGTCCTCATTGGAAACATCCAGGTTGAGTTTTCAGAAGATTTCTGATTTTGATCTCATAGAGCTGATTTTGATATCATAGAGCTGATTCTTTTGGTGATCACACAGAAGTACCTGCAATCAAATACAACTAGAATAGATGAAAACGAGGAGAAAAAGAGAGACACTGAAATTTGGATGTCGAGTAAGAGTCTGCCAGAAAATCTAAAGAACATGATCAGAAGCCACGAGGAAGAGAAATGGCAAAAAACAAGAGGCATCGAAGAGAAAAAATTTCTTGATGACCTTCCAGACCACATCAGGCTCCACATTGAACGGAATTCTTTAAACAATGTAAGCTCTCTTTACCCTTGTTAATTGATTTGATGAGGTTCACACTACACTAGAAGAAATTAATCGAATAGCCACTGTAGCTTTGTAACTAAATTTGAACCAGTCACATAAATGTCATGAATAATCACGAAATATATAGATCGTTAAAAACATGACTAGACGACTAGACGTGTCATACCCCTAGTTAACTATATCACGTTTCTGGCCTAGAATAAATCATGTCTACAAAAATTTGCCACCTAATATTTGTGGTTACTGGGAGATTTCACTTATCATGAGTACACATCTCTGTGTAATCTCTCCTCTATTTCTGTTTTTGGTACCTATTGGTATCTGCTGTTTTGTTTTATTTCTTTTGTCCCCCTATACTTTGCCTGCCTAGGCTTTGTTATTGAAACTTTCAGTGTTAGAAAAAAAAATATTTGTGGTTACTTGACAACCAAAACGTGATTAAGTTATGACAAAGCAAGGTTAATCTTTTAGTCACGGAAATATAAACCATCACGATTTGCCTTATAAAATTTATGGCTAACATGACCTGAAACTAAAACGTGACTGAGGCAAAACGTGTTTATCATATTTTCATGACTAGTCTGTGACAATTTTATCATATACTCTAAACCATTAGTGTTACAAATAAAAACTCTAAACCATAAATCTCAAAAGTTGACCATAAATCTTAAACTTGAATTCGAAATATATTTTTCAAACTTTAATCCAAATTCCAAACCTAAACCCAACTATATACTCAATACACTATATCATAAAAATTTAAGCTTAATCTATTAATCTAATATTTTCAAAATTTAAACCTCGAACTTCAGTCTAAACTCCAAGTCCTATATTTTCAAAATTTAATTCAAAATTTTAAATCTAAAACTATATAGTCTTCACTCCAACCCTAAATCACAAACATTACAAACATTAAACCTTAAACACTTAATCATTAAAAATAAATTATAACCCATAAAATCAACATATAACCATTAAATATATAAATAAGGCCAACACAAAAAATTATTTACATATATACCTTAAAATTTTATTCCAAATTTTAAATCTAAACCGATATATTCTTCACTCCAACCCAAAATCACAAACATTAAACCATAAACACTTAATCATAAAAAATAAATTATAAGCCATAAAATCAACATATAACCATTAAATATATAAATAAGGCCAATACAAAAAATAATTTACATATATAACTTAAAATTAATTCATAAAATCAATATTTTAAAAATAAACAATCGATTTATTATTCATAAATCATAATTTTAAATTACAAATAAAAAGTATTATTATATGCTTAAAACTAAAATACAAAATTTTAAAACTGTATATATATAATTACTTCCAATCTATAATTTTGTTTATAATTATAATAAATTTTATTATTATTGTTATTATATGATAAACACGACATTTTAATATATATATATAAATAATTATTTTCAATCCATAATTTGGTTTATAACTATAATAAATTTTTTATCATGATATGCTCAAAACTAAAATAAAACATATTAAAAATTAAAAAAATATATATATATCAAATATATTAAAAAAATTTATATAAATTTGGTTTATAAGTTTTATTTTATAGAAAATTCAACTATGAAATCTAATTTTTTTGTTTTATATCAAATATTAAAATATATATATATATATATGTATATATATATATATTTTTAACCACATTTCTATAAAAATTATCAAAATAAAAAGTCTTATATTTTTAAACAAAAAGCATTCTATAATGATAACTATATAACAAAAAAAAAATACTTAAATGAATATTTATCATTGGCCAATACACACCAGAGGGGAAACGAGGAAGGAGGAAGAGGGAAACAAGAAGTGGATGGAAGAAGAGGTGAAGAAGAAGACAAGACGAGAAATGACGAGGGGGAGACGCACCAGAGGATGGTGTGACGAGGCGTAGTCAATTTTAGTGCATTGATTAATAATGTTATTGGGCTGTGTGAGTTTGTAGTCAATTTACTTTCATATGGTAGCGTCGGGTTCATATATTTTATTATTACATGAATTTACAACTTATTTTATGATTTTACTAAAAAAAATATGTTCAAGAATATGAAGATGAATATATATTAAAAGTGAATGATGTTTTTATGATTCATTTGATAGCGACCGTAATGTATTATTTTGTTTTAAAATTGCTTAGGGCAATATAGAATAGTATAAGTGGTTATGACTGATCGAATCAATAAAATAGAATAAAAAACTGATAGTCGTAATAAAGTAAATTTAATTAAAATTTAAACATAAAGTAAAGTTGATGTTTTAGAAGAAAAAATGTAAATGCTTTTGTTTGTTTTTGTGATTATCTAGTTGAAGGAAGATAATAAATTATTTCATCATCTTAAAGTAACAACAATTTTTTTCATACTTTGTCTGTGTCAAAGATGTGGCAATTTGTTGGGGGCTTCATTGTAAATTATTTCATTATCTTAAAGTAATAACAATTTTCTCATACTTTGTCTATGTCAAAGATGTGGCAATTTGTTAAATACTTTATTTTCAAAGTGATATAGAATCCAGTAAATGAATTCTTAAACATGCTCCAACATTGATCGGGCTTGAACTGACTATTTTCCAGGATAGCTTATTCAAAAATTCTTTACATCTTCAAAATTGCATCTGCACAACATTAATATACCATAAAGATATGTACCGTTATACGGATTGACAAAGATGGTTGAGTCATTTGATAGATTTATGGTAGAAAAATAATGATTTAACCTCTCAATGTAAAGACCCTCTGAATTGTCATTATCCAAACATTGATTCATTAACTGAATGTGTTGATTAATCATCCTAAGTAGTTCCGCTACAAAATATCATAGGGTGAGGTTTTTGAAGTGGACGGCAGGGTTTGTGTCTGAAGAGTTTTCATGATAGTTGTCAATGCTTTTGTTTGAGTTATAATTGTTGACTAAAATATATGATACCATTTTATTTGTTTTTTCTTTTTTTTTCTTTGAATATAGTGGAGAAATATGTATTTTTGTGAATCTTTCTCTTTGTTGAAGATCTAATATAGAACTTTTGTTAGATGGCAGGTTACTGCTATATTAATAGTTGTAGTTGTTTTCCTTTTTGCTTTAAACTTTTCGATGTTGTTTAAATATGAACATCTTTTGAGGGTATTGTTGATTAATTTGACATCAACTGATGTATCAATTTATGTGGATGCCTCTACTTTTTTAAAGTGTAAAAGTATTGCTTTATGGAAGTTATAGAAACTTTTCATGTTAGACAGAAACTTATAGTTCATTTTTAGTTTTAATAATGTAGTGTTAATTAATGTGCATACTACTAAACTATTTGTTTGAGAAAATGGACAAATAAAAATACGGTCAACCTCTATTAATAATGTTGGCACTATATAAATTAATTAATTTACAGAATTATTAATTCATAAAAAATCATTTTAAAATATATATTTTGAAAATATTTACGTATAATAAGAAAAAAATACTTGATTTCACTGTTTATATATTCATTAAATTTTATACATTCGACCTGCATATCCTTTTTATTATATTATTTAATGTATACGAGATATGTATCATATAATTTAAATGTATTTTAGAGACAAATTTTTGATATTATAAAATAATAGTAAAAAATAAAATCCATTATAAATCGAAAACAAACAATATAATATATTATTTATACTTATAGGAACTTTATATATAGAAATTATTAAATTATGATTATAGCGAGACTATGTATTTACATGGGATCTTCAACAATATATTATTTTATTATTATCGATTTGTTTCATATTTTGAATGACCCAACTTGAAATTGATAAAATTTATTAATTTATAATGTTTATTAATTTATCGAATATTTAGAATTTCTAGTGTAGTTATAATATTCTAAAAAGTGAACAAATATGTAAAACTATTTTCATGTTGGACAAGTGTTGGTTTCTAATTAACATTAAATGTTTAATAATGTATATTGTTAATGTTCATATTACAAAACTATTTGCTTGCTTAAGAAAGTGGACAAAATAGCGACCGACCAAGCATACAAATTGGATATGTATGTAGTTAGCGACCAAACATACAAATCTAGTTTGTTTTCATAAACTGGAATCCATGCAGTTATATAAGCTAAATGAAGCACGTACATATAAAAAACTTACAATCCATGCACAAACACATAACCGCTTACACAAAACTGGGGCACGTAGACACTCGAAGTTACATACAGACACCAAATATACAACAAAAAGAAAAAGCTCAGCCAAGAACACAAAAGGGAGTGTCACTATCTTGTCATTCAACCGTCAAATAAGGCCCTCAATCTCTGAGAAGCTTATGCCGTCAAACTTGATCCTCCACCGGAGGAGCGACCATCGCCATGTCATCAGCTGACAAGAATTAAACAGCCAATGTTAGGTTAGCAAACTTATCTAGCCATAAAGACCTCAAAGCAAGCTTTATCGGGTCATGGTGATGACGTAATTCACACCTAACGATACAAAAACCTTTTGAATTGTCAAACGTCCCAAATCTCGTCGCATCCCAGTATCATAAACTTGTCTTCCTCTGTTAAATGTATCTTTTTGATCTCCTGACTCTGCTATGAGTGGAGATCGTGACCCTCGTGGTAATTTCATGTCCTAATCGCTATGCCATTTAAGTAATTGGCATCGTCAAAGCCGCCACTTCCTTCGACTTTCTTCTTTACGGTAAGTAAATTGGTGTGTGGTCTTGAGACATGTCTATGGCTTCACCATTCCTACAGAGAACAGCTTTGCCATCTCCTGCATTTGCAACCATTAAGTGTCTGGTTTGGAAACAGAACAACAATCATGAGCAAACAAACCTACACTTAAGATCGAATCTTAGTGATTTTGAAGATATGTTTGGTCGAAGCTAACAAACATACCTTCCAAAAATAAGGGCAGCAAGAGCCGAGGTACCAGAAGAAAAATCTGAGAAAATTGTTGTGTCCTTTGCTAAAGCAAGATTGGCCTGAAGAAACGCATTGCTCAAAGAACTCTTGACTTCTTCGACATAGATACTGTTCAATTCCCTTTTTTCTTATATAAGGTGTGTTGCTTCCTGTTTTCTACGAAGACATCTTTTGATGAATCTAAGAACATCAAATTCAATTGCTTTGTCACAGAGAAATCCCACAAAACCCAATTGAGGAAAAAAATTAATTTTTATTGGAGATACTTACCGAAAGAGAAGTGGTGTGAAAGATTGTGTACTATTGGGGGCTTTGTCTCAGAAGGTCGTTCTGGTTTTTAGCATCAACTTAAAACCATAGATCATATCATAAGATCGATGAAGTTAATCACAACAAAGAACAACATATACTAAAGTACTTGATAAATTAAATCTATTCAGCTATGAGCTTCCTAAATTAATTGAAAAGTATTTGTACATTTGCATCTACATGCAGTTCATAAAAAACATATACTTCTCAGTCCATTCTTATGGACATAGCTAGTCAAGCTCGCATCAAATTTTGAAACTAACTCTTAGTAGCAAAAAGATTTACATCACATGAAACTGAGACAGAACCAACTTATTGAAGAAAACAAAATCTTACCCTGCCTAACGGTCTCCAACTTCAACGCAGCTGGATAGAAAACTTTCTAAATATTATAAACAGCCCGACCTTAAAGGAGAAAGAGAAGAAAAAAAAACACTTTAGCAGCAACTAAAAATAATAATAAAAAAAAACCTTTGGAGCCTGGTATTACTCTCTCTGTTCCTGAAAGTAGGATTTTCTAGATTTTTTTTTTTCCAAAATGATAAATTTTCTAAAAATTTTAAGGTATTTTTAGTAGTTATTGTACTTTTAAGAAACATTAATTGAAAATATTTGAATTGGTTGAATACTATTGGTTGATATTTATTGGAAAATGTATAGTAAAATAAATAATAAATTCAATTGTACAAAATTAATTGTTTCTTTAATATGTGTGAATACTCTAGAAAGTTTTTCTTTCGGAAACAGAGGGAGTAGTACCGTCCAAGATATTATACGTTAGCATCGATATAAACTTGTCGGGACAATGGCAGTAGGATCACTGATCATATACTCTAAGCCTGTCATCTTCATGCACATAAAATTATAATCAAACGTGTTAAAATCAAAAGATCAATCATTTGATCTCCAACGCTATCCCACATAAAAAACAAAGAAAAAACACTAACATTTTGAAATCGAAAGTAGCAAGGAGATGATAACGAAAGTTAGGGAGTGATCGAGAGGGTGAACGCGGATCAGAAGATGTTGGAGACTGGTCCCCGTTTTCAAATCCGCAAGAATGTTGAAGGAATTAGCCATTCTCGGAGTGGGTAATTAGCAGAGAATTGTCTTCTCGATTTGGTGAAGTTGTGCTGTTATCGCTAGGAGATTTATAGTCGGAGCTTCTGTCGGTTTAATTTGGAGACGATGAGTCCGATTGAATGTTTGAGAGTGGGAGGTGGGGGTAATCACGTTAAAACTCAGATTAGAGTATGTTTTAACGCAAATGAGATACATTACAGTGAGTTGATCGACGGATTCACTACGACGGATTCCCTACACGTGATTGGCCTGAACAAAAATGTCATGTAAAATCCCAAACTCCAGCAAACTATAATAACAAAAGAAAAAATAAGAGGCCAAACACTCCAAAAGTAAAAAAAAGAAAAAAAGAAAAAAAAAGCTTAAACTAAAAAATCATTCACCCGTCACGTGTCCAGTTTTGCCCCATGCTAAGATGATGATTTGGAGGGCTGTGGAGAGAGACAAATCTCTTTTATTGTTTGATCAAAAAAAAGAGTCTCGCTTATTGTAATAGATAGATAGATAGATATACTCTCATGATTTTTTTTTCTTTAACGCTAAATATACACATACGGCCATAAACATCTTATAAATATTTATTAGTTATATTTTATTAATTCATATGTCTTGAAAAGTTTAATCAAACATCAAATTATTTATATATGACAAAAATCTTCATCAAAATATATATGCTTATTATTGAGTCGAAAATTTTAACTCACATATTAAAACTATTTCAGAAAATAGCTTTATACAAATATTTTTGTTTAATTAATATTTAATTATAAAAAGATTATCTTAATTTTTAACTATAAAATATAGAAAAACTATTGAATAAACCTAAAATTATGGAGTAGATGACAAATCAGGAAATTCACTTCTCAAATAATAGTAGATAGATTATCTATAAAATATACTATGATGGGTTTTGTTTTTTTAACGCTAAATCATTTCCAATATCTTGTATATTAAAACAGAAGTCACAACTTCGATTCATGTGTGATATTTTTTAAAATAGACCTAATGGACTTTTTTTTGTCATCAACAAATAGGCTCATATAGACTATGCGAACCAAAGACCTAATAGATATATTCTTATAAAGTCATGTTATATTTAGTCTCTAATCTTATCATTTAAATTTTAGGTCTACCAGAAATTTTTATTGGATTATTAATAATTGAATTTAAGCAATAGATGATCCATTAGATTTATAGATAGTATAAATTAAATAGATATAGTTTAATGTTGTAATACTATACCTCCATATCTTAAATATTTAAATATTTGTCGATGTTAACGTTTAAAATTATAAAGATTTTTTTTATAAATAACAAAAATCATATTATCTAACAATTATTAATATTTAGTACCTTAAACCAATGAAAACAAAATTTAAACTATATAATTTATTTTAAAATTAAACAAAAACTAAATGTTTAATTATTTACTCGATAATGTAAATCTATGAAGCGAAAAAATTAATTTTTTAAAAACTTTCTAAATTTGTGAAATGTTACAATATCTTTGAATATGACAATAAAACAATATTTTACTAATCTTTATATATATAGTTACGATTTTAATAATGAAATAATAATCCAAATATATAAGAAGATATAAATACATGTGAAAGTTTGAAACAATCTATTCATTGAAAAATTATACCGTAAACTTATTATGTTTTAAAAATTGATAGACACATATATATTATAATATATACCATATTAGAATTGAAAACAAAATATTTATATAAAAGTAAATGAAAACAAAATCCGCGCGGTTGTACGGATCAAGATCTAGTTTATATTATTAACACTGATGTATCTTTTGGTACTGTTTAGAAACAATGATAGAGTATAAATGATAATTGTTTAAAAACATTGATATCAGTATAAGAAAAATATAGTGTTTTTTTAGTAGTTTTATTAATCTAATTACATTAGATGTCTTCCATATTTCATTCAGTTTAACAATTTTATTAATTATATTATCTTAACAATACATCATATCATTAATTATATTACCATAATAATAATAGTTTGCATTCTTAATTAATCAACATTAATTTTGTGTCAATTATAAAACTAAAAATTAATAATATAATTTTATTAATTATATTACCTTAACAATACATCGCCAAGCACTAGAGAAGCACCTGTCCAATAGAAACGAAAGAGCAATGTGAAAGAAAAAGGAAAAGAGGTGAGAAATGCACTTTGCTTGTTGTATAGGTTGTTTGGACCATGGATTACAAGAAAAGGAAAATGGATTTATGAATAGTTCAAAAAGAGTAAATACAATGAGATGATGTTGGAGCCCTCTTGCTATTACTTTTATGCGACGGCATGGCCACGATTATGGGCTAAATAGGAAATCATTATGTAATATTCCGAGGTGTGATATATGGAAATGTTTAAAAGAATTGATTTGGCTAGCTATGTTATCAAAGTTGACTTACATTTTCTGTCATACCTCCGTTTAGAACTCCAGAGTTAAGCGTGTTTGGGCTTGAGTAGTAAAATGATAGGTGACCTATCGAAAAGTGATTCGAGATAGCATGCGAGTGAAACCAAAACACGGTGAAAGGTCATCTGGCTGATTGCAGGGCCAGTAAACAATGATTTCGAACCTTGGAAAATTTACGCACCGACCGTTGGAACGGGATGGAGCCCACGGCCGAGAGAACGGGCGTGGATGGCCCATTAGCTGTGGACGGCCAGAACGTTACATATTAGCCCAAAATTAATAATAATCTAGTTCTAACCCAAGAAACCCAAAAATAAGAAATATCTAGAGGATCAAGAAATGTATAGAAGATGTTGCAGATAAGATCAAGAGAGTTTTGGAAATAGCTTGTAGTTACCTTTTCTAGTATAAATAGGGGACTGTTTAGTCACTTTTAATCAAGCAGGAAAAAGCAAAATAAATAAAGAGAAATATAATTCAGAAAGACTTTCCTGCAATACGAAGGATATCTTAAACATATATAGTTATTCACTTTCTATCTTAATCTCTTGAAGAAACATTATCCGTTAACTTTTCCATTCAGAAAGATACTCAAGATGAGTTGAATAACACAAATAGATGGAACAATGGTGAAACGTGCGACGATAGTACTTATACAAAGTTGAATATAGGCGGAGAAAACAAAACTAGGTGCAGCAATGGTGAAATCTGCGACGATAAAACAGTTCAAAGTTGAATTGTTTAAACAGTTCACATTAAGCTAGTCGAGTAGGTTAGTGGTTTTCATTGTGCATGGGTAATCATGGAGTAAAGCGTATGATTCGCTATGCGTACAATTTTTTTGAGGCACTCACATAATTATTGTTATTTCTCATTAATCCAGTGGTATCTTTGGGTCCATGTTACAGTCAAACAAACTGGATTCGAGGCTTATATTGACCATATCATCTTTTGTTATAAATGTAATTTTTCTTCTTTAACCGAGTGGTTTTGCCTTAGTGGTAAAAGACTCACTGCTGTGAGTACCACCTTTGGTTCGATTCCCCTTTGCCACCCAAAACGTTTTAAATGGTAAGAAAACGCGGATACCGCAGATTTTTTAGTGATTAATCTTTAGGCCTAGAAAACTTTTGGAATCACACTACGGTTATCATAAAAAAAAAAAGAAATCTGCGACGATAAGTCGGTACTACTAATTATACTCTGCTTCATAATTATTGTCCACTTAATTAGTCCTGAAGAGTATATTATTTTAGACAATGTATCAAACTTTGATAGTGTAGCACATGCTAAAATGAAATTTAGGTAATGTAAAAAAGAAGAAAACTTCAGGCAAATCAAAAAGTTCAATAGTGAAACATCTATGAAAATTCTCAGATTTTCAATTATCTACAAAAAAAAAAAAACAAGTTGCAATCATATAAATAAAAATAAGCACTATCTTTCAAAATTGAAAAAAAAATCCATAAATAATTATGCTTATTCTCTGTATTTCATATAAGAGATTTGCCTCTGCAACTTGATCTGCTCATAGAACTTAGCAATGAACTCCTCTGCTCTCACATCAACCCCTTTCTCTTCTTCTTCTTCTTCCTCATCATCCTTATCCGTACGATTACACTCTTCCACACTAGGCTCATCGTAACCGTACGATATCACCTCATCGGAGTAATCTTGACCGTCAATACCAAACTCATAATCAAATTCTATAGGAGAGGCAATGCAGGGAAGGAGGAACCTCATAGACGTAGGACGATGTATCTTCTTTTTCTTGGCGTTAAACAACGGCGTTTCATCAAAGGACAGCTCACGTTCTCCGTAACGGGAAAGATAACGGCCACTGTTGTTATGATGAGCTAGGGCTTTGAGATGCTTGGAGAACAAGTTACGTAGCTCGAGCAATGGCCATCTTTTGAAAACTCCACCTTTTCTTGCCCATAGAAGAGCCATCCTCACAAGACTCCATGCTTTATGCTTTATTGCGGCTCTGCTGGTTTTCTTCTTCCATGAATCCGCCATTGATGGTTGATAGATACTCTGCAAAATATTGATTCTTAGTGCCTTAGTGGTGGTTTGATCTGAGATTTGAGATGGTTTTTTTTTTGTTTGATGCGTTTTTTTTTCTGTAGTGTTGGTTGGTGCTGGTTCTTGAAATGATTGTGTGGTATATATACACACAAAAGTGTGCATCGTTTGCTTGCTGTTTGCAATTTGCCCTTTCCCCAAAAGAAGAAATATATTAATCCTACGTGATTGGCATTTGCCATTTAGTGCGAAAAGACGAAGCTATTTTTGTCTAATTTATATATTATTAAAGTTAGTTATTGTAATTAATTTAAGAAAATTAAGTTTTTACTCAATAGTACTAAAGTTTCTTAAATTTCATGCTCCTAAATCGTCCATTACAACTTTAAAAGTGTAAAAAAAATATTTATTATATCTGAAAATTTAGTGTTTTCTGTAGACTTTTAAACAAGGAAAACCTTACAAATAAGTTCAAGTGGGTCACCGCTGTACGCGGACCATATCTTAGCTGTGTTAGCCGTTTTGTTTCATAATTTACGCTTTTTGTTTGTTTTTATTTCTTGTCTGTTATGCTTTTTTATTTACTTCCATCCTCTTTAGTATTTTTGTTGCTTACAACCTAATTATTTTGTTTCCAGTCTTGAAATGTGTACATTTAGATATTGCTTTTAAAATGTAGATGTTTATATTATACGATAATGGTGTGCCATTTGTATTAAATAATCGATCGTTTGATAACTTCTAAAACTTCTTGATGCTGCAAAATAAAGAGTTTAGACAAACTATGATTGACTAACCATTTTTTAAGGAATGAACTGCAATTCTGTTTTGAATAAACTAATCACCGAGTAATTCCAAGTCTATGCGTAGCGACTAAGTTGGACAATGCTTTGATAGTGTTACTAATGAAAATTTCTCTGAAACTTGTGAATGTTTTACTAGAAGAAATAATAAATACGTAAAATGGAACTTTCGTTGTTAATCAAATGAAGTGTAAATGGAAGCAATCAGAGATCTAATTAAGCTTAAGAGAGAAGATATTAGTTTAGTTGTCTGTGCCGTTGAATCATGTTGTTGCGGCTGTCTCTCCTTATTGTAGTTTCTAGTTTCCACGAAACCGTGTTCCATTGCCAGATCATGTAACGTGCTTTCTTTGTCAGATCTAAGAAATATATTGATTCATGTACACATTTTTTTTTGTAAAATATTCTCTCTGCTCTAAGATAGATCATGTTTTAAAGAATTTTTGATATTTCAGAATGTATAATATTTTGATATTTTATATTAATTTTAATTTTATTAAAAACTATATGATCAGTGATGTTTTTTAATTTTTTTATAATTGACTGGATTAGTTTTGATTTATTTTTAATGTTAATTTTAGAAAAAATGTATGCCTTAATTCTTGTATTTTCAATCAAAACATCATATAGTTTTAAATTATCATGTTTTCCCAAATTTTAGAACAACGATAATGACAATAAAAGGTAACAACAATAATGTTCCCCTGTTGTTGTGATCTTCTTTTCTTTTCTGTTACTTGTTCGCTATATCTTCGGTCTAAATCAAAATTGGTAATAATATTAATATTTTGGCCAAAAAATCGACTTTGTTTAGCTTTTATAATCCGTATTCAATATAGGCCGAGTTTGGACTAATATATTTGAGCTTAAATTTAAATGTTTGGACAGAAAAAAAAAAGAAAAAACTATGAAATAGGTGAATCCGTAAATTATCTATTTTCTGATCAACAAAATACTTAGATTAAGAGATAGGTTTTAAGATATAAAAGATGGTTTACTGATTAAATGGGCTGCTAAACAACATTTCGAGAGCCCATCAGCAAGACCATTTAGGAAGTGAGGAATGTAAATGAAACGAGAAGACCTAAAAGATGAAGACGGTGAGTAAGCTAAGTCGTCAATATTGGCGAGAACCCCGAAGAGTTCCGATAATCGTCAGCGAGAAAAAATCGTGTGAACGAGTATTTGAGAGTCTGATTTAACACAGATATGGTGATAATTGAGAGAGTCTGCTTGTAGAAGAGCTTCTCGGATCGCTAGGGCTTCGGCCATACATGGCGAGGAGACAAAATCTTGAACACATGATCCTCTTTGGAGCTCCTGCGAAGAGGGGTCGGTGAAGATCCAGGCAGTTTCGTAAATAATATACTAAAATAAGCAGAGAGTCGTTAACATCCAAATTCAAAAACCAAAACAAGAACAAAAACTGTGTGGTACTTTCGTAAATAAAACTAAAATAAGGGGCAGTTTTGGATTAATAACAATCTCTTCAGAATACATTACACAGTACACACGCGCGCGCTCTTATATATAAAGTTATAAACTCATAACAAACTCCAAAACCCCATTTTACTTACTCTTCGTCTTCTCGGAATCAAAAAACCCACACCGATCGCTGATTCTTGCGATTTCAATCGATCAAAGGCGACGATGTCTCTCAGACCTGGCGCGAAGACGGAGGCCAGACGGAGCCGGTACAAAGTGGCGGTCGACGCGGAGGAGGGACGGCGGAGGCGAGAGGATCACATGGTCGAGATCAGGAAGAACAAGAGGGAAGAGAATCTGCAGAAGAGGAGACGCGAGGGGATCTCCGCCGCGGCACAAACGGAGCAGGATCTTACTTATGAGAAGAGAGTATGCGTTTGCAATCGATTCGCCTTTTGCTAGGGATCGATTTCGTGGCTTAGTATACTTTGAATTTTGTTCTGGATTTGAAGTTTCTTGCGATGTTGATGATGATGGTGAACGATGATGATGATGTTTCTTGAATTGCTATATGGAAGGAATTTGTTTATCGGACTTGATGATAGTTTTTTTATGATGATGAGATGATGATGATGATGATGATGATGACGACGGAAGAATCTTGTTTATTGGATTTGAGAATAGTTTTGTATGATGATGATGATGATGATGATGTTTCTTAAATTGCTATATGGGGAAGAAACTTGTTTATTCTAGATTTGAAGTATCTTTGTGATTTTGTTCTAGGAAGAATCTTGATTATCGGATATGGACATAGTTTGTGTATAGCTTAGAAGGTCTCTTTGTGATTGCAGTTGATAGAGAATCTACAGGGGATCGTTGCTGGAATATGGTCAGAGGATTGCAACGTACAACTTGAGACGACGACTCTCCTGCGCAAACTTCTTTCAAGGGGTTTGTGACCATTAAGCATTATAACAAGTCATCGTTTTTGGTTAGAGACTTTAGTAGTTATGTTTTTGTTTTCTTCTTGTGTAGAGCATTACCCTCCTATCAATGATGTTATACAATCTGGTGTTGTTCCTCGCGTTGTGTCTTTCCTTTCAAGGGCTGAGTTTCCCAAACTTCAGGTGAAAAGGGGCACTTGCACCGGTTATTGATCTGTACTGTCGACAGTTTGTTAACTTGAATTTGCTTGTGTTTAGTTTGAGGCAGCTTGGACGCTCACCAACATTGCTTCAGGGACATCAGAGAATACGAATGTCATCATTGAAAGTGGTGCTATCCCTATATTCGTCCATCTTCTCAGCTCCCCTAATGAGGACGTCCGCGAACAGGTATGCGTTTAAACACTAACTGTCATCACTTTGTTGTCAGAGAAACTCTTGTTGAGACTTTTTGTTTTTATGTTTTCCTTCTGAAAAACAGGCTGTTTGGGCATTGGGAAACGTTGCTGGAGACTCACCAAAGTGCCGTGATTTTGTCTTAAGTTTCGGTGCCATGTTGCCTCTGCTGTCTCAGTTCAATAAGCATGCAAAGCTTTCAATGCTTAGGAATGCTACATGGACTTTATCAAACTTCTGCAGAGGGAAGCCTCAGCCTTCATTTGAACAGGTTTCCTTCAAGATGAAACCAAGCTTTGTAGTCTTTGTAATATATTTTAACATGTTTCTGTACGGGTTTTTTTCCTAGCAGACAAGCCAAGCTTTACCAGTTCTTAAGAGCCTTGTGCAATCAACAGATGAAGAAGTTCTCACTGATGCATGCTGGACTCTGGCACACCTCTCGGATAACACAAATGAAACTATACAGGCGGTTATCGATGCAGGCGTTGTCCCTCGCATCATCCAGCTCTTAGCGTGAGTATATCTGATTGTGCTTTTAAGTTTAATAATCGTTACGTTATCTGAATGCTTTCCTCTTACGGTTCCTCTTGTTAGTCATACGTCGCCGGCAGTGCTGATTCCTGCTCTTCGTACCATTGGAAATCTTGTAACCGGCGATGAAGTACAGACGCAGGTGCATATGTATATACATTTCACAGTTCTATTTTAAAGAGTTTTTTTTTTTGGAAACTTTTAAGTCTTAACTTAATTTTCCAAACAGACGGTTGTGGACCATCAGGTGCTTCCTAGTCTTTTGGTCCTCGTTACAAACACGTACGCGAAGAGTATCAAGAAGGAAGCTTGCTGGACTATCTCAAACATAACAGCTGGGAGTTCAAATCAGATACAAGTGAGTATATGCCTCTTTTAACAACAGAGACTGACTTTTAACTTTTGCGTGTCTGACTTAATTTAAACCTGAACGAACGCGCAGGCAGCGATTGAAGTAGGTGTCATTCAGGTTCTTGTTTGGGTGCTCCAAAACGCAGAGTTCGAAGTGAAAAGGGAAGCTGCTTGGGGAATCTCAAATGCTACTTCTGGTGGCACTCATGATCAAATCAAGTAAAGGAAAAACAAAACTAAAAGCCAAATGTTTCAATCATTTGCTAAAAACATGTCTTTCTTTCTCAGGTTTATGGTGAGCGTAGGGTGTATCAGACCGATATGCGATCTTCTAACCTGCCCGGATCCAAGAATCATAATGGTTTGCTTAGAAGCGTTGGAGAACATTCTAAAGGTTGGAGAAGCAGTGAAGAGCTCGGGTCTGACAGGAGACGAGAACCTCTTCGGTATACTGGTAGAAGACGCAGGAGGACTTGAGAAGATTGAGAATCTTCAGAGCCACGACAACGATGATATATACCAGAAAGCTATGAAAATCCTTGAAGAGTTTTGGACTGAAGACGACGATGAGGAAGAAGGCAACAATGAGATACCTGATATTACTCCTCCTGATCTATTCAACTTTATCTGAAGGTATGCAAGTTTGAATTTGAGTGTTTAGTTTCTTTGGACTTTTTGATTTATATTCTTAATTTGATGCTATTGCAGGACGTATCGAAACGGTGTTAACGTGAAGTAGAAGAAATCCTCTCTCTCGTGTTTCTCTCCATGCCCACATCTCGTGGATATGATGGAAACAACATTATTTCATGTTTCTTTTGAAGTTTGTCTGTGTTTTTGGGGGAAGACAAACGATTATGTTGGGTGTTTTTCAATAACGAACGGAAACTAAAAGTTCATCTGATTGATCTGTTATTAGCTTGAATAGGTCTTCGATTCTAATAAGAGCGTGTTTTTGAGTAATGGTCAAACTTTTAGACATATCCAACTTTGTTGGCTTTTGATTTGGTCTTATAAATAGGATAATATCACACACCCAAATGCTGTCTTCACGAGCTACTTAACACAAGCTTGAGTCTACTCATGTTGGTCTACCCGCAGATCCCAGTTTACAACATAAACGAAACCAAGAGCCGCAAAAGCCTTAGACGCTTAAAGCGCCATGGCCACGCTGGATAAGACATTGTTAACTGAAGGCAGAAAATGCTTACTTTTGATTAGCTTTTAGAATATTTTTGTTTTTTAAAAGTCATTTATGCTTCCCTTACTTTCCATTTACCATATGTGAGTTTACGTGCACAATAGATATGATTCGAGCATAAACGATGATAAAAGACAGTTTTCACATGGTTCCAAAGGGTTATAATTTGGTTCTTCGCCCAAGATTCCTTTCTGTGTTCCCCCACACAAGCTGTGAATTTAAAGTGAATCACATTCCAAAGTTGCTATTAATGAGGTATTAAAGAAAATAGGAAGACATCTTTTTAAGGGCCAACAAAGAAAGTAAATTAAAATAAAACTTTTTTTTTATAAAATCACAAGATTTTTTGACCAAAAAAAAAATCACAAGATTTTTGTGTTCTCTCTTTAATCCACCTTTGAAAAACTACTATTGGAATCATCTCAGATAAACTGACCTAGATGTGTGTTCAAAAAAAAAAAACTGACCGAGATGTGATAACTTACAAACTTAAGAGTAATTAATTATGAATAGATCGCTCTTGTCCGTTTTGTTATGGACTTGTGGTAAATGATCGGCAACAATTACCAACGACGAGAATGAGACTAATCGTATCACCGTCAAACCTCGTGTAACATTCACTGATTCACAGGTTAGTTAGGTAATTAGAAGACTACATTTATGATAAAACATTCACTGATTCACAGGTTAGTTGTATAAAAGAACTGATCTCAAGCTTTTATCATAGCACACTTTAATAATTCTTCTGGATATGGATCAAAACTTGATCATATGTTCCGTCTTAATCTCATTTCTTGAATGAAAAGAAAATGAGTCTGGTTCCGGTTGAGTTTTGGGCCCCACGAGACAGGAACTGAGTGAGAATCCGAGTCAGGACCCGAGTGATGGTTGTGGAGGCCAGCTTGGTCTGAATTATAATGGGCCTATGTGGCTCTGAAGCGCTAGACCGTACGGATTGTTGCCATGTTCTTTAAAGACAAACAAAACATATTTAAAGGTAAAAACAATAATTCATAAAATATGAAATAATCACAAAATCGAACCGCATTGTTGTTTTTCTTTGGAGACCTGTTGCTCTTTATTTTCATTTAATAATAAATATTTCTTGATTCCTTTTACTTCGTTGGATTTGACATGGAGTGGTTTTCATAAAAACTTAAAAGCTTCTCTACTTAATGTACGTGTTAGATTTTACATAGCAAAGGAAAATTTAAGAATCGCATTGGTCGTGTCGCTTGTGTCAGATTAAACGACGAGTATTAAGTATTAACATAGATAAAAGGGGTCCACACTGAAAAGAAGTGAGATAATTGAAGTATTTTTGTACGGTACAAAAAAATTAAAGTGCTTTATTTTTATTATAAACATAACTAGTACGTATTATTAATGAATTAATTGTGAAATTAGTGAATATAATTTGATATAATTATGTAATTGTGAAATCAGGCCGTTAACAAAACGACAAAGTCGTTTTGTAATAATTTGCATGCAAAAACAAAAACATAACATAAATGTTCCACAAAGAAAGCAAAACATAACTATGTACTACTCTATCTGTTTAGTTTTAATTATCATTTTAGAATTAAGCACATAAATTAATAAAACAGTTAGTTAGGTAATTAGAAGACTACATTTATGATAAAACATTCACTGATTCACAGGTTAGTTGTATAAAAGAACTGATCTCAAGCTTTTATCATAGCACACTTTAATAATTCTTCTGGATATGGATCAAAACTTGATCATATGTTCCGTCTTAATCTCATTTCTTGAATGAAAAGAAAATGAGTCTGGTTCCGGTTGAGTTTTGGGCCCCACGAGACAGGAACTGAGTGAGAATCCGAGTCAGGACCCGAGTGATGGTTGTGGAGGCCAGCTTGGTCTGAATTATAATGGGCCTATGTGGCTCTGAAGCGCTAGACCGTACGGATTGTTGCCATGTTCTTTAAAGACAAACAAAACATATTTAAAGGTAAAAACAATAATTCATAAAATATGAAATAATCACAAAATCGAACCGCATTGTTGTTTTTCTTTGGAGACCTGTTGCTCTTTATTTTCATTTAATAATAAATATTTCTTGATTCCTTTTACTTCGTTGGATTTGACATGGAGTGGTTTTCATAAAAACTTAAAAGCTTCTCTACTTAATGTACGTGTTAGATTTTACATAGCAAAGGAAAATTTAAGAATCGCATTGGTCGTGTCGCTTGTGTCAGATTAAACGACGAGTATTAAGTATTAACATAGATAAAAGGGGTCCACACTGAAAAGAAGTGAGATAATTGAAGTATTTTTGTACGGTACAAAAAAATTAAAGTGCTTTATTTTTATTATAAACATAACTAGTACGTATTATTAATGAATTAATTGTGAAATTAGTGAATATAATTTGATATAATTATGTAATTGTGAAATCAGGCCGTTAACAAAACGACAAAGTCGTTTTGTAATAATTTGCATGCAAAAACAAAAACATAACATAAATGTTCCACAAAGAAAGCAAAACATAACTATGTACTACTCTATCTGTTTAGTTTTAATTATCATTTTAGAATTAAGCACATAAATTAATAAAACATTTAATTTTATATATTTCTAAAATAAAAACATCATTATTAATATATTTAATATATTTTAACCAATAAAAGAAAAAACTGAAATAAAAATCAATAAATTATTAATTTAAATTATAAAATGATATTTATTTTGAAACGAAAATTTTAGTATACATCAATAAACTTAAATGGAGGGGGTATCTATAAACCAAAAAACGAACTACCATTTGTAAGGTTGTAATTGAGATTCCATTAACAACTCTAAATGTTTTTTTTATTTTAAAATTTTGATATTTCATTTTATTTATCGTTTTAGAGTGATGCATACTGACTAAAAAAATATTTAATTTTGCATATTTCAAAAGAAAAACATCATTACTTATATATTTAACTATATTCCAACTAATAGAAAAATAAAATAGAAAATATTGTTGATAAATTTTGCATTGAAAATATAGAATGACACTTTAAATAAAATAAAATTTCAACTTTAAAACTACAACTAATATGAAACGGAAGGAGTATAATATAATACATAAAAAACATTTATCTTCCTTTCTTGTACAAACAGTATATTCAAGAAATAGTAAAATAAATTATGGCGTTTTTAAATAGGGCTTATTGGTCTGATAGCCATATTTCAAAGACAAATGAAGAGAGTAACAATGATTTTGACGTAATTCATTGTCAGACTTTTTGGCTTGATTCCATCCGGTTATACCCCTCACCATAACAAGTTGTCGGTTCGTTGTTATAAAGTAAACGACGTGGAGGGTTTGTCTGCCACAGTAACAATCACATGTAATAGGGATCATTGTGCGCAGCTGTCTTGAGCACGTATGAAAGAGGATATAAATCTAGAGTAGTGACGAACAGATGTGAGGGAGATAGAGTCTCTGTTAACATAACGGCGATTTGAAGATGATGACTTAAATCCTATTCCGATTGTATTGCTTTCCATACTACGTCACGTACGTGGAATGGTTTATTGTAAGTTCATTTACAATGGAGTGATGGTGTTCTCAATTTTAGAACCGTGATAAGGTGCATGGTGAAAGTAAAATATGAAATGGTTTACATAAAGTCAAGCCGAGTTCAGTAAAACCGTCCAATTTAGACGACGAAACTTTCCGTTTGACATGAGTCAGATGGAATGTAATATATATTATGAACGTAATTAGATACATGTGAAGAATCTTCTTTCCATTCCACATGAACTACATAAAGTAGAATACGTGTATGCACATGACCTAAAATAACCACTTACATAGACGCTAATGTATACGGTTGTGCAGAGATGATGATGTATTTTCTGCAGTAAATGACCACTAATGGATTGCAGCTATTCCTTATAAAAGACTAGGAGGAAGCCACGTAAATAGACGGAGTTATTAGAGATGTTTTACTGTGCAGAGTTAAACAAGTGGTGTAAATTAGAACGTGTACCAATAAGTGTTGTATTCCATCTAATTACCATTGTAAGTCCATCTGAAGGAATTCAAAAGCAAGAAGGTCAAGAAAGCAAGGATTACCTAATTTGAGGGAACGACCAAGTAATTTTCATTGCTATTATTCTAATAAATCGAGTTTCCCAATTACACCTCAACCCTTAAATACTAAACCCTAAACTCTAATTAATAAATCTTAAACCCAAATATAAATCATAAATCCAAATATAAAACCCAAACCTAAATAAAATGGAAAAAAATAAATAACATAGTACATATCAAAAATATTATGATATATCTATAATTACATGAAAGAAGTTAATGCTGACCCCAAACATACTCCGTCACATTCTAAATGCTTAACCAATGTTAACCCCATTTTTTTATAAACTAAACCCAAATTTTTAAAGGCCTGTAAAATGCATTACCATTATACATGAGGGCATATAGAAAAGAAATGACAAAAATGTATTTCCAATGTAAAGATCATCTTAACATATTTTTCAAATGCTAATATGGTCATGCCTTCATGGAAGGTGGTAATGTTTGTCCCAATGCCAACTCTAATCGTACATAAACAAAACCCTATCAACTATCACTAAATCCTACATAAAAATATAAACCCTAATCCAATGTCAACTCCAATGTTCCATAAATTAAACCCTATCCACTAATCACTAAACCCTATATGGAAATATAAACCCTAATCCAATGTCAAACCCAATCTTTCATAAACTAAACCCCCAAGTATATGCATTTCCATACTACATGAGCTATAGAATATAAAATGTTACAAACGATATAGCACAGTACATATATATATTGTTCAAATTTTGAAGTGTCTATGATTGTAGGGATAGAGGTAATGCTTACACCAAATTTAGATTGTTGTGGGGAAAGAAACGAAGATTAACGGTATTAGAAAAAAGAGGTGGAAGAGACAACATCATTTATGTATCATTCCCATTCAACATCACATTGTATTTTGTTTTATTTGATGTCATGATAAATATTATTCTATTTACGTTCAATATATTATTTCTCTTTACAAAATCATATACAGACTAATATAAACCACATATAAACACTCTTCCAATTCATCCATGACAAATCTAAAGAACAAAATGAAAATGAAGACACATGTTAGTTTATAAGTTTGAAGGAAATGACATCATATGAGATATGCTACTAGTATATGCATTACTTTATGCTTAAGTTAAATGTTTAGTTGTGTCAATTCCAAATAGCCTATGCAAGTAAAGAAGTAACATGTGCAACTAGAATTGAACCATCTGATATAATATATAATTTATAGATATGGAATGTAACAGTTGGTCTGATGGAATGGAAAGCGAATAGTATATTACTTCTGATATGATTCTTCAGAAATAGCAGAGGAATGGAATGACACATAACGAGTCTGTAAAACTAAATTTTCCATTTCAAATAGCACATGCTCCATAAGATATTCCATTTCACACAGAACTAAACTTGTTTTATCGCAAAAGAGACTTTTCATTCCAAAATCACTATCCCCCCTTCGTAGTGAGAAAATTTTAACCCTAAATCAATTGTTTTACCTCAGTTTACCAGATCGGGCATGCAACAGAAACAATAAGCTAGATTTATCAACTTAGAATACAGTAGGCCCGAATCTATTCCAACTAGGAGAGCTAACATAGAAATAATAGAATCTATGGCACAAACAGAGAACTTACAGAGAAATAATAGAATCTATGGCACAATGATACAGCGTTGTGAAAGATCTGAGAAAGCAGATACTCTGTGAAGTTGGAGATGCCGGCGGTGTTAGTCCTCTCCGCCGAAACTGTCGCGCAAAACCGAACCACAGACGCCCGTAAAGCCGAAGTTGATTAAAAGGGAAGACGACGAAGATGAAAGGTTGATTGCTGTGAGAGGGGAGCCGTATGAGGAGATAAGCACCAGGGTCCTTTATAATTCCTGAAACAACCGATGAAGAAAGGGAGAAGGAGAAGACACGATTCACTTTGGGCAATAAATTTTTTTTTTTATTTATTTATCTTGTAGCAGGTTACCCGGTTAATTGGAAAGGGCATCATAGTATTATTATGTATATATGACGCCGTCTATACATCCGTTAGGTAAAAACGTTAATGTGTGAATTACTCTTTTTTTCATAGCTATAACCCTTGTTCGGAAACTCGCTAGGCGCTACGCGTGCGGTGCACACGGGCCTAGCGATTTATTAAAAATGCGGAATAAATACGGGGAGTACTCGGGGATGAATTTTCTGTATTTTTATGTATAATACTTTATATATATATATATACGTATAAAACATGTATTGGGATTCATAATTTTAAATAAATACCCAATTATATGAGTTTTAGGCTAAATACATGATAGATCAGGGTTTTGAGGTGAGTATGTCGCTGTTTTTGAAATTAATTTTAGTCTTTAATGAATTGTATACATATTCAATTATATATTACTTATATGGTCTTACATAACACGTGTTCAAGGTAAGTAAATGGTGTTTTCTTTTCACTTTTCTTTAATGGAGAGAAATTACCATAGTGACATCATCTCCTTCCTCTCGAATGTCTGTAGAACATATTCTCTAGTTGTCCATTTTCACCATTTTCACGTTTGTTAAACAGATTTCAATGATCTTCTGATGTTTTTCACACAAATTTGACTGATTCTCAACAAAAGTTACGATCTTGAACTTATAAATTAAAGAAAGTAAGTAATTGTTCTACGGTAGATTCCACGGTTTAGTTAACTAATCGGCGATTTTCGTTAAACAACGTTCATGGCTGACAGAAATCGGTTTGCCGAATAATTGCACCGATCACCTCTAACTCGCCACGGTGAACCACTGCGTAACGAGTTCTCGGCCGAGTAATCGGTAACTCGGGCGAGTTTTAGAACAAGGGCTATAGCCCCCAATTTCCCTTTTAAATATTCAGATGTAGTAATAGCAAAAATTAGAACAGAAGACGGACAATGACAGCTGGTTTTCTTCCTCTGCAATCGTTACACTTGAGATCTGGTTTTATTAGTTATTACACAAATTTAAGATCTCTTAAAAATATCCCACTTGAGATAAACAATAAATAACAAAGCCTTTATTACAAATACTCATGCAAAAACACAAATAAATAATAAAAAACATTGCATTAACTTCTCACCCGCTGGTTCCACCTGCTGCGAGAGCTCCTAGCAGAGGAAAGAAACGGAAGGTTTTGAGTGTACTGTGCAGCGCACGGTGCTTCTCTCATTTCTTATCCTACGCCTCTCCGTCTTTCTTATCCTGCACCTCTCCGCCTTGTTCCTGTGTCTCATGGACGCTTCTTCTCCAAGCAAAAAAAATATCTATTGTCGTTGTTTCTCAGAATAGATTCTAGAGTTCCCGCATTGAATAATCGCGTTTGCGTTTCGCCAATTAGCGTTTTCCCGAAATGCTTTGGATCACGAGACTCTCTGCATTCTTCTCCGCCGCGATGGCGGTGATCGTCTTATCTCCGTCGCTGCAATCCTTCCCTCCCGCGGCGGCGATCCATTCCTCCGATCGTAGCTTAATCTCATCCTTCAGAAACTCCCCTCCCTTTCGCAACGCCGCCGACGAATGTCTCTCCTCCTCCGCCGCAGACTCCAACGTCTGCAACCCCTCCTTAGTCCACGTGGCGATCACACTCGACGTAACTTACCTCCGCGGCTCAATCGCAGCCGTCAATTCAATCCTCCAACACTCCTTATGCCCCGAGAGCGTCTTCTTCCACTTCATCGTCTCCTCCGAGACAAACCTGGAGTCTCTCGTGAGATCGACGTTTCAAGAATTAAAATTCAACGTTTACTATTTTGCCCCTGAGACGGTCCGCGGCTTGATCTCATCCTCCGTGAGACAGGCACTCGAGCAGCCTTTGAACTACGCTAGAAACTACCTCGCGGAGCTTCTCGAGGGGTGTGTTAACCGGGTCATATACTTGGACTCGGATCTTGTGGTGGTCGACGACATCGTGAAGCTCTGGAAAACGGGTTTGGGTTCGAGGGTTATCGGAGCTCCAGAGGTATTTTATATTCATCAATTTATTATTAAATACTTTATAATTTATTATTATAAGAATTTGCGTTCTTACAGTATTTTTTTTTTTTTTTTTGTAAAATGCATTCAACGTTCTTACAGTATTGCCACGCGAATTTCACTAAGTACTTCACGGGAGGGTTCTGGGCCGAGGAGAGATTCTCGGGTACGTTTCGAGGGAGGAGGAGGGCTTGTTACTTCAACACGGGAGTGATGGTGATTGATTTGAAGAAGTGGAGACGTGGAGCGTACACGAGACGGATCGAGAAGTGGATGGAGATTCAGAGAACGGAGAGGATCTACGAGCTGGGATCGCTTCCGCCGTTTCTGCTTGTTTTCGCCGGACACGTGGCGCCGATTTCGCATAGGTGGAACCAGCATGGGCTTGGTGGGGACAATGTTAGAGGGAGTTGTCGGGATTTGCATCCTGGTCCGGTGAGTTTGCTTCATTGGTCTGGTAGTGGGAAGCCGTGGTTAAGGCTTGACTCGAAACGGCCTTGTCCGTTAGATGCTCTATGGACGCCTTACGACTTGTATCTACACACACATTGACCAGCTGGTAATATTCTTAACATAAACTCTGTTCTTTTTTTTTTTCAGTTTAATTAATATACTTGTTTAATGTTTGTTTGTACATCAGTAGTTGAACCACTAATCACTGACTCTAAATGCTAGACTCATTTTGACAGTGTGTGGTTGTCTTTTGCTCGTTTGATTTTGAACACTTGTGAAGCTTAATGCTTTTGTGGCTATGGCATCATAGAATCTTGCAGGGAAGCTATAGATTGATTGCAAGATTAAAGCGTCTCTTGTTTTTTAATTGATAATATACCGGTGGTTCTTCTGTCGGTGGATGTATGCACAGTGGTGCCACTATGTAGGTTGTCTTCATCAAATGGCAGATGAGTGGCTCTGTCTGATGAATGTTCATCAGACCAAAAGGAAAACTCATCCCACTTATATTGAGCATTATTGTTTAAATTGTCTTTTTTCTTTTTGCAATATCATATGGTGCATTTAAATGAGAGATGACTGTTTGGCGATTTAAGAAGGACTTAAGCTTCTGATAGAGATATTTTGTGCTTTGTTAGTGACTTAGTGTCATATCTTTGTTTAAGAGGAGTGTGTTTAGCTACTAATTAGATAAATCAGAGTACTAAGATTAAGAGAAAAGTATAAATAAATAGACGTGTGATCAACTTTTTCTTGACCATCGCTATTAACGCAGCTACTTATTAGAGTTCAAGAGTTGATCTCTTTGATCTTGTGTTGCCATCTAAAAATATGTCTGACCCCACGTTCTCTTTTGTTCTTTATAAAAATGTTGAAAAGCAAAGGGTACCGATTCTTTTCGGACCACATTGTAAATTTGTAAGTGAAAATGGCTCTTAGAACCCAACCACTGGTTGGCTTGAGCCAGCTTGTTATATCCTAATAACATGTGGGCTGATTCTGATCATTATGTATTGTTTTAAGAAAAAAAATTAACTTCTAAAAAGGAATATAAATTAACTTTTTGATTGTTTTAAAGCAGCCATTTGGTGCTATACGAGGAGACTGGAGAGTAGAGGATGTTTCATCGATCTTGACCGGTTCGGTTTGGAAGAAAATCAAAGTTGCTTTTTGTTTGTAGAAGATGAACACCCTTCCCGGGTAAAATAGGTTTGGTTTAAGCGAAACCGGAGACACAATTGAGATGTGGGAACTTTATTTTAACGAGTGCTTTACCGGCTTGTCGGATCATTTTTGTTGGTGAGAAGAAAACAGAGTTAGGTTATTCATGTGGATGATATTTCGTTGTGTTTTATCAATAATGTTTTTTTACAAAATAGGTTTTTGGTATGTTGTGCAGATACTACTTGTATAGTGTTCCCTCACTGAAAAAGAACCATGTACCCAAATAGAGAAACAGATTAAGTTAATGGCTTATGTTCCCCAGTAGTCTCAGTTTCAACATGGCATGTTCCTCTATTAATGTCGGTCCAAAAACATAAACTGTCTAAAATAAATATTTTGATTACTCTTTTCCAAAACAAAAATAAGAATAAGGGCCCTTTTATTTTTCTCAGCTTGGCACCGTAAGGCCGGGCCTGGCCATGTTATAACCGAGACTACAAGTCTACAAGAGGAACATAAGCCGATCGGATCTTGCCAGGGGTTGGTGCATTGATGCCGAGAATACTGGCCATGTTGTAACTGAGACTACAAATCTACAAGGGAAACATAAGACATTATTAACCAAATCAATCTCTTTACTTGGGAACATGACTATTTTCGAAGAAACTGGCAAAATAAACTATAATGAAAATGTTTTTATTTTGAATTAATTGATCAGTTCTAAACATAATCGCCTTTATAATCGAAAAATATTGCTAAAAATTATATAATAAATCAAAAATAGAAAAAGCAATACCATCAATATTTTTTGATATACAAAAATTGAAATACAAAAACAATTTGGATATTATATTGTAACCCCTTTTACAAAGATAAAATAGACGTTCTAACTTATCTTAACTTATCTCATTCTTTCTCCCCTTACAACCCGGAGATGACGAGTGGATCTTGGTCAACGACATGGATATTTTTGAAACTATTCAAATACGATGAATTATTAATTTATGATTTTAATGGAATCATATATTTACATAGAATTTTCTAAAAAATTTATTATCTTATTATTTTATCGATTTGTGTCAAATTTTGAATCAGTTGAAACCGGTAAAGTTTATTAAATTATAGAAAAATATTAATTTATCGAATATTAATTCATAGAGATTCTACTGTACAACTTTTTTTTTAACCAAAAAAAAACCTACAACGAACATCACCAAACTCCAAAAAAATAACTAGCAAACAGACTTTCATTTTCAAAATACTCCCGCTGAGCCTGCTACATAGAACTGGGAGTATATGGGCCTATCTTGTGATCCAATTGTTATTTCTTTTGTGGGCTTTTAACATAATTTCCCGTTTCTTCACGATTGGATTCATTTTTGTTCAAAAACTAATTTTCAACTTTTATAATTGTAAAATGAGATTTGGTGATTGATCACAGCACATCCATAACCGCTTTATAGAGTTTCGTTGATGCACTGTAAAATTTGATTAGGGTTTGAACATGGCGTCGGAATCGCGATCGACGCCGATATCAGCATCATCGCCGGCGTCGTCTTCTTCGCCGAGCGGGAAACGAACAAGAGATCCGGAAGACGATGAGGTCTATCTCGATAACCTCCGCTCCCAAAAACGTTATCTCAGCGAGGTTTGTTGGCTTCTCGCTCGTTCTAATCGTTTGCCTATGTACTTCAATTGATTCAATTGTTTGCCATCTCTTTAGCTAATTGTATTGATTCTGGTTTCGATTGCAATGGCTTGGCGAATCATCTTCTTTGTTGTAGATAATGGCTTGCAGTTTAAACGGACTAACCGTCGGAGACTCAGTCTCCGTCAACATGTTAGACTCTCCTTCTCGCTCTGAGACCTTTCTTTCTCCCAACAACAACCACAGGTCTGTTTATGTGTATATATATATTATTTAGTTGAATGATCTTTAAGTGTGTGTGTTTTGTAAAATGCCAAAGAAGCAAGTTTAATAACTATCTCTGATGAGGAGCTTCATTCATGTGTGTGTTGATAACACAGGGATGACTTGCCGTTACAGTACTCTCCCATGTCTGAAGACTCGGATGAAGCCAGGTTCTGCGAGGACCCAATAACAAGCACTAGCTCATCCCAACCCGACAGCCGCCCTACTAGTCCTGTTTCGCCTTACCGATACCAAAGACCTCTTACTTCAACAGCCTCACACCATTTGTCAAATTCACATTCATGCCCTGCCTCCATGAGTACTAGTGCAACTCCACAGTCTCGCCAAAGAGGATCTGATACGGAAGGAAGGTTTCCGTCATCGCCTAGCGATATCTGCCATTCGAGTGACTTGAGAAGGACAGCTCTTCTCAGGTCTGTTCAAATGAGAACGCAGCCTTGTGGTATTGCTTCAAGTTCTGGGACAAGCAATGTTGACGGTGGTGAAGAGAGGATGTGCTTTAAGTCTATGGAAGAAGATAATAGAGGGGAAGATGTCTCTTATACTCAAGTCTCTGGTAAGAGCAAGTCTTGTAAAGCGTTGGACATGAGACTATGTGAACGATGATTTAAAGACTCTATTCTCTATCTTAAAAGACGTTTTTTTCCTTCGACATTTCCACATTATATATGTTGTGGATTGCAATGAAGAACACTCCACTAAAGTTTCTAATCTGGCTCATTGCATAGTTAGTTTAGTTAGGCTTTGGTCGTTTGGTGGATGTGGTTGAGATGATAAGCCGTCATCACATTCTTAAAACAGAAATCCAAAAGAGATAAGAAGACAAGCTTACAGATCCATTCATGATCTTGTTTATATAACCATTTATAAATCATTTTTGTAATCAGAATTTTAAAGACACCACCCTTTCTATACCTAAGCCAAATGTTACAAAAAAAAAAAAGTATAAAATTTGACGAATATTAAATCTACAAAAAAAAAACTTTCTCTAGTTTGAAATGATGAAAGTTTTAAAATAAAAATGTTTTTAAAAATGCATGTTTTAATTTTTCTAATGCAATTTTTATTAGATAATAATAATGAACTATAACTTTCAAAAATAATTGTACTTTTAAAATATTATTAGTTAAGAATTATTGGCATCGACAAAAAAGTTTAGAATTAAAGGAAATAGCTAATTCCAGAAAAGAGTATATTTATAATCAGATTTAATATTTCTTCTTAGTATATGTGAAACAGAATAACATTGAAATTTTAGGACCATAGAGTATTATTTAGCTTTAATGAGGGGTTTTAGAAAATATTTTTTCTCAAAAGGAAGTGTATTTTTCAAATTTGAAAACAAATTGACTCCAAATGGTGACCATATATTAGGGAACAACGATAAGAATAGATTTAATATTCTTCAAATTTTATACTAACTAGATTTTTTAACCGCGCTACGCGCGGATAAGATATTATATGTATTTCTCAATTCTAAAAAATAATGTATAATATTGTATTATATTATTTAAAGAATATAAAATAAGACCACATAATATAAATATATTTTTTATATTTTCTTTGTGAAAATCATTATGTTGTTTGATTGTTGTACTTAATTCACATATTTGCATAGATATTTGTGATAGATGAATAACTATATTTTTATTATCAGTAAATAATATATATTTATTATATAATATAAGAAAAATGGAATTATTTACTTTTTAACAAACTTGTCTCATGTTGGGGACTCGGTTATAGACATATCATATTCGAATGAAACATTTTTACACTTATCAATCTTCTTAACAATCAAGAAACAAATCTGAATATCAAAACAATATCTCATACGATCTCTTTGTGGAATAACTGCTCTGAAGAAATTGAATTTATGCATCAAAAAGGACTGGAAATGGATGTGCATATGTGTTATCTAAGTCAGCTTTACAAAAAACTATTTATAGTTCATATATCATTTATGTCCATCCTATTTTTTTGTCCATCATTTCTTAAACATCTTGAAATAAGTAATGCTAATTAATAATAAACTTTTTACTCACAAAATAAAAATCAAATTTGTCTAATTATCGCTTAATTTGTCTAACTGATATATGTATTTCTCAATTCTAAAAAATAATGTATAATATTGTATTACATTATTTAAAGAATATAAAATATGACTTCATAACATAAATATATTTTTTAAATTTTCTTTGTGGAAATCATTATGTTGTTTGATTGTTGTACGTGATTCACATATTTGCATAGATATTTGTGATAGATGAATAACTATATTTTTATTATCAGTAAATAATATATATTGATTATATAATATAAGAAAAATAAAATTATTTACTTTTTAAACAAACTTGTCTCATGTTGGAGACTCAGTTATAGACATATCATATTCGAAAGAGACATTTTTACAGTTATCAATTTTCTTAACATTGAAAAAACAAATCTACATATCAAAACAATATCTCATACGATCTATTTGTGGAATAACTACTCTGAAGAAATTGAATTTAAGCATCAAAAAGAACTGGAAATGGATGTGCAGATATGTTATCTAAGTCTGCTTCACAAAGTACTATTCATAGTTCATATATCATTAATGTCCATCTTATTTTTTTGTCCACCATTTCTTAAACATCTTGAAATAACTGATGCTAATTAATAATAAATTTTTTGCTGGAAAAAAATCAAATTTGTCTAATTATCGCTTAAATATTTTATTAATATGGTCTAAGAAGCTTTTAAGTGATTTCATAGTTTAATTTATTAGTTTTTTTTGTTAATTTTTAGAGGTTTTTGTATTTAAGATTTTTTTCCATATTAAGCTTCTATTTCTTTCACAGAATTGATATATATATATATATGTATATATATATCATAAAAATTACCATCAAATCAGTTTTACTTATTTATTATTTTGTTTTAACGAAAATACACTTTTTAAATAATTTAATTTAAAATAAAATTATATATTAATTTGCTGTATTTTAACAATTTCATTGATTTAATTAATTAGATTTGGTGGATAACTTAAAAAGTTTTCATATGAATCGGGGAAAGCAAACTTATGTTGTTATATTATATTTATTTTGTGTATATAGAATCTATATACAATGCTAGTGTAATAAAGAAAGAACATTATTTTTTTGTAACTTCAAAAAGATACATTATTACAATTTGAAATGAATCAAAATTGAATAAAATGGTAATTAAATATTTGTAAATCTAATTGTTTAGTTGGATTCTCATGAAAAAAAAAATCGATTGGTTAAACAAATGTTTCAAAATTTGTTGTGGTATTGTTTTGTCTATAAATTATAAAATTTATTGAATTAATATATTTAATTATTGCATCCTTAAATAATATTTTATTAAGACATTAGAAAAATATGTTTTGAGTTGTTTTGTCAAATTGTACAAAAATCTATGCTTTTTCATATTTGTAACTTCAAAAAGATACATTATGACAATTTGAAATTAATCAAAATTGAATAAAATGGTAATTAAATATTTGTAAATCTAATTTTTTTTATCTTGTTTAGTTGGATTCTCATGAAAAAAAATCGATAGGTTAAACAAATGTTTCAAAATTTGTTGTGTTATTGTTTTGTCTATAAATTACAAAATTTATTGAATTAATATATTTAATTATTACACCCTTAAATAATATTTTATTAAGACATTAGAGAAATATGTTTTGAGTTGTTTTGTCAAAATTTTACAAAAATCTATGCTTTTTCATATTTGTCACGAAAATTTATATGTTAAACTTACTTTTACAAAATTCTTAACTTTGTCACGAAAACAAAAATCTATGTTTTTTCATATTTGTCAACGTTCTCACACTTTCTAAGAATATATTAACTTAGCCACTTACTTTTTTTTTTTTACAAAACAAAGTATCGGAGTCTTGAAAGTTGAATTCATATTATTGTAAATGTACATAAAAGTTTGTGATTATATACTTAGTGGTTCTTTATATGTGTCCAAGAAAGTGTCAATGGCTTAGTGGTAACTGTCCTATATATATATCATACCAACCCGGGTTCGATTCTCACCTTCGCATTGTTTTTTTTATTTTTTACGAAAAATAAATGAGATGACATGGTAATTTCGGGTTCTCTGATTGGTTAATTTTTCTATCCTATGTGGACACCCTCTCCATGGCTTATATCCCCTTTTAGTATAGTATAGATTATGTGATTTTGTAGTCAAATTATTAACTACTAGATTTTTTAACCGCGCTACGCGCGGATAAGATATTATATGTATTTCACAATTCTAAAAAATAATGTATAATATTGTATTATATTATTTAAAGAATATAAAATAAGACTACATAACATAAATATATTTTTTATTTTTTCTTTGTGAAAATCATTATGTTGTTTGATTGTTGTACTTAATTCACATATTTGCATAGATATTTGTGATAGATGAGTAACTATATTTTTATTATCAGTAAATAATATATATTTATTATATAATATAAGAAAAATGAAATTATTTACTTTTTAACAAACTTGTCTCATGTTGGGGACTCGGTTATAGACATATCACATTCGAATGAAACATTTTTACACTTATCAATCTTCTTAACAATTAAGAAACAAATTTGAATATCAAAACAATATCTCATATGATCTCTTTGTGGAATAACTGCTCTGAAGAAATTGAATTTATGCATCAAAAAAGACTGGAAATGGATGTGCATATGTGTTATCTAAGTCAGCTTTAAAAAAAACTATTTATAGTTCATATATCATTTATGTCCATCCTATTTTTTTGTCCATCATTTCTTAAACATCTTGAAATAAGTAATGCTAATTAATAATAAACTTTTTGCTCACAAAATAAAAATCAAATTTGTTTAATTATCACTTAATTTGTCTAACTGATATATGTATTTCTCAATTCTAAAAAAATAATGTATAATATTGTAGGGATTTTTGCAAAATTGACCTACAACTTAAAGTCAAACACAAAACTAACCTCCCTTTTTTTTGAAAATTGGTTTTGCCCTATTCACCCCACAAGTTCAAATAATTTACGAAAATGCCATCAATTTTTTTTTTCTTTTTTTTTCGAAAATGACATTTTTACTCTCTCACCCTCATCATCTTCAAGTAATTACAAGATTGCCATTGTCATCAATACCACAACCACCATGAACAACCAATTTGAAGCTCTTAATGCTCCCAAAATCGATTTACCCTTCTTCTTTTTCCATTCTTGTGAACTAAACACAACATATCTCTCACTTTCTCTCAACAATGAGCTAAAAAAACCCAAGATTTTGATTCTAAAATTTTTATGGTTCATAGAGTCATAGAAGCTAACGATTATGGGTGGGTGACTTTCGTTTGTGATTCTGTGGGCTTGGAGAAGCCTTATGTATGCTAAGGAACTTATCTCACCAATTTAAGGTATGACATCGAGTTTTTTTCCAGATCTGTTCGTCAGACGACTTACTTGGGAAGTCGTCTGGCTGTAGACGACTTACCTTTCAGTCGTCTGGCTGTAGACGACTTACCTGGAAGTCGTCTGGTCAACGCAGAGGTTATTTTTGCAATTGACTTTGAAATCTGTAACCTGAGACGACTGAAAGTTAAGTCGTCTACTATTGTTTGGTTTCAAAAAAAATTCCAAAGAACCTAGACGACTTACATTTCAGTCGTCATAGGTTAGTTTTGCATTTGACTGGATAATTTCAGAAGTTTGACTTCCCCAGACGACTTACATTTCAGTCGTCTGGCAAAAATTAAAATAATAATATTTTTTAAAAGTAGACGACTTAAAGTTAAGTCGTCATAGGTTAGTTTTGCAATTGAAAAAAAAAACTTCAAGATTTAATTATACACAGACGACTTATAATTCAGTCGTCCACCAGACGACTTAATTGTAAGTCGTCCAGGACTTTTTTCCGAGATTCTGGTCAAACCTCGTAAATCCTGGACGACTTACATTTCAGTCGTCTCGTGGACGACTGAATTATAAGTCGTCTGTATATAATTAAATCTTGAAGTTTTTTTTTTCAATTGCAAAACTAACCTATGACGACTTAACTTTAAGTCGTCTACTTTTAAAAAAATATTATTATTTTAATTTTCACTAGACGACTGAAATGTAAGTCGTCCAAAAAGTCAAACTTCTGAAATAATCCAGTCAAATGCAAAACTAACCTCTGACGACTGAAATGTAAGTCGTCTAGCTTTTTTGGAGTTTTTTTTTAACCAAACAATAGTAGACGACTTAACTTTCAGTCGTCCAAAATAACAGATTTCAAAGTCAATTGCAAAAATAACCTCTGCGTTGACCAGACGACATATAGTTTAGTCGTCTAGACAACTTAGATTGAAGTCGTCCGCGTCTTCTCCACTAGTTTTTAAGTCTTCTACATTAGTTTTTGAATAACTTGTATTTTTAAGAGTGATAAGTAACTTCAAGATATGTAAAACTCATATTTACAAAATATGTTCTCTTCCTTAGTTTTACTAAATTTGACTAAGTTTTTCAATGCAAACTTATAAAAAATATGATATGCTTTGACTAGTTACTATTGTTTGTTTCCATCTCTTACCAACATTCTTGTTTATTATGATGAGAAAAAGGCCATTGGAGTTTATTATTGCATATGAGAGATCCAAAGATAAGAAAAAGGCTACTGAAGTCTATTATTTCATTGATTTGTAAATGTGTAAACACATTGTTAGCACATTTAATACATCTTGGAAAACATTATTACTGATTTTACAAAAAATTCACAACTAAAAGAGTATACATGCAATTCACAAAACAGACCACAAACAAAACTATTATAGATCATTCATCTACAAAGACAAGCTTGGATTCCACTTGAGTAGACAAGACCAGACAACTTTTAAGAAGTCCAGACGACTTCTAAGAAGTCCAGACGACTTCCAGGAAGTTCAGACGACTTTGCCAGAAGACTTTTAGGAAGTTCAGACGACTTCCAGACGACTTTACAGGAAGTCCAGACGACTTTTAGAAAGTCCAGACGACTTCCAGACGACTTCCAGACGACTTCCAGACGACTAACAAGTAAGTCGTCCCAGAAGTCTTCCAGATCTGAAAAACCTGCATTTTAAATCCAGATCTGAAAAACCTGCATATTCAAAAACGTTCAAATGGCTTAAAAACAGAAAAAATGAATGGAAGATTAGATAAATCTACCTTTACAGAACACACAAAAATACATATCAAAAAATAATTGATCTACCTTTAAATTAGTGGAAGATGAGTACCATCTAATTAAAAACCTACAAAAAAAAAATAGATTAGTAACAAAGACATGAGACAAAATTGAAAAATTCATATAAAGTTTGGTGTTTTCAAGTCAAAGAGATTAGAGTGGGTTTGGAGAGTTTTAGTTTGGGAAAAAGTAAGAACTTTATACAACAAGAAGTTACCAAATGAAGAAAAATCAGACATAAGAACTTACCAAAACGCTCAGAAAAATCCAGACAACTTCCTAGAAGTCCAGACGACTTCCTAGAAGTCCAGACGACTTCCTGGAAGTCCAGACGACTTCCTGGAAGTCCAGACGACTTCGTGGAAGTCCAGACGACTTTGTCAGAAGACTTCCAAGAAGTCCAGACGACTTCCAGACGACTTCCAGACGACTAACAGGTAAGTCGTCCCAGAAGTCTTCCAGATCTGAAAAACCTGCACATCAAATCCAGATCTGAAAAACCTGCATATCCAAAAACGTTCAAATGACTTAAAAATAGAGAAAATGAGTGGAAGATTAGATAAATCTACATTTATAGAACACACAAAAATACATATCTAAAATTAATAGATCTACCTCTAAATTAGTGGAAGATGAGTACCACTTGATTAAAAACCTGCAAAAGAGATAGATTAGTAAGAAATACATGAGACAAAACTGAAAAATTTATATAAAGTTTGGTGTTTTCAAGTCAAAGAGATTAGAGAGAGGTTGGAGAGTTTTAGAATGATGAACATTACATTTTTGTTGCAGCCATTTGAGAGGAGGAGAGAGAATGTGTAAATTTTTCTTTATATAGGGAGACAAAAAATCCAATTAGATTAAATATTTTTGACTCAGACGACTTCCTGGACGACTTACATTTCAGTCGTCTGGTGAAGAAATTAAAACAGACGACTTACATGTAAGTCGTCCAGAAGAGTTTAATATTTTTAGCGGGAAATTAAATATTTTTAGCGGGAAACTAAAATAGAAGACTTTCCAGACGACTTACAAGTAAGTCGTCTGGACGACTGAAATATACGTCGTCCGGGTAAATTATTCAACAGACGACTGAAACTTTCCAGACGACTTACAAGTAAGTCGTCTGGACGACTGAAATATACGTCGTCCGGGTAAATTATTCAACAGACGACTGAAATATAAGTCGTCCACACCCTAAACATAACCCCTAAACTTAATTATCTAATTAAACACTTCATAAAACCAAATCAAACTTGAAAAGTGTTTACTATACACAGAAATAAACACATATAAGTGAAAAGTAATTTTTGAAAAAAACATTTTAGTTTTCCAAAATCTAACCCTAACAATACATACAATACTACAACATATGTTTGCCAAACTCCTAAACCAAAGTATTTCATGATTCACTACTTCCACTCATCTATCTTCAAAACAAATCAATTTTATCATATCTTAATTTATATCAGTTAAAACTGTTTATAATTACTTGATTTTTATTTTTTAAGCATCAAAATATTTTTTTACAAGATTTATAAATTATTTTTAAAGTAAACTGGTACCAGACGACTTACACTTCAGTCGTCCAGACGACTTCCAACATCTCAGACGACTCAGACGATTTACTGGGGCTATATTCGTAAAAATGGCTTCTGTTTTTTTGTTTGGTCACAAGGGGCTGAGCTGTAATTTCACTAGGCTTTTAGGTTAGTTTTGCATTTGATTCAAGTTTGAGTATAGGTTTGGGATTAAAATCAAGTTGTGGGTTAGTTTTGGCAAAAACCCCAATATTGTATTACATTATTTAAAGAATATAAAATATGACTACATAACATAAATATACTTTTAAAATTTTCTTTATGAAAATCATTATGTTGTTTGATTGTTGTACTTGATTCACATATTTGCATAGATATTTGTGATAGAAGAATAACTATATTTTTATTATCAGTAAATAATATATATTGATTATATAATATAAGAAAAATAAAATTATTTACTTTTTAAACAAACTTGTTTCATGTTGGGGACTCGGTTATAGACATATCATATTCGAAGGAGACATTTTTACAGTTATCAATCTTCTTAACATTGAAAAAACAAATCTACATATCAAAACAATATCTCATATGATCTACTTGTGGAATAACTACTCTGAAGAAATTGAATTTAGGCATCAAAAAGGACTGGAAATGGATATGCAGATATGTTATCTAAGTCTGCTTCACAAAGTACTATTCATAGTTCATATATCATTAATGTCCATCCTATTTTTTTGTCCACCATTTCTTAAACATCTTGAAATAACCGATGCTAATTAATAATAAACTTTTGCTGGAAAAAAAATCAAATTTGTCTTATTATCACTTAAATATTTTATTAATATGGTCTAAGAAGCTTTTAAGTGATATCATAGTTTAATTTATTAGTTTATTTGTTACTTTTTAGAGGTTTTTGTATTTAAGATTTTTTTTCATATTAAACTTCTATTTCTTTCACAGAATTGATATATATATATATAACCATCAAATCAGTTTTACTTATTTATTATTTTGTTTGAACGAAAATACACTTTTTAAATAATTTAATTTAAAATAAAATTATATATTAATTTGCTGTATTTTAACAATTTCATTGATTTAATTAATTTGCTTTGGTGGATAACTTAAAAAGTTTTCATATGAATCTGGGAAACCAAGCTTATGTTGTTATATTATATTTATTTTGTGTATATAGAATCTATATATAATGTTAGTTTAATAAAGAAAGAACATTATTTTTTTTGTAACTTCAAAAAGATACATTATTACAATTTGAAATGAATCAAAATTGAATAAAATGGTAATTAAATATTTGTAAATCTAATTGTTTAGTTGGATTCTCATGAAAAAAAAAATCGATTGGTTAAACAAATGTTTTAAAAAAATTTGTGGTATTTTTTTGTCTATAAATTATAAAATTTATTGAATTAATATATTTAATTATTGCATCCTTAAATAATATTTTATTAAGACATTAGAAAAATATGTTTTGAGTTGTTTTGTCAAATTGTACAAAAATCTATGCTTTTTCATATTTGTAACTTCAAAAAGATACATTATGACAATTTGAAATTAAGCAAAATTGAATAAAATGGTAATTAAATATTTGTAAATCTAATTATTTTTTTTATCTTGTTTAGTTGGATTCTCATGAAAAAAATCGATAGGTTAAACAAATGTTTCAAAATTTGTTGTGTTATTGTTTTGTCTATAAATTGCAAAATTTATTGAATTAATATATTTAATTATTACACCCTTAAATAATATTTTATTAAGACATTAGAGAAGTTTATTTTAATTGTTTCCTATGCTTTTTCATATTTGTCACGAAAATTTATATGTTAAACTTACTTTTACAAAATTCTTAACTTTGTCACGAAAACAAAAATCTATGCTTTTTCATATTTGTCAACGTTCTCACACTTTCTAAGAATATATTAGCTTAGTCACTTACTTATTTTTTTTTACAAAACAAAGTATCGGAGTCTTGAAAGTTGAATTTATATTATTGTAAATGTACATAAGAGTTTGTGATTATATACTTAGTGGTTTTTGTATATGTGTCCAAGAATGTTTCAATGGCTTAGTGGTAACTGTCATATATATATATCATACTAACCCGGGTTCGATTCTCACCTTCGCATTGTTTTTTTTGTTTTTTACGAAAAGTAAATGAGATGACATGGCAATTTCGGGTTCTCTGATTGGTTGATTTTTCTATCCTATGTGGACACCCTCTCCATGGCTTATATCCCCCTTTTAGTATAGTATAGATGTGTCTCACTCCATTCCTCTATTTTCCTTATGTATATATGAAAAATGTGTGAAGAAATGATTTTCGTACCAGTTTTGATGAGGAATGAATTGACCAAATGTTCATACTTTTTATTAACTAAAAACAAGAAATTCAAATTCTAGTTATTTTTAACTGTGATATTTTTTTAAAAAAAATATTATTTAAAATTATTGTAGCAATCAACCAGGACCAAACTTATATAACAGGACCAAACTTGTATAAATATGTATATGAAGGAAGTTGCATTTTGTCTCAAAACCAAAAATATTATTTGATCACCATGTCTCTTGCAATTAGACTGATGGGCATGACACTCTCTATTCAAATCATTACATCTTTTCTCTTTGCCGCCACTGTCTCATCATCACCTCCCAGTGGCTTCACCATCGACTTATTCAAGCGTCGCCTCAATTCATCTTCTTCTCGAATCTATAATACTCAGCTCGGATCTCCTTACGCAGATACTCTCTTTGATACCTCCGTGTATCTTATGAAATTACAAATAGGTACTCCTCCTGTTGAGATCGAAGCTATCTTAGACACAGGAAGCGAGGTCGTCTGGACAGATTGTTTGCCTTGTCATAACTGCTTTAAACAAAGCGGTCCAGCATTCAACCCTTTAGATTCCTCGACCTACGAAGAGAAAATATGCGATGGCAGTCCTTGTCAGTATGAGATAGACTACACAGACCAAAGCTATACAAGAGGAACCTATGCAACCGAGACTGTCACGATCCAATCAACTTCAGGTCATTCCTATGTAATGCCTAAAACCACTATTGGATGTTCCCACAACGCCTCAGTCACGTTTCAAACAAGCGCTTCGGGCATTGTTGGTCTAAACTGGGGACCTTGGTCACTCGTCTCTCAGATGGGGGATGACATGCTAGGTCTCATGTCTTACTGCTTTTCCGGTGAGGGAACTAGTAAGCTCAACTTTGGAGGTAATGCTATTGTGTCAGGAGATGGAACTGTATCAGCCAATATGTTTAAGAAGGAGGAGGATCCCAATCAGTATTACCTAAACCTAGATGCGATCAGCGTTGGGAAGACTCGCATTGAGACACTGGGGACACCGTTTCACGCCTCAAACGGGAACATGATCATTGACTCTGGAACAACTTACACCTTCTTGCGCAAGACCTACTACAACAAAGTGAGGAAGGCAGTGGAAAACATTGTGAAGGCGGATCAAGAAGATTCCGGGGACAACTGGCTTTGCTACAAAACGAACAACATGGATATCTTTCCAGTGATCACAATGCATTTCCAAGGTGGTGTGGATCTTGTTTTGGATAAATACAATACGTATATGATCAGTGGAGAAACCATTTGTCTGATGATTTTATGTGATAGCCGGACACCAACTTTTGGTAATAGAGCACAAAACAATTTTTGGGTTGGTTATGATCCCTCTTCACTATTGGTTTCTTTTAAACCCACCAAGTGTTCTGCATTGTGGAGTTAGACAAGACAAACCAAGAGAGTCATTTTTCAATAATAAAGACCACATAGAATGGATTTGTTTATGTGAATGAGTTGTTGAGTCCCAATCATAATAAATCATTAATAACCTTTTAGATACAGCTCCATGCGTTACCTCCAAGAACTCATGCATCACTTTTCTCTCTCTTCATCCATTGATAATGTAGGAAGATGCACAACCTGTTGTAAAATCTTGTTCGAATTGAGGTTGGATTAACTACGATTGATTCACGTTTACAAATTTCTCCAACGCGTAAAGTCTATTTTCTCCAACTGCTTGTTTTTCCTTCAGTCTTATCTTCTTCTTCTTCTTTATTTTAAATTCACACACAAGACCTACTAGACCCACATTTACAGGGGCACATGCAGTGAAACATCGGTCTTGACCCCCAAATTTTTTGATGGTATAGTGTATTATTAAAACATTCAAAACAAAAACAAAAAAAGTTATTCGTACCCAAGTCTAAGATTTCTGCTCCGTCCAAATGTCTAAACCGAATTTTTACAAAATTGTGTGAAATTCATTATGCGAAGCTCATTATCACGACAGTAATTTATACCTTTTCATCAAGTGTTTGGAATTGGTGTAATTATAAATATTGAATAGTTGAATGATCTTTAAGTGTGTGTGTTTGTAAAATGCCAAAGAAGCAAGTCTCAACAAGCCCTGGTTTTAAGTTTTATGATTGTTCATTCATGTGTTGTAACGCAGGGATGACTTGCCACTACAGTACTCTCCCATGTCTGAAGACTCTGACGAAGTCTATAGATTCTGCGAGGACCCAATAACAAGAACTAGCTCATCCCAACCCGACAGCCGCCCTACTAGTCCTGTTTCACCTTACCGATACCAAAGACCTCTTACTTCAACAACCTCACACCATTCCTCAAATTCACATACACTCCCTGCCTCCATGAGCACTACTAGTACTACTCCACAGTCTCGCCAAAGAGGATCTGATACGGAAGGAAGGTTTCCCTCATCGCCTAGCGACATCTGCCATTCGAGTGACTTGAGAAGAAAGGCTCTTCTCAGGTCTGTTCAAATGAGAACACAACCTTGTGGTATTGCTTCAACTTCTGGGACAAGCAATGTTGACGGTGGTGAAGAGAGGATGTGCTTTAAGTCTATGGAAGAAGATATGTCTTATACTGAATTCTCTGGTAAGAGTAAGTCTTGTAAAGCATTGGACATGAGACTATGTGAACGATGATGAAATACTATTGTCTAGACGATTTTTTATTCTTATCCCCATTATAGATACGTTGTGGAGTGCAATGAAGAGCACTCCATTAAAGCTCTCATATCTCTATCAGTGCATTTGGTTGTGGATCCTTTCATCTTCAATCTCATGGAAGATGTTTCAGTAAAGTTTCTTGTCTGTCTCATTGCATAGTTAGTTTAGTTAGGCTTTGGTCGTTTGGTGGATGTGGTTGAGATGATAAGCCGTCATGACACTCTTAGAACAGAAATCCAAAAGCGATAAGAAGACGAGCTTACAGAGATCCATTTATGATCTTGCTTATATAACCATTTAAAGACACCACCCTTTCTAATACCATAAGCCAAATATTATTTACCAGAAACCAAACAATGAAAGTGGACCATGTACTTCAATCCCAAAGTAGTTGAGGAAACAGAGTAATAATGTTTCACTAGGGGACAGTTGATGGTCAGAAGAAATAGGGTATGGAGATAGAGGCATTGTTCAGTAGGGTCAGACTCAGAGAGACAAAAATTGATGGTTAAAAACACATAGGGTATGGAGATAGATGCTTTGTTCATCAGTGCAGAGAGACAGTTGAATGATCTCAAACCAAAAGGCACAAAAGGAGGGAACTGAGAAGGAGTAACAAGTGAAGTGAAGGGAGTTGCTAGAACTTACAGTTGACTTGGTTAAGATAAAACATAAAAGTCCTTGTGTTTGCTTGATATGTTAGTCTAAAAGTCTAGAATTAGTAGTATGGGTAACGAGTGGAGAATACAGAGATTACTATGCTGTTTTTTCTTGTATAAATATGTGCTATGGGATGTTGTGTGTAATATATGTGAAAAAAAAAAAACAGTTTCTCCCATCTTTTCTATGTATAAAAACGTTTTCCCTTATTCTTGAACTAGAGTGAACAACAAAGTGATGAAGACAGCTTTCAATTTCTTGCAATTTACAGCACGGTATCAGAGCCCCTGCTGATTATTGGAGCCTTGTTGAGCAAAACAGAATATACTCTCAAGCATATCAACCCCGAAGCTATACACGTCTGATTTGTCCGACATTGTATTAGAAATATACAATGTTGGAGACATCTGATGTATATAGCTTTGGGGTTGATATGCTTGAGAGTATATACCGTATTGTTCAACAAGGCTCCAAGGATCAGCGGGGGCGATTCAATGTTGGAGAAATCCGATGTTTATAGCTTTGGGATGACTATGCTTAAGAGTATATTCCATTACAGAGCAGCAAATTATCAATCACACCGTGGCGGTAGTCTTCTCAGCTTTGTAATAGTAACTACTCGTACGTACCATTACAATATTGATATCTTTTCTAATAACAAGTCATTTGAAAAGAACGCATTTGGTATATTCATAAAGTAACATGCATGGAGTGAACGAAACTGCCTCTCAAACAGTATACAGTGTTTGAAAAATTGAGATGATAGCCTAGTAATAGTTTGTTAATTGTGTTTGAGAAAAAAATCGGCTATCCTGCTTTTGAACATTATTAATACCACCACCAGATCGTGGCTTGGTCTATTCGCAGCTTCATCTTGGGCACAACAAAGTTCGATCTGTATGCATACAATGAACTTGGTTGTATACATGATAAAGCTGAGAATAGACATGTTGGTGACAAGGCTCAAAATCAGGACGGCGGAAATTCCTCGACCACAAGAATATAACTATTACAAGTACAACAACGTTAAGTTTCTCAGTGAAGAAGCTGCTGCAGCGTCGTCTCTTATGTTAAGATTGTTTTCTACTTAGTTAGTTAAAACGTTATCTCCATTACCATTACTTTCCTCAATAGTTTTTGTCATCTTCTTCTTCACATCATGTTTGCATAAAGTTTTGCAAATATATGTGATTATATATATAATTGAATGGTCTTTAAGTGGATGTAAAATGCCTAAATCAAGTATATAACAATCCCTAATCTTGAGTTTTTCTTCTTTTCTTTTAAGAGATTTTTTTTCATAAATATTTCTAGTGATAACACAGAGATGACTTGCCATTACAATACTCTCCCATGTCTGAAGGCTCTGACGAAGCCAGGTTCTGCGAGGACCGAACACGCACTAGCTCATCGCAACCTGAGAGCCGCCCTACTAGTCCTGTTTTACCATCAAGGTCAGGGCAAAGCAATGTTGATGGTGACGAGAGAATGCGCTTTAAGTCTATGGAAGAAGATAATAGAGCGGAAGATATCTCCCACACTCAGTTCATAAAAAAGATATCACGAACTCGGCCGACGTTTACAAGGTAAGAAACTAAAGAATCTCTCTTTGTTCGAAACTACTATGCTTAAGACCATAACAGAGCTTCAAACTATCAAGTTTTGTCACTCACACCGTGGCGATAGTCCTCTCGGCTTTATAAAACTAACTAATCATTACCAATACAAAAGTGATTAAAAAAAAAACTAAATAGTTAATGCGTTTGATATATTTATTATATAACAGTGCATGGAGAACATGGAGTGAACCCAACAACCAGAATCATCCAGCGTTTGAGGTATTGGGATGATTCTGTACAGAAACTTAGCGTAGTAATAGTTTGGTTCTTCTGGCTGAGGAATTTCAGCTGTCCTGGTTTTTAGGATTACCACTAACACGACTATTTTGTATGCAGCATAGTCTGATTTGTATCCATTTCAACAAACAATTGAGATGCTTACATATCAGACTTTGTTGTGTACAAGATAAATCTGTGAATAAACCAAAAGACAGACGTGTTGGTGGTATTATGCTCAAAGACATGACATCAGAAATTCTTCAACCACACGAACCAAATTATTACTACGCTAGAGACAACATTAGTGGTGAACTCTTCTCTTACCAGAAAAAGTAATCAAAATTAGTAAAAGAGTGTAGAAGATTATATGAGAGTATTTTAAAAATGTTGAGAAACTATTGTTACACATGTCTTTATTTTAAGGATACATGTCACTTTGAAGCATTTTATTTTTAATAGATGATTTAATTATTTTAAATTACTAATACAATAAACTAAGCATGAGAAACCCATGAATCCACATGCTCTAAGTTTCTCGGCCAAGAAGCTGCTGCAGGCAGTGAGATCAGTATAACTGCCGTGTTGCTTGAATTTTTAAACAATGAATAAACATTATTATTATTATTAATGTTATTTTCCATAGAGTTTGTGAGAAAGGGAAGATTTGGGTTTACAAAGGTGTTATCATAGTCCGTGACTCACAAGCAACATTGTTTACATCATGTGAAGAGGCAACAGCTAATCTTCTACTTCTTCCTCTTCAGTCTTCAGCACTACGCTGAAGCTTATTGAAAGACCTTTCTGCCCATGCGTTTGTATTGTAGAGCACGTGCTTGTCAAGTGCATATCCAGGTTTGCAAACGTACTCCACAATGTAATCCGCGACTACACAAGGTATCTCATGGCGTATGAACTCCTGTACCCAGACGTTATCGCGTGGCATCCCAGGACTTATCAACGCAAAATCAGTGTTCTGATTCAAGAAACGCGTGTAAGGCGGTGCGGTTGCTAGTATGGTACCATCCCCAGCTTTCACAGCTCGCTTCAACGTATCCTGATCAGAGTGAGAGACAAAAATTAAAGACATCCAAGAACCAAGAACAAACGTTCCTCTAGTGTTCAACTGTGTCATCAGTATTGTGGTGTTACTTACCAATGAAGGGACGGCGCAGTCACCGTATACAACAACGCGCAATCCATGTAAAGCACCATGTCCTGTTTGCTCCTTGACGAGCCGCCATTTCCTTGGGGACTCAAGGCTTATTGAACCGTCAGCGCTAAGACCAGTACCGTGCCATTCATAAGGCTCCTCTGGTAGTAGCTTCCCAGCTTCCTTTGAATCAGCCACATAATCAGTCTTCAGAATCCAACTGCATTAAACAAAGTGATGAGTAAAAGATGTAAGGAAACAGTTCCTATCAAAATAAAATCTAGCAAACTGTTTGAAAATCCTTATCAAAAGGTCTTAGTGTGTGACACAATAAAGAGGATGTATAGGGCTGAAGAGATCAATAAACAAGTTGATTTAAAGGATTAATTTGTACCTTCCAGAAGCAGCAGCAGCGAAGAACTTTTCAGTCCTACGGATTTCAGGAGCAATGAAGTGTGTAGCTTGATAAGACCACTGATGAGAATCCCTGCAGCATTTGCCATTTAAAAGCCTAAGGATCTTCTGATACTCCTTTCTCTGGACCTTAGGACCACTGACTATAAAATGCTTGGGTTCCTGTCTTTGCTCCTGTAAAGCTTTTTTACTAGAACTAAGCTGCTTAGACTCTTTAGCAGTCTTTGCACCCGTTTTAGCAGTCTTTGCAGCTTTCTTTTTTGGGCGTTTGTCTATACCAGGTCCAGATTTGTTATCCACTTCAGTGCTCTCCTTCTCTTCTGCAGAGTTGTCCTCTATGTCTTTCATCACAGTGTCGGATGCTTTAGCGCCACGTTCCTTTTTAGATTTTTTAGACTTCTTGACACTTGATGATCCTACTTCAACTGTAGAAGAACTTTCTTTCTCTCCACTTTGAAGGCTACTTCTTTCTACAGCAGGCTCCTTTCTGTTTTTACGCTTATTCTTAGGAACCTCCAATTGCATGGCAGCATTACTTAGATCCTTCGCTGCTGTCTCCTTTCTTGTTAATGGTTTCCTTGCAATAGGGCTTTGGGTTCTATCAGAACTGACATCCTCAGGTTTCTTATCCACTGCTGCATCCTCTTTCACTTCTGCAGAGTTCATCACTGTATCATTCATCACAGTATCGTTTGCTTCAGTCTCATCGTCTGTTTTAGATTTTTTTGTCTTTTTGACATTGGCCTTATCAGATTCGACTGCAGAAGAACTTCTTTTCTTCCCACTTTGAAGCCGGGTTTTTCCAACAGTGGCCTCCTTCCTGCGTTTACCATTATCCTTATCAACCCCTGGTTGCACTGCAGCATCGCTTGGATCCTTAGTTTCAGCGCCAGTTCTTACTGATGTGTCTCCTGCAGCTGGGCTTTGATCTCCACCAGAACTGACCTTCCCAGATTCATTTTCCAATACTGTAATATCTTCCATCACAGTATCGTTTGCTTTGGCGTCATCTTCTTTTCTAGATTTTTTGGTCTTCTTGACACCAGAATCTGCTGCTTCAGCTCTAGACGAACTTCCTTTCTTCTCACTCATGCGTTCATTTATACTCTTACTGATCTCTAACTGTAATGCACCATCACTTGGATCTTTAGTTGGAACTTCAGCAAGCTCTGATTCTAGCATTTTAATTTCCACCTCTGCACCAGCTTCCTCCGGGGTCTTAACCTGCTGCTTATCAGAGTCAATTCTATCAAGGGCTTCAGACTCTGAGACACTACCTTTCGCCATTTCTGGCACAGCCTCAGCATTTAGGACAGGACTTGGTATCTCTTTCTGATTGCTATCATCTGTCGCCAGCTCCGAAACGTTTCCTTTGATTAGACCATCACTGTGCTCGTCCTTTGGGGTAGGTTCGCTCAAGTAAATAGATCCCTTTTGGCTAATGGGGTTCTTTTTCCTGCCTCTGGTGCCTAGACTCTTTCTTGGAGCTGTTTTCTTCTTAGGCGGCTCTGTTTCTACAGGAGAGGTGCTAGATCTCATCATCACAGGCTCCGCTACGGATCTTTCATCTAATCCACCCTTTAAAATCTCTGCAGTCCAAGTATCAGCTTCCTTTAACACAACACTTGAACTGCATAGCCTAGTTGCTGAATCACTCACATCCAACTTGTGTGCAACTTCCTCACCTTCAGTGTTGTCATTGATGTTTGGCACAACCTTAAGGTTTTGTTTTGGTGAACCTGATCTTGGTTCCTGCAACAACATATTCCCCACCATTGGCTCAATCGATGATCTCTCCGGTATCTCATCCGGTGCGCACTTGGAAATAATATTCTCCGCAGTTGACATAGCAGGTGGTGAACCTTTGCTACTGACAGAACCATCTGTAAGTTTCACCTGAGGCAACAACGGAGTGGACTCCTCGCCATGCAACGTATCAGTCTTATCAAGATCCTCAAAGAGTGTTTTTCTTTCCACGGAAGAACTTGACTTTGATGCAGAGATGTTAAAGGCAGTCGAAGCTTTTAGGGCCCTGTCATCCATTCTTAAGGTACCGTTTTGGCAACTTGACTCGTTTCCCAAGGTACTTGTTTCTGATGATCTCTGAAGCGTTTTCCTTGAATAAGTGGCTAGAGAAGAATGCCTTCTGATACTCACGTTAATAGGTGTTAAGTCATCAGTCTCCATTTTGCCCATCCCCCTCTCAGAAGCCTTGTTGACTGGAACAGGGGACGCATAAGTAGAAGTATTCTGAAATGTGCCTGCGCTCTGCTGAGCAGTAACTGGATCAGTAGAGACCGTGGCTTCCATCTTCTTCGGAGTTAACCAATCCTCTTTCGACGTATTGCATCGTGATGAACCACCCTGTTCGTCTAAATTTGTTTGAACAACCGGGATATCTTTTCCTCTCGACTTCGACATTTCAACTGCAGACACAGCACTGACCCTAAGACCAAGAGGACTGGTGTTCGCACGCTTTGCAGAGGCATCTTCTGCTTCGTCCTCAGAATCCCGAGCTGAAGCCTCCATCATCTCCAGCTCATGGCCACTGAGAAAAGAGAAAATGGTCATTTTATACTAGGAGTATTTATTTCTCATATTTACATAACCTGAATAGTAACTTACAAATCAAACTGAAATGAGCATGGTCCATAAAACCCATTTCTTTTGATGAATAAGAGAGACTATGCCGACTTTGTAGAATTGCCATTTTGGGATAGATATAGATGTGTTGAAAATTTACCTTATCTCGTAGTCAACCTCAGGAAGGAGCTTCCAATTCTTTAAGCTGAAAATAAGAAAAACATACTGTAAGAATCATCATCGCCATTAACCAACCAAAAAAAGGAAAAAAGTAAGAAGAAAACTCATGAATGTCTCTCACCAGTCCTCTAACCACCGGTGGTTCACTAACTTAATCCTCTTCATTCGCTTAGCTAGCTCATACTTTTCTCCTGACAAGAAAGAAAGACTCCAATCAAATGTTTATTCCCTATTTCACCCAAAAGAAGAGAACACATAACGCCAATGTCTGTTACCCTCAAACTTGTAGCATATAAGATGGGTGACTCGGTTAGCAACAAGCGGCTTCGAGAACTGCCCACCCATCAAATCAACCATTGTCTAGCGAAAAACAACTTTCATTAGATAAATCACATTAAGCCAAACCCCACACAACAAAGGTGAAGAAGAACACACCATAATGTCTTCTCTATCTTGACGTTGGTACCCAGTCAAGCACACAATTAAGCTTTTGGCACCTGGAATCCCGTCCAACTCTCTAAGAGGCGTATACAGAACCTGCCAAATTATTCAACAAACAAAAAGATAAAAACCCTTCAATTAACATTATCACTAAATAAAATATCTGACTAATCATCGACAGATACTGACCGAATTGGCATCAATAAGCATTCCAGCGTCGAAACTGTGATGAACCCACGAACCAGTGACAACCACTTTCCCACTGCTTCGAGCAGCGACACAAACCGGATCATCCTAATTAGATGTATCCCCCAAAAAAGATTAGAACTTTGCCAACAACACAGGATAATAGTTAATAGAGAACTTAAAGACTTACATAAACAAGCTTGTCTACAATGAGGTGAGTGTACTCTTGACTGTATTGGCCAGCATCAACACCACCGCCACTCATAAGCTTCGATCGTACCTGTAGTGAGATTACAGCATAATTAACAAAAATGGATCAATCAGAAACCCTTGAAATGGAGATAGAGAAATTACCGTGTTCGCATCGGTGGGATTGAATCCGACGAGGGCGAATCGAACACCCGAGAACGTCATGCAAGGAAGACCCGACTCCATCTTCACTTTCTTTGCTCTGTGTGAAATTAGGGTTTCAGTGTGCAGAAATCGAAGATAGGATTTGAACAGAGAGAGAGAGTCTCGAGGAAGCTTTTAATTTTGGGCGAAATTGAAAAAAATTATGATTCGGCGGGAGAAAGCAAAACTGGCGACGTTTACACAAGAGTTACTTTAAAATTGGGAAAGTGGATAAATAATCATTTAAAATAATAAAATAATAAAAATAATATGTTTTTTTATGTTTTCGAATTCTACGTTTTCCAATTTGAATAAACTTTTTTTGAATTTTTTTTTTCAAAATTTCTTTTTGAAAATCAAAAATTATGTTTAAAACTATTTTCTTTTAAAATAATTATATTTTCTAAGTATTTATTTATATATTTATTAGAATCCTAAATTTCATATTTAAAAAACATACTCCACCTTTCAACTATAAACCCTAAATCTAAATTAGTAAATCCTAATGGTATAAATGTATTGTATCTTTCACTAAAAGTGAAAATAACATTGGTTTGTGTAAACATGAAAAATGGTATCATGAATAGTAGTTTGTGCAAACATGAAAAGTTATACCATGAATTTGGTATTTGTGGCAATTTCTCTATATTAAAATAGTCAGATAGTTTAATATTACTTAACCATACATATTAATAATTCATGTTGTCTATATAGAAGTTAAGAACTTAGAAGACTTATGATTTATGAAAGGTAAGATGAACAAACCGCATATGACATATATAATTAAGCTCGGTTTGGAAAATTGATTTTAGTTGATTCAGCCAACCATCTAATCTTAATATATACTAGATTTTGACCCGTGCTTGAAAGCGTGGATTATTTCGGAATGAATAAAAAATTTATATGAACTTTTATATAAGATATTGTATAGTTTTGAACAAATATTTCTGGAAAAAAACTAAATCAAAACCAAATCTAATTCATAAATAACTGAATCTTATAGTTATGTAAGGAATAAGACCGAAAATGAATCAGAACTAATCCGTGAATTGAAAGAATATCCAAATTAAAAATAAAATTACATATCTAGAAATATTTATTATAAAGCAATAGAATCGGCAAAAACACAATAAATTAGTTTAACACAATAATGTTTTATCTGGGTTCGGTATCAAGATCTGGTTAGATTTTTTTATATCAATATATGGTTAGTTAAATATCGTTTTGTTCTAAAAGTTATTTAATCTTTCAGATGGCATCTGGTTGAATCAAACGAAATTAATATGTCTAATGAATAAAATAAACTTGTATGATCATGCAGGGGATATATATGTTACAAACTTGAACCATACTTTATTATAAAGATATTTTGGTAACATGCATATATAAAGAAAAGGGTATGTTCTGTTATAAGTTATAACTGTCACCATATATATACAGAATTTCAGAGTAGTGGGTTCTGCCTATTGTGGAAATAAGGTCTCGTATAATCAAAAAGTATGAACAAATGTAATACTCCTTCAGTTCCTAAATATAAGATGTTTTAGAGAATTTTGATGTTCTATTATAGAAGATGTTTTTATTTTTTTAGATAACTTTTAATTTATTAAAAACTGTGTAACCAATCATATTTAATAATTTATTTCGTAACTGGTTCAATATCATTAATTTATAATTTTACTGATATTTTTAAGATAAAAAATAATTTTTTTAATATATGTGTTTTTTCATAAACATCTTATATTTAGGAACGGAGTGAGTAATAGTTTTATTTAGTTTGGTGTGTCCAGTGACAAAAAGTGTAATATGCCAAGTAGTAATAGAGGCAAAAGATAACAATGATTCTAAATATATACTAATAAAGTAGGACAGAAACTCTCCTCCTTCAGCCACCTCAGCAGAGAGTGTTTTAAAATTGGACACGTGTCCACCTTCTTTTTCCCGACATTTTAGACTTTTACGCACATGCTGGTTTGGACTTAAGTTTTTATTGGGCTATAATTAGTTTATTAACAACTTAATAACCCTGTCACTTTTTCTGTTTTATATAAGTATTAATATCAGGCCCAACCCAAACCTAATCGGAAACAAATCTGTGATACTCGGAGGTCGGAGGCTAACAACGCTCTGCGACATAACAACCGTACCGCTTCACCTCCACTTTGGGGCGCAAGAGTAAGGTTCTGTAGTTATTACATTCAATCGAGTAAACCCACTACATCCTCTTCAATGCATCTTTGCTATTTTCTGTACCTCTCTCAATGATTATTTATATACGGGCTGAGATCTCTTTCCAAATCCCTTCATACCTATGACCTCATAGATCCCAAAATTTCTCCCTCAAACCCTCTGGTAATGTCTAACTCCCAATTTTGATACCCCTTTAGCTGAAGGCTGGTTGTTGTAGGGAGAGTGTTGTGACAAGACTGCTTCGTTTACGGGAGGGACGCAATGTTAAGAGAGTGGAGAGCTGGTAGTTTTGATACGGTTCTGGTTGATGGAAAGGTATTTCTACTTCCCTTCACAGTCTTAATTTCTTCTTATTATTGTTTCTCTGTTTTGTTGAATTAGGAGCTTCATAATATTAGGGACTATGATGATCATTTGCGTTTAGGTGTGATGAATTTGGGAAACCAGATCGTTTTACTCATTCATGAAGATGATGATTTGTTTTGTGTTTCAGATAGGAACTCTGGAGCCTTAAACGATCGTAACAGCTCATAGATGTTAATCTTTTACCAACCGCTTGTGTTACACAATGATCACAGTGTGTTACACACGAGTTCGAGAGAAAGAATAAGATAGACGTTTCAGGCTTATAAACTTTTCTGAAAATACTTTTGTATTATTGAGATTCGGTTATTAAGTTTACAACAGATGATTGATCTTTATATAGAGATCGAATCAATACAAGTATAAGAGACACAACCCTTTATACTAAAGGACACAACTTGAAGAGTTACAACTCTTTGTGTAATAACATAAATAACTAACTTATGTAAATGTATCAAGGAGATATTAGATTATAGTTTAACACTCCTCCTTAATCATATCTCGACTTGACTCCAAGCTGCTTCCTTAGATCTTCAAATCCTGAACCACCCAATGCCTTTGTGAGAATATCTGCGAGTTGATCATCCCCTTTGCAATACTTCAGTTCAATGATTCCCTTTTGCTCAGCTTCCCTCACGAAATGGTACTTGATCTCTATGTGCTTCGTCCTTCTGTGTTGCACTGGATTCTTCCCAATTGCTATTGCTGATTTGTTGTCACATAAGATCGGAATGCCTCCTTCAAACTTCTGACCAAAGTCTCCAAATAGTCTTTGTAACCACACTGCTTGATTTGCTGCTGCACACACGGCTATGTACTCTGCTTCAGCCGTAGATTGCGCCACTGTTTGTTGCTTGCTTGACTGCCAACAAAACATGGCTGATCCAAGAGTAAACACATAACCTGAAGTGCTTTTCTTGTCTTCCTTAGAACCACCTCAATCGCTGTCCGTGTAGCCTAGAAGTCTTGGTTCTTTCACGCTTGTGAAGTACACTCCAAAGTTTGATGTTCCTTTGACATATCTTAACACCCTCTTGGCTTCTTGGTAGTGCTTCATGCGAGGTGATGACATGTATCTTGAGAGATAGGCGCTTGCATACATCACATCAGGTCTTGATGCACACAAGTACAAAAGCCCTCCAATGATGCTTCTATATTTAGTCGGATCTCCATACTCCTTGTCATCCTCAACTCCTTTTCCTTGTGGTGTAAGTGGGTTGCTTACACTCTTGCTGTCTCGCATCCCAAACTTGTCTACAAGTTTGTTTGCATACTTTTCTTGTGAAAGAAATATGCCTCCATTGTCTTGAATTACTTCCATTCCAAGAAAGTAGTTCAACAATCCAAGATCCACCATCTCGAATTCTTTCTTCATGTTCTCCTTGAATGTGTTGATGCTCTGAATGTTGCTTCCTGTGATGATTATATCATCCACATATAGACTCACGATCAACACATCTCCTCCTTGCTTCATGATGTATAAAGCCGCATCATTCATACTCCTCTCAAAACCGTTTTGAAGAAAGTATGAATCTATCCTTCCATACCATGCCCTTGGGGCTTGCTTTAAACCATATAAAGCTTTGTGTAGCCTTAACACCTTGTGTTCCTTTCCGTGTGTCACATACCCAGGCGGTTGTGTGACATACACTTCTTCCTTGAGGTCGCCATTGAGAAAGGCTGACTTCACATCCATCTGATACAATTGCCACTTCATCTGAGCCGCATAGGCAAGTATGGCTCGTATTGTATCATGTCTTGAGACAGGAGCAAACGTCTCAAGGTAGTCAACACCATACTCTTGAGAGAACCCTCTTGCAACTAGCCGCGCCTTGTGCTTGATGTGATTGCCGTTTGCATCGGTCTTGATCTTGTAGATCCACTTCACACTTATCACATTCTTCTTCTTTGGCTTGTCCACTAGTTCCCACGTCTTGTTCTTCTCAATCATGGCTATCTCCTCATTCATTGCTTCTCTCCATTCCTTGGTACCACACGCTTCATCATAAGTGTATGGTTCTTCATTTGCATGAAGACAAGCTTCTATAGCTTGAGCCGCTTCATCAAGCTCTACTCTCGGTGCCCTTTCCATGATATCAACCATGGACTTGAACTTCCTTGGTGCCTCAGAAGTTTCTTCATCTCCACTACTAGTATCATGATCATCATTTTGAAAAGGAATAGGACTGAAAGTACCTCCAAATTGTTCCTCAGGACTGGATGCACCTTCGGTTTGTTCCTCAGGACTGGATGCACCTTCGGTTTGATCCTCAGGCGAGTGAGAGTCTTCCATAGACAACTCCAATGTCTTCCTCACTTCTTCTTGCCTTTTCCAATCCCACTTCTTTCCTTCTTCAAACTCGACATCTCTTGATACTTCAATCTTCTCATTCTCCAAAATGAGAACTCTATAGCCTTTGGATTGGTTGCTATATCCAACAAAGACTCCACGCTTTGCCTTGACGTCTAGCTTCCTCCTCTTTTGATTTGGGATATGTATGTAGCATATGCTACCAAACATTCTCATGTGTGACACATCTGGCTTGTGTCCACACCACTTCTCTATAGGAGTGACATCTTCTTCTATTGCCTTTGATGGCAGACGGTTTTGAAGATATGAGGCAGTGTATACCGCTTCTGCCCATAACTTGAGCGGTAAGTCTTGTTCTGCCAACATAGATCTAGCCATCTCCACCAAGGTCCTATTCATGCGCTCCGCTGCACCATTTTGTTGCGGTGAATAAGGCAAGGTGACTTGCTTATTGATTCCTTCTTCTTCACAGAACCGGTTGAATTCTCGTGAAGTGAACTCACCACCTCCATCTGATCTCAGTGTCTTGATGGTACAATCCGACTGCTTCTCCACCATTGCTTTGAACTTCTTGAACAGTGAGAATGTCTCTGACTTTTGCTTCATGAAGTATACCCAACACATGTGAGTATGATCATCCAAGAATAGCAAAAAGTATCGGCTTCCTCAACAGACTGGTGCTGCATCGGCCCACATACATCCGTATGTACAATCTCAAGCTTCTCTCTTGTCTTAGTTTGAGATTCCTTTGGGAAGCTTTTGCGTGATTGCTTTCCAAGTCTACACGCCTCACATGCTTCCTTCTTGACTTTAAACTTTGGTAATCCCTTTACCAAGTCTTTGTCTTGCATTTGTTGCAACCTTTTGTCGCCTACATGACCAAGTCTCTTGTGCCATGTCTCCATCTTTCCTTGCTCACTAGCGCTCAAGGCCTCTTCTACCTGAGCCGAACTCATCCTGATTCGATAGCTTTTGTGAGTCATTGGGATATCCATTATCCTCCTTCCTTTTGCATCATCTATGATGCATCTCTTCTCTTGGAAACTCACCCGGTATCCGCTTGAAACAATTTGTGGAACACTCAACAAATTTTTTGCCAAACCCGGAACCAAGAATACATTTCTGATGGTCTTCTTGCCACCTTTGGTCATGACGGTAATGTCTCCTTTACCGGCTGTCATGACTGTGCTTCCATTTCCAATCTTTATTGGAACCTTGATACTCCTATCAAGCTTTGAGAAGTAACTCTCCTCCTTTGTCATATGATTAGTTGCTCCACTGTCTACTAACCAGACATCTTCCATCACTGTTGTTGCTGCTTCGCTCGCACTGAACAACATGTGATCTTCATTTGAATCTTCTTCGAGACTCACATGTGCCTTCTCTTTCTTCTTTGAGTAGCACTGATTTGCAAAGTGGCCTAACTTGCCACAATTGTAACACTCCTTGTTACTTCTGTGATCCTTCTTTGGATCTTCCTTCTTCTGTTTCCTCCAACACTCGCTCTCATTGTGGTTGTTTCTCTTGCAGAAACCGCACCACTTCTTGCCTCCTTGGCGCTTTGAGTTGTCTTGTGTAACACCAGAATTTTTGTGTTTAACACGAGCATCGAATGCTCCTTCACTGGTGCTTTCTTCTCTTGCAGCCAGCCTTGCTTCATGAGCCTTCAAGATCCCGATCAACTCTGTCATCTTTGTTGAAGTCAAATCGCTTGTTTGCTCCAACACACTGACTATGCTATCGAACTTGGCTGGGAGAGAGATGAGTATCTTTTGTATGAGTTGAACATCTGACTTCTGTTCACCATGATAAGTTAATTGATTTGCCAATTCAACTATCTTATCTGTGAAGACCTTAATGTCTTCATTCTCATACATCTTCAGATTCTCATACTCCCTTCGCAATGTTTGAAGTTTAATCAAACGAACTTGAGGAGAGCCTTCATACTCCTCCTTCAATGCATCCCACGCCTCTTTGGATGTTGATGCTGCTGCAATCCGTGAGAATATATGATCCGATACAGCAGTTTGCAAGATTTGCAAAGCCAATGTATCGTTCATCATCGCTTCTTCTCTAAGCGATCTTGCCCTTGCTGTTTCAGGGGTTTCATCCACTTGTGCTGGTGGGGCTGCTACGCCTTCTTCAACCACAGACCATAACTTCCTGGTCTTGAGAATGGTTGTCATCTTGATGCTCCAGAACTCGTACTTCTCTCCATCAAATATGGGGATTACTTGATTCTTCATCGTTTCGAATGATTCCGAAATCGTATGACAAAATCCTCTAGCCTCCTTTTCTCCACGCCAAGTGTTTCTCTTACTAGTGCTTTTTTTTTTTGTCCTCTCAAACGTAAAGCTCTGATACCATGTTAATCTTTTACCAACCGCTTGTGTTACACAATGATCACAGTGTGTTACACACGAGTTCGAGAGAAAGAATAAGATAGACGTTTCAGGCTTATAAACTTTTCTGAAAATACTTTTGTATTATTGAGATTCGGTTATTAAGTTTACAACAGATGATTGATCTTTATATAGAGATCGAATCAATACAAGTATAAGAGACACAACCCTTTATACTAAAGGACACAACTTGAAGAGTTACAACTCTTTGTGTAATAACATAAATAACTAACTTATGTAAATGTATCAAGGAGAGATTAGATTATAGTTTAACAATAGAAAGCAGCTTCACCAGACGCAAACTATCTATGAGTGAAGGTGCGATTTTGTGATCCGGCAGATCAAACGTTCTGATTTGAGTTCCATTTATAAGTTTTCTTTCATTTATATCTTGAAGTGCTTACGAATATGAGCCTAACATTCTTCCTCTCTTGAAGTTAGAGGTGGCCCATAAGTAAAAAATGGGAATTCATTCATCAATACATTTCAGATGAGTTTCGACAAGGTATTATTGGTCATACATATGAATTATATAATGTAAAATTTTACTTTTTCCTCATTAAAACATGGATTTATTTGGGAACCTATGGTATCACCCAGTAGTAAGCAAGTGAAATAAATTTGTTTTGTTCCTATTCTTTGGGATCTTATTAGATGAGAATCTCATCTTCTCATTAAACCTTTTTTTATCCACATGTCCCCAACTATATTCATCAAATGAAGCTTGCAAGGAGAGCATGTAACATTATCTCCTCCGTTTTCATTCAACGCAGAAGCATCTACATTTCGACCCTCTTGAGCAACGAAAAGGTACATACTCATATTTACATACCTGTCATACATCACAAGTCCACAACTCTTATATGGAGAATTAGCAAAATGTGTATCCAGTTTGCTTGGGGTGAGAACAAATCCTAGAGATATGCATCCACAAGACGAGGCAAAAAACGCTATGGATGCATTCTCTAAAGCCTCTTACTTTGGTTAAACGGTTAGAAATAGCTAAAGATGCAGCCAGAGGTCTTGTGAACCTTAGTACAAAACAAAGTGTTACAATCTATGTTCCTACCATTTTGAGGTATCTGATTTTGTTGGTTTATGATTGTTTTGTGTAGGATTCGAGTATCTTCACACCTGGTATGTTCAAGCAGTCACACAAGTAAAATATTACTTGATAAACACATGAGGGTTAATGTTTCATATTTCGGTTTGTCTAAGCTGGCAGTTAACGGAACTTCACATGTCTTAGTGTTGTATGTGTCACAATTGGATATCTCTCGAGCCGAGTAAGCTAGACGCACAATGTTTATTTTTGACACTAACATAATGTTTTCTTTTTTAAGTTCTTGACACAAAAAAAGTTCCTACCATGTTTCACACATTTGGCAAACCCTCGAACGTAGATCATAATTTCCTGCCACAGTTTATTTGTCAATCCCTTCCAAATCTGCTGAGTATACGAGCGTCTTCTGAAGAGGTGTTCTCGAGTTTCCATATGACTTGAGCACAAGACGTAGTGAGCTACAATGTTGTTGTTTTCTTTTTAAAAACTTTGTTTCTGCCAAGAGACAACTAGCTAAACATCATAAATGGTTCCTAATGAAGCTATGCAACCTTTTAAGCAAATTAAAATTTTGTCTTCTTCATTTGAAGCACATGCAGCTATAATAAGCCGCCATGCACGTTTACGTAAACAACAAATAAAATATATTGTCCAACTACTTCCATTCATATTTAAATAAATCCACTTACTAAACCAATTTTTTTTTTCAAGATATTCACAATACAATCACACATTATTAAAAAATATAACTCAACTTCAAAGGGTAACCACATTCTAGGTGTTCAATTCAGATTCCGGTTCTGTCTCAGTTAGGTTTTTTCGGTTTTCTGGTATTTAAGTTTATAAAAAAATCTATCATACTAAAACAATATCTAATTCGGTCTGGTTCGGTTTATACACCATCGGTTATTGGTTTGTTTGGGTTTATACCAAAAAAACATAAATATATTTATCTTTAGTAATATTCTTTTGTGAATTTACTTTATATGAGTAGATATTGGTTTTAATAAAACATGAAGATATTTTGGGTTTTAGATAGAATATTTTTATTTTTTTATTTTACTATTTAAAATAATTATTAAACATATTAAGTTAATAATAATAATATTTTTATAGAATAAAAATAAGAAAATTAGTGATCTATAATATTATTAAATAAAAAATATTATATATTTTTCAACAAAAAGGTAAAAATTATGTTTTGTTTAATTTGATAAAAAGATTGGAAAAGATTAACTTAAAACAAAATATTAAATTACTAAAATCAACATTTTAATTATGAAGATCATATCTATAAAATAAATTATGTATATATTATTAATTATATTTATGTAACTTACATATAACTATACTACTATTAATTAGTCGGTTTATTCAGTTTGCTCAGTTATATACCATATCATATCTATATACCATGTTTTTTTTTAAAGTAACATTCATTCGGTATATTCGGTATTACCAAACGTAAACCTCTTTTTCTATTTTGATTCGATTTGGTTTTAGTTGGTTTCATTGAATACCCCTACCATGTTCCCAGCATATACTCTCCCTTATCCACAACTAGCACCACCTCGAGGCGAGTATTAGTTACTAAATAAAAATAAATAAACTTTAACACTAGCAGCTCCAATAGTTAATTTACAATAAAAAAAATTATATTCAACAACAAAGTTCACAATAAAATTGTATAAATGATAAAAATCCCGCGCGAAGCGCGGGCAAACCACTAGTTAATAATATTGATGACTAATTATTAAAATGTGAACCGATTAATTATTAGATCAATAGACATTGATAATGAAACTGCTGGATATATAGCATATACTACTCCCTCTATTTAATAATAGTTCATATTTGAATTTTTCACACTGATTAATAAAATACAAATTTTTATTTAATTTTTTTTTTCATAAAACAGTATTAACTAAAGTCAATTCAAGCAATAAAAAAATTACACTGCGATAAATGGATAAAAATACAAAATAATTTTAACCTTTTGCATAAAAATTTTAAATATCATTTAACTGAAAAAAAATACATGTAAAGCATCAATTAAAAAAAAATGGTATGAGTAGTCTCTATTTTTGTATAACATAGTCTTTTAATATATGTACATTCAGAAAAAAAAATATATATATAAGAAGACTAAGAAGAAAACCTAGTCTTTTTATATAAAGGTTTACGTATGTGCATAATTAGGTATCGCGATTGGACATTTCGTTTAACTAATTATTAAATATGCTCATTCCCTGTAATCTAATACCTGTAATTATTGAAATGTAAAATAGCTAAGCCATATTGCTCGATAGACGTAGATAGATAAAATTATTGAATATATAGTTTACTAAAACCTAGTCTTTTTTTTTTACTATTTCTCCCGACCGTAGACTATTTCAAATTTTGTCAATTATAAATTTCACGTTGAACATGACAAATAAAATTGTCATATATATAGACTATTTATTTTCAGTTAAATTTTCATGTTGAACCATGAAAATAAAATTATTACAATATCCTTGTATCTTTTATCTTTTCTTTTTTCCTAACATATAACTATTTTACTATTTTTTCAGTTAAGAATTTAAGCATATTTTTATCTTTCCTTTCTTATCCGTATGTAGACTATTTTAATTTTTGTTGTCAATTAAATTTTTCATTTTGAACATGACAAATAAAATTGTGATATGTACAGTTTACTATAACTGCTGTGAACAAACGTTAAACAAATACGAAAAAGCCTAAAAGTTATAAGAGCAAAAACAAATTAAAATTAATATTCATTTAGGGTTTGTATATTATTATGTAAATGAATGAATTTAAAATCTTACATTCATATTTTTTTTCTTTCTTACACTCATATTTATAGTAGTTTTAAAACCTAATTTCATTTTCCATTTAAAAATACATACTTATTCTAAAAAATTGTTTTTCTAATCTTAAAATATATACCATACCAATGAATGCTGACATTTTTACTGCAGCACAGAGATTTAAAACATTTCTAGAATTAACAATAACCTAGTCATTTTTTTTTCCTTGTCCTAACCGGAGACTATTTTAATTTTATCAACTGAAAAATTAATTCGCGCTATCATATATTTTTCAACAAAATTTCATCAACAACATGTCAAATAATATTGTTAAATGTATAGTCTACTATTGCCTAGTCAGTCTTTATCCTTCTCTGAACCGTAGACTATTTTAACTTTTATCAATTGAAAATATTAATTCCTAGCTATCGTATATTTTGTTGACAACAAGATTATTGATTAACTAAAATTATTCAAAAATTATCTAACAATTTAAGTCAATTATTCGGACTCGTATACTTGGATCTAAGATAAATTAAGAATATTAAATTGTTTCTTTAATCATTTAAAATTCTGCAAATACATTGAGAAAACTGGCCAATCTATTGGTATAGTTGTCCTTTTCAAAAATTTCGAGCAATCTATCAAAAACACCATCGTGGTCTTTTACTCCTAGCGAGATTATGCAAGTTATGCCGATTAGTAGTTCTAATCCGATTAATAGGAATTAATGCTTTTGGGTAAATTCCTTCCATAAAACATATATTATATGTACTTACAAAAGTATATTATAATTTTTTTTTTCTAAATAATTTATGTTTTCTTTCAAAATCCACCAGCATAATATCGATATGGTGTGATCACTGTATGTGTGATCACTGTTTATACTAGCTAGGATGCTCGTCTGCAGCCCCCTCCAAAGCTATCATGATTTTTCTTTTGTTAAACTGTAAAGGGCATTCAATTAACTAAAAGGTTGCGTGATGTGGCCATTTAAACCACATAGTTTGATAAAGTAGCAAGCAATACAGTTTCATGTTGAACATGACAAATGAATTTGGTATATAATGTAAGTATGTATTGTAAACTCGTACTATATCTTTCTTCTCTTATCCATATAGTTTATTTATTTTTTTATCAACTAATTTTTTTCATTTTGAACAAGACAAATGAATTTGTTAGGAAGATGACAAAATGACTTTGTTAGATGTATAGTCTACTATATAGCCTAGTCTTTCTTTATCCGTATAATAAGTTCTTAACCATAGACTTTTTTTAATAAAAAACCATAGACTATTTTTGTTTTTTATCAACTGAAAATTCGTTTTGAAGCTATCATTTTTTTTTTTTTACATCAGCTTAATTGAAATTATCTAACACTTAAAGGTAATTTATTTGAATTCATATACTTGAAATATAAGATAAAGAATCTCCCATAAATTATCCGTCAACATAATATGTATATATGGTGTGATCACTGTTTATAGTAGGATATCCTATATAACATGTAAATATAAATACGTCACTCACATCATCAGAAGAGGTTTTAGCTTTTGAAAGACTAATTGTTGAATATTTTTTCATGAAGGGGCAATTAGCCAATAACAAAATCATATTCAATGGTAATACTATATATAACTTTAATTTTTTGAAAACCCTTATAAATAGGCAACCAAACTATCCTCTATTTTATCACATTACAAAACACAAGAAACAAACAAACACACAAAGCATTTTGCTAAAGACCCTCTCGACCAAAATGTCTGTTGAGATGCTCCGATCCTCCCCCCTGGTGAAAGCTTCATACTATTACCTGAATTCGGGAAAAAAATTCGACACCACAACCATTGACTCAACTGTCTTCACTCACCTTTTCTGGGCCTTTGCTCAAATCGACCGTAGTAGCCACAAAGTCGATATCTCCACCATTAACCTGCCCCAATTCTACAAGTTCACAGAAAACGACGAAGCGACGACAAACAAGTTGCAATACCTCTTGTCGATAGGCGGTAAAAACGCAGAAAAAATCTTGTTTGATTCCATGACAAGGACACTCGAAAACCGGAAAGCGTTCATTGATTCTTCTATCAGTGTCGCTAGAGAGTACGGTTTCCACGGGCTCGATCTTGCTTGGGAATATCCGAGCAATATAGTGGAGATGGCCAACTTCAAGAAACTTATTGAAGAATGGCGTGTAGCGGTTGAGAAAGAGTCGGAGAATACCGGTCTACTTCCTTTGCTGTTAACCGCTGCGGTTCACTACTCCCCCGATTACAACTCCGTGCAATACCCGGTTCAGGCCATTGCCGATAATTTGGATTTTGTTAACATAATGTCTTATGACTTTTATGGACCGGCTTGGTCCGATGTTACCGGACCACCTGCTGCTCTGTATGATCCTTCAAACCCGGCAGGTATAAACCATCACTAAACCTCTGACGTAACTGAATATATTTTTCCCTTGCGTCAATACTTGCATTTACATGATAAAATGGTTTTAGTTTTAAACCTAAAAAGCAAAAAAAAAAACATGAAAGATAACATTATGGAGAAATGTATATATTGTCCAAGGAGCAAATGAAACAGTAATTGTGTATTTTAAATAAACTTGCGATCTTTGATAGAGTTATTTAGAAACTTTGGCATATATATTGTCAATTTGTCATGGTATTTTGCATTCAGAAACAAAATTATAGAATAGAATAATACGAAACACTCGCTGTGAATTAAATTAAAGGAATAACAATCAAATATAATATAGGTATTAGCGGTGACTCCGGGTTGCGTAAGTGGCTTGACGCTAACCTTCCGGCTAAAAAGGCAGTCTTAGGGTTCTCATACTGTGGTTGGGCCTGGAAACTCGAAGACCCCAAGGCTGATGGCTATGATGCAGCCACTGATGGAGCGGCGATAACACCCGACGGTTCTGTGACCTACGATGAGATAAAGGACTATATTGTGTCTAGCGGAGCAGCGACATATCATGATCCGGCGGTGGTCGGATTCTATTGCCACGCCGGAACCACGTGGATTGGATATGATGATAATCAGAGTATTGTGTCCAAAGTGAAGTATGCTAAGCTAAATGGTCTAATCGGTTACTTCTCGTGGCATCTTGCAGCTGACTATAACGGCGGTCTCTCTCGTGCAGGTTCGTCTTTTATTCTAGTTTTTTCAAAAAATATTCTCTTATTTGTTTCATATATATGGTTGAATTTGAATATGTTAACTGTGGAAATTAATTAATAGTATACTGTAAAGATTGGTCTGATATTTAAGAAAGCACATATTTCATATTTCATCCATCTCTTTTCAGGGTCTACTCTCTCATTAATATTTGTATCTATATCTTGTATGAAAAACAATAAGTTTTTTTTTTTACGTTGGGTTTTATACAGCATCGCTTGCATGGGACACTACAGACGCAACCACCGGAAAATAAATAATCTAAGACGAGTTTCCAACCAGGACAATTAAAGCATAAAAGAAGTTCGCTTTATCTTATTGTGAGAAATATAAAGACGTTTGCTTATTTTGTTTCTTATGACAAAAATAAACTTGTATGTTTTATCTTTTTCCCTTGTTTTGCCAAGGACATTTGCGTGTTTCGTGTAAAAATAAATAAAACTGTGTGCTTATATATTCTTGTATAAAAACGTTTGCTTATAAATACAGCCAGAGTTTAAGTTATGATTTTCACAACTGCAGCTAATGTGGTATAAATCGAGTTCAACTTCAGAAAGTGGCGCGAGTTACACTTTTTAAAAAAAAATTACTTCTACAGAAAAAGGGTTTTAGGTTTGAGAATTTTTTTTTTTTTAATAGAATGTAAATTTATTCATAATAAAAAAAAAGTATTTTGTGTTTGCAACTTGCTGCACTCTTTGCTTCTAGCTACAAAGACGAAAAACATAGATCGATCGTTCGTGTAGAGTGGTCAAGACAGAGGCAGAGATTTATGTGTTGCAGAGAACCAAACTTGCAACCCTTTTTGGTATCTTCCATTCTGCAAATGGTGAATAGATTAAAGACGATTCCCTGTTTATCAAGCTGTCGAAAGAGATGTTCCGGCGGTGTAGGATTAGTATCATGTCTTCTTGCATTTCGTTCTTGCCAAATCGCATGAACCGAGAGTTGGCAGACATACTTTGCGATGAAAGCTGTGAGATGATCACAATGATTTCACTCCAGTCCGTAGTAAAGGGATCACCATGTAGTCCTCGCGAAATTATAAGAAATCAATTGAAGCAAACTTGTTGTTTTCTTGAAAATAAATAGACATTACGTTTTTTTTTTTCTTTTACAAAACATTAGCAAGCAGGTGTTATGTCTGGTAAAACAATGTAACCAAGCTTTCTAATTTTGTTAAAAATATATAGGCAAACGTGCTTTTAAATTCTTCTTCATTTGTCATCGTGGTCTGGAACATCGTGCCCAGGACGGACTCCTTCCTGCACCGGAGAGAATTACTTCACGATGTCTCTAGACATTCCCACACAGATATTGATCATTGTTTTCTGCCTATTTAAACACCCAGTGCACAAACCTATCCGTGGATCACACGTCTCCATGAGATTAGTTTTGGGTCTGTTTGGATCTGAGATTTATTCTTGAGTTATTAAAAAATCATTGGGAACAGTGATATGTATACATAGTAATATTAGGTTCAAAACATATAAACATAATGGTTTTAGAAGTAATGCTAATTCTTTTGTCACTCGTACTCACATCAATAGAACAACTAACTTATTTTCTTTCCACTTCATATTTACAGAAATTTCGCTATCAAAACATTAAACCTATGTTAATTTTTATCGCAGATTTTTCATTGATTTAAGAATGTTGACGATATTGTTATTTCATCAAATTTGGTTAGATGAACTGGTTTTTCATTTCTATATGGCCTCATGTTCCCGCAAGTCTAGGCGCGACCCTGAATGTGCTGTTTTATTTGTGGCATGCAAAGACACGAAAAGTTTCGCATCAATTTAAAAAGTGAGAAAAGAAAAGACAAAAATCGCAATGGGAAAGTGAATAAAAGCAGAACCAGAGTTATGGGGCAGCAATAATATTATAGCACACACATTCATGCACCTTTCGAAATGTCAGGTCTGAAAGAGAAGAAAGTTTTGTCCTTCGCTAGTTTCATCGTTTTAGGTGCATTTGATTGGACTTCTGTCAAAAAAAATTTTTGAGACTTTTTAACCTTTTCTTTTCATTTCACTGAATATTTGCACAATCTTTTATTTTTTCTTTTCTGTTGAATCAAAAACAGCCACTTCCCCAATTACATTGACTATATTTGAAATTAGTACAGAAGATAAAATTCTTTTTTTGTATAATTCTTTTCTAGTTATTATCATAATTTTTTTAACATATAGTATGTTAGATCGCAACAAATGCGAATTTGTCTACTCGGTGATAGCACCTATCCCTGTTTCTTTTAAAAAGATCAGCAAAATCTACAAGTTAATCTATTCTATTAAAACATATATCATAACTTATTTTATGTGTGGCTTTTTATTTGGACTATCCGTTAAAAAATTACTTTAATGAATTTTCGTATACATATTTGAATAATTTTAATTATTCTAAAATAATCAAATAGATATTCTCATATTTTCTCTCACTACGTCTAAATAAAATATTTTCATATCTTTTTATTTATAATATAAATATAGATATTTCATTTTTCATTAAAGCAAAATTTTAAAATACTTAATTATATATTTCATTTTTACTAAAATAAACCTTTTTAAGTATCTAAATAATTTTGTAATTATATTAAACTCATGTAAAATTTTATATTCCATACAAGGGAAACTACGTTAGATTTGCATAATTCTTTAAATGGTATCAACAAATATCACGTGAAAACAATATTTTAAAATTTCCATTATATTTCCCATCAAAAGTCATGGGTGTACCTACCATTACTACGTTTATACAAGAGATTTAGTTATGAAAGAACAGGAATAAGGAAATTTACTTATTATTCACTTCAGAAATAATATTAGCTTTTCAAAATTAAAATATCAGATATATATAAATTTTCCAAATGATCATAGCGATTACATTTGATATAAAAAAATATTTCGACTGTTTATTCGCATTTGCATTAGTGAAATTTACTTATATCCCAATAAATGAACTCACAGCCTTAAACATTTTGAACATCTTTTTCTTTCTCAAAAGTATAAAAGGAAACACTATTCATTTTCTTACATCAACTGTGAAAGCATTATAATGTGTTTTGTATATTTTATTCGGTTTAAGAGCCAAATTAGATGATTTTGTTTTTACAAAATATTCAATCGATCCAAACAAAACTATCTCATCTTTGGAGTTTTTTGTCGTGTACCCATAGAGAAGAAACAAACAAAAGAGAAAGCTCCAAAATTCTAGGGCAGACAATATTCTCATTATCCATGATTTTATCCAATGTGATTTGTCTTTTCTTTTGTACAAACTGGCATAATCAAGAAGAAGAAGAACGAAAGAAAACTCAGCAACTAAGCGCTTCGTATTTAACCGGAATCGGTTGGTTAAACCCGGTCCGTGCAATCAAATTCCCAACCACAGTCAAATCTCTGCAAAACACTCCTTTCACCACACTCGCTCTAATCGGCGTTTCAATGTTATTGCTCCGATGAGTTTCCGTCGCGGCGACGGCAGCAGCTTTACGTTGCTTCTCAGCCTCTTGTTCCGTCGCAATGTTACTTGTCACGACAGAGTAGCCTCTCTGGATCAATCTGTATAGCAATAGAGTTGACATTCTAGCCCGGTCCTTAACCGAGTCTAATTCTTCCTCTCCCTCGGTTAACTCAAACCGGTCAATAAACGACATTGATCTCTCCGGTTTATGCTTCAAATTAAGCAACAAGTAAGCTCGATCAAGCTCCGATCTCGAGCAATCGCGTCTGATTCCCATCAGAGCATAGTAATCAACGTTTCCTGTTTCACCGCTCGCGATCTTCTCCTTCAACTGCTGAGTTTTCGACGTCAAAACGCATAGTTTTCCCGGTATCTCTCTGTACCGGACGTTGTGCCGTTTCCAAACCGGACCGGGAAGTTTCCGGTCACGTAAGATCGAGTTGTAAAGAAGCTTCAAGTGTTCCAAATCGTGAAGCGAGTCAGGGAAACACCGCACGGACTCGAGCAACGCTGCTCTCGTTTCTAACGCTTGGAGGCACGACGGCTCCAACGCCAACGTTTTGTTGCAATCGGCGATGGACTCCGCGATCCTCCCGGCGGATCTGTACGCCGATGCGCGGTGCATGAAGCACTCGGCGAGGAAGCCCTGCGGCGCGGCGCGGCGGCTGTCTAGGATTTTGGAGAAATGGCGGATTGATTCCGAGTAGAGTCCGGCGTCGAGAGCCGCGAGCGCGGCGGCGCGGCGGCGTAAGAGGAGCTTTATGTGAGATAGCATGTGCGCGACGCTTTCGGATTCGGTTAGCGATCGCGGCTGGGAGGAGGAAGAGACGACGACGGAGGAGGGAGGAGGAGAGGAGGATCCGCCGTGTGTGGGGGAGAAGAGGATGAAGCTGTCATCGGATAAGGAGATGCTCTGACGACGGAACGCGGCGGTGGCTAACCGTTTACCGGTTTGGAGAAGGACCATCGCGTCCTCCATAAGACCTAGGTGGCAACAAGCTTGACCAAGAACTAAATATCTGTAACAGAAAACAAAAAGATCCGAATCAAAACCGGGTCAACCGGGTCGGGTCATTTCAACTAACCAACAACAAGCTTGACTAAGAACTAAATATACTGTATGTAACAGAAAACAAAAGATCCGAATCAAAACCGGGTCAACCGGGTCGGGTCATTTCAATTAACCAACAACAAGCTTGACCAAGAGAACTAAATAACAGAAAACAAAAGATCCGATTCAAAACCGGGTTAACCGGGTCGGGTCATTTCAATTAACCAACGGGTCAAATGTTTTTACCTCCATTGGCCTTGTTCGTTGCAGTTTTTACTGAGCCCAGCCATGACTTTCTTCTTGAGATCAGAAACAGAGAAGCATTTAAAAGATGAGTCACCGCCGTGATTCGGCAAATCGTTCAGGAGGTTGACCGAT